>NC_053023.1:195576161-195918556 GCF_003073215.2 Triticum urartu
GAAAGCAGTAGCAACATACTAAACGATCGTGTGCTAAGCTAATGGAATGGGTCATGTCAATCAGATCATTCAACTAATGATGTGACCTCGTTAATCAAATAACAACTCATTGTTCATGGTTAGGAAACATAACCATATTTGATTAACGAGCTAGTCAAGTAGAGGCATACTAGTGACACTTTGTTTGTCTATGTATTCACACATGTATTATGTTTCCGGTTAATACAATTCTAGCATGAATAATAAACATTTATCATGATTATAAGGAAATAAATAATAACTTTATTATTGCCTCTAGGGCATATTTCCTTCAGATATCTACACCCAACGAGAGATCACCCTTCCATCGTTGGATACCGCCGCCATCGAGCCTCGCGGCCCGCCGGACACTCCTGCCTACTACGCACGAGACGCGTCAAGCTTTTGGCTCGACCTCTGTTTGCAGAAAGTTGTAATCTACGAAGTGCCCACACCATCAGAAGACTACATGGATTACAAGCTCATTACCTTGTTCAACAAGGGATTAGTCTATCTGGAATCCGGTCGTCATACATGGTTATGGCTCATCATCAATCCTGTTGAGGAAAATTTCTGTCTGATGCTATAGTGCATGATGGCATCGTTTACGCGGTCGACGCACAGATTGGCTACCTATATTGGTGGAATCTATCGTCGTGTAATTGTTCTTTCTCATCTCATCTTTACCTTATGAATATGACTGCCTGTTCATTTGTTACAAATTTAGAATGCATAGCATGTCTATAACCACATCATTGCTATATGTTCCTCTCATTTCCTAGATTTTTATGACCACACATGTTATTGTTAGAGTTGATATGAGAACAATTGGCATCTAATGATTGTTAGAATACATATATGAGCATAACATCATGATTTCTATATGTTACTCTCGTTTACAAGATTTTTATAACAATGCATGTTATTGCTTAGAGTTGATATGAGAACAGTAGTAGTAAGTGCTATGGTAGAATATGAGTAGGCGATGTCATAGTTGTTTTCCTCTCATTGTTACATGATGTTTGAACCATGACATATTGCTAGAATATGAAAGCCATTGGCTTTTTTTTAACTTCGGGTATGATTATGACCACGGCATTGCAATTCTCTGTCTATGATATGTGTCACTGTTATAATAATCTTAATTCCACACATACTCTGAACATGATTGTTTATTTTTGTCCTTTTGGTCTCCAATTTGAATTGTTGCAGCAGACGCAAATGCGCTGGCCTTCATGATTCCAGGACCTGGAATCATACCAGCCGATGGGTGGTGGTTTATCGCTCGTTCAGCTGACGGTGGTCATTTGATGCTCATTCGCACGTACCAAATTGACCAAACCATTACATCAAACCACATGCAGTACAATGCGTGGGGCGTTCGTGACATTGATGGCTATGGTTGCTTTGTGTTCGAGAAAGATCCCAGCTCCGTTGGGCCAGGCGTATTCAACTGGAGGCGGGTTTATAGCCTTGGCAACCACTCCTTGTTCCTCGGGCTCAATTATCCGATCATCCAACCAATCATCGATCATATCACCGGCGATGATTACTGTGCTATGCAACTTCCATTCGCGAGGGGGGCTGTGTTTACACATCATACCATGGGTTTCATGAATCACCATATCCAGAGATTCGTCGACACAGCTTGTTGCCAGATAATCTTCAGTGTGTGAAAGGCATCAAGCTTCCATGCGATGGATGGCTTTTGCAAACCCGACATGCGGCGATGTGGTTCATGCCAACAGCAAATATGCACAACTTGATTCATGCTGATATCTAGACTGAGCCATGTATTCTGCTGCTGTAGCACGACCCTCTTTTGTTGGATATTATGTAATGTTCTTAGTTTGAAGCACTCCTCTGGTTTGAAGGATAGATACCTTCCTGGGATCAAGTGCATCCTAACTCACCTGCGAGGATGTACTGATAATGATGATGGAGATGATGTACAGAAGCCATATATATATATATATCAGTTAGGCTTCAAGTGCGTACTTGTTAGTTAAACCTATGTATAAATTGTGACACTAAATACGACTAGTAAGTAGTACAGTAGCAGTACTAGTATACGTCGGTCAAATTATTCATCATGTCCACACATTGAATTGACGTGACAACACGCTGCGTGTGAGGTGACACAAGAATCCCAGTGGCGTGTTCGGGTATTCTGGACTTCAGATTTGGAGTACCACTTATCTATCGAAATCTTTCATCATTCACTTAAAATAGTCGATTGATCATACATTGAGTACCATATAACTGGAATTACCGATGCAAGTCGAAGAAGGATTGGCACGTGCTGTCGGCTGGCGTCAAGTTCGATCCCACGGATCAGGAGCTGATCGAGCACCTTGAGGCCAAAGTGAGTGCTGACAGCGCGAGATTTCAGTCTCTCATCGATTTGTTCATACCAACCATCGACAGCGAGCACGGCATATGTTACACCCAACCTGAGAAACTTCCAGGTAAGACACCGGTCGCCCGTCTACTTGCACAAACATATTCCTTTGTTTATAGCTCTATTTTTCTTTTTAGACGCAGACCTGGTGAAGCAATTACAATTTGAAAGTTAATAAAAAGTGAAACAAGTGACTGCAACATGCCAAAGATGTTATGAAAATGCCAACTCGGTACACTAAAACCTGTATTCCACAATACTGCAGGTATCACACTGAGTGGCCTAAGGAAGCATTTCTTCCAGCGCAATTCCAGGGCGTTCAAAAGGGGCATGTGGACGCGTCGCAAGATACAGTCGGAGTGCGGCATGCACGCGATGTGGCACAAGACCGGCAATACCTTGCCGATGATGGTCAACGGCCAGCAGACGTGCAGCAAAAAAGGTTCTGGTGCTGCACACCAACAAGAACTTCGACCAGCAGAGGACCAACTGGGTGATGCACCAGTACCACCTCGGGGACCTAGAGCAAGAGAAGGAGCGGGAGCTGGTCCTCTGCAAGATTTTCTACCAGACGAACACTAGGGCCAGGAGTAAAAAGATTATAAGTTAGTTTGGTAGTGGTAGTTGTACTACCTTGTCATCCGCAAGTTGGTATTGTTGTTAACGATCTTTTGGTATGAACTTGCATTTGCTTCCAACCATCATGCCGAGGGTCGACGTGGATATAAAGCTGAATCATTTGTTTCGAAACGAATTTTCAGGCACCTGATTTTTATTTGATGGGTAGCATAAGCACCCGCTGTTCGAACTCCCAGTTCTCCAATTTTTTCGAAACAAGTGCATGCACTTATTATCACGATAAAAAAACAATATCTGTGCTGCATCCCAGTTATCAGTCTGTACTTGCAGAATTCTCTCGTTTATTGAGCACGTATATTGTTTTTTCAGGTCGAGCAAGTTTCAACTGGGATGTAGATTGCCCAGGGTTGTTTTGTTTTTAACAGGCCTAGCCCATGATGACAACGGGGCACAAAGATCCAGCAGGTATCTACTGGCCTCTGGCCTGCCAGCATTAGTTATATTTTGTCTTACAACATCCGCAGGCAGTTTTTTTACTGAATGAAACACATAGCCCAGTTCTATTTTCCTCTTGAAACGCATGTCCTACATCCGTTTTCTAATCTCTACCTATAGTTTTACTAGTTCATATACACGTATCATTATATTCAAAACACATAAAATTCCCTTTTCATATTTACGTCCTTATTTTTGTTGTTTTTTCCCACCCAGCGCTGATTTTTTTACCACTGGTTTTCCCTTAAACCAACTAAATTGTCCCACGTCTTATTTGCTTACAAAAACAAAACGATTTTTTTGGCAAATCAATAAGTTCTTAAAAAAATGTTTATCATTTTGGGATTACAACAGTTCGGACTCCACCGAAATATGCAAAATAAGGTTGGACTTTTTGACCGTGGTCCTAGGCAGAAAATGGGTTGTAATAAATTACTTAAGAATTAGCAAATGGGCTGCAAATTATAAAAAATAGCAAATGGGCTTTATGTTGTCTGCCACAGATTTGGAGGCTGACTTGTGGGCCTACTAAGTTCATGCGTACACAAGGTTTCTCAAAAAATAAACTTAATCAACAATCGACTCTACCAGCGTCAGACCGTTAGATGTCAATCTAACAGCAATCGTGCTTCTTCAGTCTCTGATCTTCCTGCCCCAGCCGCCCAAACCAGCGCCGTCGGAACCGCCTGCTCCCGCCTCCCGTGGCCGGCAGTGCTGCCGGGAAGGCCTCACGGCCCCATCATACTCGCATCCCTGCCTGTCTATCCCTCTACTCACCCACACCTCTTGTTATTTTCCAGCGACGGCAGCCGAACCAGTCAACCCTCGTACTCTCCACCGTGTGGGCAGCCACTGTCGTGTCTTCCCCGGCTCCGTGTCGTTCCCTTCGTAGGCCTCGCCGTCGTCCACCGCCCTAGTGCTCTCGGCACGGCGTGGTCAACGATGTCCATCCAACGGCCGTAGTGCTTCTTCAACCTCTGGTCTTCTTGCCCCAGCCGCCCAAAGCAGCGCCGGTCGTGCCGCATGCTCATGCCTCGCGTGGCCGGCTGTGCTGCCGCGAAGGCCTCACCGTCCCCATACTACTCCCACCGCTGGCCAGGCCATCCCTCCACTCACCCACTCCCCCTGTTATTCTGCGGCAACGGCAGCCTCACACCGCAGTCGAACCAGTGAACCCTCGTACTCCTCTCCGCGTCGGCATCCACTGCCGCGTCTTCCCCGGCTCCGTGTCATCCCCTTCCTAGGCCTCGCCGTCGTCCACCACCGTGGTGCTCTCGGCGCGGCGTGGTCAATGTGGTCAACGACCGACTTCCATTGAAAGAGTACTGTACGTGGAGAGGCTGACAGCTGGGTCCACGGCAGTCGCAAGGAAGTGCCTCCTTATTACACGCAAAATAAATATTCCTCCACCTGACAGCAGGGACCCACCGGACGGGCCACCAGTATTTCGCGGAAAAAAAGTTTCCCCCCTGACTGCTGGGACCCACTAGACGGGCCACCGTATTTCGCGAAAAAAACGTTTGCCCCTGACTGCTGGGACCCACCGGACGGACCACCATATTTCGGGAAAAAAAACGTTCCCGCCCGCTGTCAGCTCGGACCCACCGGAAGTGCCTCCTTATTACGCACAGAAAAATGAATACTCCCCCTGCTAGCTGGGACCCAACCTGGTGGAAGGCTGACTTGTGGGCCTACTAAGTTGACGAGGATGGAGGGCTTTGTCAACTTAGTCAATATGAACGATTCTAGCTCTAGTGACCGTACGATGTCCATCCAACAGCCGTAGTGCTTCTTCAACCTCTGGTCTTCTTGCTCCAGCCGCCCAAAGTTGCGCCAGTCGTGTCGCGTGCTCCTGCCTCTCGTGGCCGGATGTGATGCCGCGGAGGCCTCACCGCCCCCTACTACTCCCACCGCTGGCCCATGCTATCCCTCTACTCACCCACACCCCCTGTTATTCTGCGGCGATGGCAGCCTCACGCCGCAGCCGAACCAGTGAACCCTCGTACTCCTCTCCGCGTGGGCATCCACTGCCGCGTCTTCCCCGGCTCCGCGTCGTCCCCTTCCTAGGCCTCGCCGTCGTCCACCGCCTTGGTGCTCTCGGTGCGGCGTGGTCAATGTGGTCAACGACCGACTTCCATCGGAAGAGTACTGTACGTGGAGAGGCTGACAGCTGGGTCCACGGCCACAGCCCAGTTTTTTTGTGATTTGCCAAGTAAGTCGATTTGTCAGGCCTGTTGGGCTGTAAATCATTCAAGACGAGGAGAGCTTCATTCGGCTGGCCGAGAAAATGGCCCATCGGTAATGAGAAATGGGCTATACATTTTTTAAACACATCAAACCGGCAATTAGTTAAAATATCTTCTTTTCATTTCGAGATTTTAAATTACATTAATTTTTATGCGCGGAGAATTTGTTGGATTTTATATTGATATACATTTATTTTTAAAATCAGTTTGAATGTGAGTCGAAATTTCGGGATTAAAAACAGTTCGGACCGCACCGAAATATGCAAAAAAAATTAATTTTTAACCACGGCCACAATATGGGCCGTAATGCTAACAAAAAGAATATGGGCTCCAAAACAAACCTTAAGAATTAGCAAATGCGCTGTAAATTATTAGAAATAATGGCAGATGGGCTGTATGCTGTTTTCCACAGATTTGAGGCTTTCCTAAAAAAAAGGTTGACGCACAAGCAGAGACTGTTGGATGTCCATCGAACGGCCGTCGTGCTTCTTCAATCTCTGCTCTTCCTGCTCTAGCCGCTCAAACAAGCGCCGGCGGGACTGCCTGCTCCCTCCTCCCCACGGCCGGCTGTGCTGCCGCGCAGGCCTCACCGCCCCATCGTACTCCCATCATTGGCCTAGCCATCCCTCTACTCACCCACACTTGCTGTTATTCTCTCAGGACGGCAGACGAACCAGTAAACCCTAGTACAGTCGTACTCCCCTTCGCGTGGGAAACAACTGTCGAGTCTTCCCTGCCTCCGTGCCGTTTCCTTCCTAGGCCTCGTCGTCGTCCACCGCCCTGGTGCTCTCGGCGCGGCCTGGTCAACGTGGTCAATGACCGACATGCATCTGAAGTGGAATGTACATGGAGAGGCCGACGGCTGGGTCCACGGCTGCACGCAAGGAAATGCCTCCTTATTATGCGCAAAATAATGATTCCTCCACCTAACATCAGGGAACCACCGAAAGGGCCTCTGTATTTCACGAAAAAAATGTTACCGCCGCTGACAGCTCGGACCCACCAGCTATATCTTCGCACGCAAGGAAGTGCCTCCTTATTATGCTCAAAAAAATGAATACCCCCTGCTAGCTGGGACCCACCTTGGTGGCAGGCTGACTTGTGGGCCTACTAAGTTGACGGGGACGGAGGGCTTTGTCAACTTAGTCAATATGCACGATTCTAGCTCCAGTGACTGTATGATGTCCATCTAACGGCCGTAGTGCTTCTTCAACCTCTGGTCTTCTTGCTCCAGCCGCCCAAAGCTGCGCCGGTCGTGCCACGTGCTCCTGCCTCTCGTGGCCGGATATGATGCCGCGGAGGCCTCACCGCCCCCTACTACTCCCACCGCTGGCCCATGCTATCCCTCTACTCACCCACACCCCCTGTTATTCTGCGGCGACGGCAGCGTCACACCGTATCGAACTAGTGAACCCTCGTACTCCTCTATGCGTGGGCATCCACTGCCGCGTCTTCCCCGGCTCCGCGTCGTCCCCTTCCTAGGCCTAGCCGTCGTCCACCGCCCTGGTGCTCTCAGCATGGTGTGGTCAACGTGGTTAAGGAACGGCTTCCATCGGACGTGGACTGTACGTGGAGAGGCTGACAGCTGGGTCCACGGCCACAGCAAGGAAGTGCCTCCTTATTACGTGTAAAATAATTATTCCTCCACCTGACAGCGGGGACCCACCGTACGGGCCACCGTATTTCGCCCCTGTGGCTGCTGGGACCCACCAACTACATCTTCACACGCAAGGAAGTGCCTGACAGTCGGGACCCACCTAGTCGAAGCGTACGTAGCGTTGTCATTCTGGTCGCGAACGTGTACGTACATATATACTGGTCGATGTAGAGGCGCGCACGTGTTGTAGTAGAGGCGCGCACGTAGCATGTACACATACGTACAGCGTCCAGGGTGCAAGAAAGAAAATACGGCCACGTATGTGTACATACGGGCGGGGTCTCGAACGCCTACTCACGCATACATACGGCCAGGGCTCATGTACATGGCTGGGTCGGAACGGAGAAACAACGTCGTCGTCGTGTTCATGGGGAGGCAACGGAATGCGTCGTGTTCATGGGGAGGCAACGGAATGCATCGTGTTCATGGGGAGGCAACGGAATGCGTCGTGCTCATCGGGAGGGCTTGGATGGAACAGGCGACGGAAACGAGGCCTGGCGTACCGCAGAATGGAGGAAACGGCCTTGTGTTTGACCGGCCACGTTCGAAATGGGATCCTGTCCATCGGGAGGGGTCTGGCGTACTGCAAAACGGAGGAAACGGACCTCCTATGGTCAAAACGGGGGTCTTGTTGATCGGGAGGGGTGTGGCGTACCGCAAAACGGATGAAACAGACTTGTGTTGGAGCGCTACGGTCGAAACGGGGGTCCTGTTCATCGGGAGGGGTGTGGCGTACCGTAAAACGGGACTCCACGGGATACTGCTCATCTCCATCGTCGACCTCCTCCAGCCTCCACAGGCTACCGTCGACCTCCTCCAGCCTCCACGGGCTCCTGTTCATCCAGCCTCCACCGCATGCTACTCCACCGGCTATTGTTCAACCACCCCTCCACCATCTACTGTTCATCCAGCCCTCCACACTACAGGGTCCTTGTAACGCCCTCAATGCGGCTATATCTCCTACGTGTCGAGGCACAACTTAGAGGCATAACCGCATTGAAAGCAATGTCGCAAGTTAGGCAATCATCACAACATCCAATGTAATACATAATAAGGGGAAAAGTAACATAGTTGGCTTACACTCGCCACGTCACACAAAGTACATAAATAGCATTACATCATCCAATCACTCATGTCCCAACTACGGTGCCAAAATAAAAGATAAACCCAACAAGCGACATGGTCCCGATCACCCCAACTGGGCACCACTACTGATCATCAGGGAAAGATACATAGTAATGGCGTGAGTCCTCGTCGAACTCCCACTTGAGCTCTAACACGTCATCCTGAACGGAGTCGTCTGGCCCTGCATCTGGTTTGGAAGTAAACTGTGAGCCACAGGGACTCAGCAATCTCGCACCCTCGCGATCAAGACTATTTAAGCTTATAGGAAAGGCAAGGTAAAATATGTGGAGCTGCGGCATGCGACTAGCATGTATGGTGTCTAACCTGTTCACAAAAGAGAGCGAGGAGAGAAGGCAAAGCGCGAATGAATAACTAGGGAACAACCTGCGGCAGGCATTACTCCAACACCGTGTTCACTTCTCGGACTCCGCTGAGAAGAGACCATCACGGTAACTCACACACTTGATTCATTTTAATTAAGTTAAGGTTCAAGTTATCTACAACCGGACATTAACAAATTCCCATCTGCCCATAACCGCGGGCACGGCTTTCGAAAGTTCAATCCCTACAGGGGGTCCCAACTTAGCCCATGACAAGCTCTCACGGTCAACGAAGGAATAGACCTCCTCCCGAGACATTCCGATCAGACTCGGCATCCCGGTTCTACAAGACACTTCGACAAGTTAAAACAAATCCAGCAACACCACCCGAATGTGCTGACAAATCCCGATAGGAGCTGCACATATCTCGTTCTCAGGGCACACTCAGATTGTCCTAGGTACGGGTAGGCCAGCCCAGAGTTGCCCCTGGTGGCCACCGGCAGCTGACAGGTGGACCAACACTCAGAGGAGCACTGGCCCGGGGGGGCTTAAAATAAGATGACCCTCGGGATCCAGAAACCCAAGGGAAAAAGAGGCTAGGTGGCAAATGGTAAAACCAAGGTTGGGCATTGCTGGAAAAGCTTTAAACAAGGCGAACTATCAAGGGGTTCCCATTATCACCCAACCGCGTAAGGAACGCAAAATCCGGGAACATAACACCGATATGACGGAAACTAGGGCGGCAAGAGTGGAACAAAACACTACGCGAGAGGTCGAGCCTTCCACCCTTCACCAAGTATATAGATGCATTCAGATAACAAGATAAATAGAATGGTATCCCAACAAGTAAATAATGTTCCAACAAGGAACGATCTCCAATCATCACCTGCAACTAGCAACGCTATAAGAGGGGCTGAGCAAAGCGGTAACATAGCCAACCAACGGTTTGCTAGGACATGGTGGGTTAGAGGTTTGACATGGCAATTTGGGAGGCATGATAAGCAAGTGGTAGGCATCGTAGCATAGGCATAGCAAAAGAGCGAGCATCTAGCAAAGCAAAGATAGAAGTGATTTCGAGGGTATGATCATCTTGCCTGCAACGTTGTCAGAGTTAACTGGATCCTCGAAAGCAAACTCAACGGGCTCCTCATTAGCGAACTCGTCTCCTGGCTCTACCCAAACAAGACAAACAAGAAAAAGGAACGCAATCAACCACATGCACAACTCAAACAACATGATGCAAACATGGTATGCTATTCGGGATGCGATATGTGATGCATATGCAAGATTTGACAAGAGATGAATGAACCTGGCCTCAACTTGGAAATCCAAGTGTTCCACTGGAAAGGTGAGATGAAATCGCTTGAAAACGATATAAAGAACGCCGGAATCGGAGACACGATTTGGAAATGGCAAGCAAAACAAATATGGCACCGGTCTGCGATATACAGCAAGTGACCACCCAAACATGGCAACAAAATACATGGCAAGGATCCATTCATGATGCTTAACAAAAGAGGAACACTGAGCTACGGCCAATTCATCCATTAACAGGTTCAAACAAGCATGGCAAAAATGCAATTGGTAAACAGATCTCAGACTTAGTGAAATTAACACTTGTCTGGAATTTCAGATCAGGTAGCACACTTTGGAGCATGAAAACTATATGCTACAGGGACTGAATATGGCAAAGTAAAGCATGGCATGGAGCTACTCAAAGAGCTTAACAAAAGTCCCTTAGTGACCTTGAGTCAAAAGGGACTAGAAAATACAATTACAAGCATGTGAACATGGCAAAAACATAATCAGATCACAGACTTAGTGAAAAACTGGAGCATGCAAAACAGATATCAAGTAGGCATGTTTACGAGCTCGATGCACTCACTACAGAGCAAGTCATGACAATCTAAGCATGCACCTATCAAGAATACACATTATACAACCTAGTCATGGCAAGAACAATAACATAGCATGCACGGATCAACTACAACATCATCGGCAAAATCGCTAACAAGTAGATAATCTGCCCAGATTCACGAAATGACAAAAGTAGAGCTCGATTGGCTCAAGCTATGGTGCTCCATAATTGCAAACAAAGACATGGATGGATAGAGCACTACAAGATTAACAAAACATCCTTACTGATCATCCTCAAAAGAGGCACGGATCACTAGGAAACAACATGAACATATGGCATATTGAAATAAACAGATCAAGGACTTAGTGGAATTGCTAAGTCCCTGAAATCAGCATTAACAAATGCTCCACTTTGCAAGCTTGTGCTAGTCACCACACACATCACACAAATACATGGATGGCACCACAGGAAAGATGACAAAGCATATAACAAAACATATGTAGAGCTCCTGGGCATATCATGCACACAATAATCATGGCAAAAATGACAAATATCTAATTGGAGCAGCAGATCTGACAATTATCTCAAATAGCATTCTTCCAACAGCATTTCGGGCATCAAGATGAACTCAAATGAAAATGATTCAATGAGATGAAATGATGTGCTCTCTGAGGCGAACATTTTGATATGCTATATGCCCAAAACGGAGCTACGGATGCAAAGTTACGGCACGACGAACATAGCAAAATAATTAGGGTTTCGGGCAAAAAGTCAACCGAGACAAATCTCAGATCTAGATCCACTGTAGCTTGCACGGACTTCGAAGTTCACCGGGAATGGCACCGCGGTGACCGGACTTGTCGAGGTCGCCGGAAGGAGGGGAGGGAGCCGGCGAGGAAGGGGAAGAAGACCGAGGCGGCAGTGGCGATGGCGATGGCCGGCGATGGCGGGGTTCGGCCGCGGCGGGGCGCCGGAGAGGACCTCCGGCCGGACCTCGCGCCAGCGAGGTGGAGAAGCGCCGGCGAACGGTGGAGCGGCGGCCGGAGCCGGGGAGGAAGCGGCGCGGCGCGGGGCCTCGGGGCCCGGTCGGGCGGAGGAGAGGGCCGGCCCCGGGCCTCGCGGGCCGGCGGTGGGAGGCGGCGCGGCGGGGCCACGTGGCGGCCTGCCACTAGTGCGGGGCGGCGGCGCGATTCCGTCCGCCCGGGACGGACGTGTCCGGCGGCAGCGCGAGGAGATTTTTTTAGGGTTTGAAGGAGGGGATCCGGAATTTTGAGGAGGGGGTCTATATATAGAGGTAGAGGGAGCTAGGAGTGTCCAAATGAGGTGTGGTTTTCGGCCACGCGATCGTGATCGAACGCTCTAGATGATGGAGAGGGTTTTGGGCCAAAATGGAGGGGTGTTGGGCTGCAACACACACAAGGCCTTCTCGCTCCCTCGGTTAACCGTTGGAGCATCAAACGAAGTCCAAATGGTACGGAACTTGACAGGCGGTCTACCGGTAGTAAACCAAGGCCACTTGGCAAGTCCCGGTCCAATCCGGAAATGTTTAATCCCCACACACGAAAGAAAGGTAGAAATGACCACCGGAGGAGGACGGAGCGCCGGAATGCAAAACGGACAACAGGGAAAATGCTCGAATGCATGAGACGAACACGTATGCAAATGCAATGCACATGATGACATGATATGAGATGCATGACAACAACACCACACGGAGACAAAAACCCGAACCCGAGAAAATAAAATAAATTAATGCCGGAAACGGCAAGAGTTGGATTACATATTAGGTAAATCATATCCGGGGTGTTACAGTCCTGTTCAACCACCCCTCCACGGGCACCCCTCCACCGTCTACTGTTCATCCAGCCCTCCACCACACCACGGGGTCCTGTTCATCCAGAGGCGACACCACCGCTCACTGTTCATTCAACCCCCCCCTCCCCCGCAACGCTCACTGTTCATCCCATCGATCAGCTTCAGTTAGCAATAGTAGTGAAGGAATCGCTCGATCGGCTTCAGTTAACAGCCATCGATCGATCGCTCGGGTTCAGTAATGCGTAGCCTGTAGTGCAATCACTCGAGTTCAGTTAGAGCCCAATGCCTCGCTCGGGTTTAGTTAGAGCCAACGCCTCGCACACACGCGTGTACATGTACGAGAGAAACGCGCATCGCTTGGCCCCCGACCTCCCACTGTAACCGGGAACTCCCTGAAATTTTCCTCCCCCTCGCTTCTACCACAGTTTTTTCCGTCATGGACGGCCCAAAGAATGTCATGTAGCTGCGTCTCCGGCCCACCCAGATGAAAAGCCCATTTTCTATCATGATTTTTTGTCATAGAAGTAGGAGCCCACCACATCTATGATGATACCGGGTTTTGTCACAATTATCGTCATAGAAGTGTCATATGTATGACAGAAAAAAATTAGTGTTGTAAGGGCTGCCATGGACTTCGGCTTTTCTTGTCCGAGGTGTCGGGCGAGCCATTCGTCGCGGATGCTGTGTTTGAAGGCCGCTGGGCTTCGGTGTCCGGATAGTCGACAATCTGGTTCTTTTTAATTAGGAACCTGGTCCAGAATTTCCTGGCTGACTCTCCGCGATGTTGGACTATATGACTGAGGTCATCGGCATCCGGAGGCTGGACATAAGTGCCTTGGAAGTTGTCTCTAAAGGCATCTTCCAAGTCTTCCCAGATTCCAGTAGAGTTTTCTGGGAGGCTGTTTAACCAGTGCCTAGCTGGCCCCTTAAGCTTTTACAGAAGGTATTTGATGGCGTGTAGATCATCACCGCGAGCCATGTGAATGTGGAGTAGAAAATCTTCAATCCATACTGCGGGATCTGTTGTGCCGTCGTATGATTCGATGTTCACGGGTTTAAACCCTTCAGGGAACTCGTGCTCCATTACCTCATCGGTGAAGCATAGGGGGTGTGCGTCGCCTCTGTATTGGGCCATGTCACAACGCAGTTCGGATGGAGTCTGTATGCGGTTTTCAGCCCGGGGTTGGTTATTCTTATCGCACCAGGCTCGATAGCCCTCCTCTCGCGCCGGAGCATGCCCCCGCGATCCGTAGATTGACCTGGTCTGACCTGCTTTATTTTCCAGGTCCTGTCGTAGGTCGTATGTGTATCCCCGACCTGTTGTTTCTCTGCTTTTTCGGCGAGGTGGTGCGGGCTGGTGTTCAGCTTGAGTTGTCGTTCTGTCCCGGCCACGTGGTGGTCTATCGGGTCCGTCAACCGCATTACGCATGGGTGTTATGGGCTCGAACGCCTCATCGTCGAATTGGGGTAGCAGCTTGTGCTTCGGGTAACTCTTTTTTGGTCGCTCGAGGCCGTATTCTTCGGCTGCCGGGACATTACCCATCTGTCGTTGAGCAGGTCTTGGTCAGCTTGAATCTTCTGTTGTTTCTTTTTTAGGCTTCTATCCGTGGCTATTAGCCAGCGCTTGAAGCGCTCTTGTTCGAGGGGTTCCTCTAGCACGATAAAATCTTCACCGTCGAGGATTGCGTTGTCTTCATTGAGTGGCAGATAGTTGTTGTCCTCCGAGTCGTTGTTCCCTGTTTGTTCGTTAGGGTCAACTTGTCCGTCCTCCCGATCATCCTGTTCGGATGTTGGTTCGATGGGGTCTTCTTGGTCTTTGGTGTTCTCTGGAGTATCATTGTCTTCGGTGTCAGTATTTTTGTTCTTGCCGTGACGCGATTTAGAGCGGCGTCGCTAACGTCGATGTTTCGGCGGTATCTCAGGAGGTTCGTCCTCGACTGGGTTTTTCTCATCATCGTCGTTGCCGTTTTTAGGTGTATCCACCATGTATACGTCATACGAGGAGGTGGCCGTCCAACGTCCGGTGACCGGCGGGTTTTGGGCCTACTCCTCTCCAGCATCGTCGTCCATACCGTCGATGTCTTCGGAGGCGTAATCAAGCATGTCGGTTAGGTCCTCGACAGTGGCTATGAAGTGGGTGGTGGGTGGGAAGTAAAATTCCCTATTTCCAGCCCCTAGTCCGGGATGGGCGTGATTCAAAAGCGGTTCCTCTGTGATGACGAGGCATCGCATTAGGTCCAAAGCCTCGTTTAAGAGCGGGGTTTGGACAGGGTCGGAAGTTTCTGGGCCGAGCTCGCATGACGCGGGCTTCCAGGGTACGGAAGTAGTATCCGGAGAAGAGTTCGGCCTTGCAATGATTGCCGGAGATGCTATTCTCTCGGTGTTGAGCTCTAAGGCTGCAGAGAGTCCGGCGGGCTCTAGACTCCCGTCTTCGGAACTGATGACGCGCTCCGGATCTAAGGCCGGAGCGGTGGTTAAGGCCGCAAACCCTTGGAATATCAAGTCTCCTCGGATATCAGCGACATAGTTTAGATTTCCAAAACTGATCTGGTGACCAGGGGCGTAGTTGTCGATCTGCTCCAGATGGCCAACCGAGTTAGCCGCAGTGTGAAGCCGCTGAATACAAAGATCTGGCCAAGGAGGAAAGTCTCCTCCGCGGCAGCGTTGTTGTAGATGATTGATGGAGCCATCGAGCCTTTCGACGACAGCATAGTGGAACTCTCAATGAAAGCACCAATGTCGGTGTCAAAACTAGCAGATCTCGGGTAGGGGGTCCCGAACTGTGCGTCTAAGGATCGATGGTAATAGGAGACAAGGGACACGATGTTTACCCAGGTTCAGGCCCTCTTTGATGGAGGTAATACCCTACGTCCTGCTTGATTGACTTTGATGAATATAGGGGTTACAAGAGTTGATCTACCACGAGATCGTAATGGCTAAACCCTAATTTTCTAGCTTGTATGATTATGATTGTGATTGCCCCTACGGACTAAAACCCTCCAATTTATATAAACACCAGAGGGGACTAGGGATTGTACAGAGTCAGTTTACAAAGAAAGGAATCTTCATATCCGCACGCTAAGCTTGCCTTCCACGCCAAGGAGAGCCCCATCCGGACACGGGGGAAATTCTTCCGTCTTGTATTTCCACGGCCCATTAGTCCGGCCCATATCACATAGCCCAGACGCCCAAGGACCCCATAATCCTGGAATCCCTCAACAGGGCTAGGGTTCGGGGGAGGAGCACCGGGACATTTTGTAGGGGGTTGGGGGCGGATGGCCGCCACACAAGCCAAGGCTCTACCATGGCCATGGATGCGTGCCACCCCATGCTCCCACTATAGCGTGAGGTTGAAGGAGAGGTGGAGGTGGGCTGGCTGGATGTTCACGTGCACACTTAAGCCCAAATGTGCAGTAGTTTTTAGGCGTTTTATTTTAATTTTGTTTTGTTTTCTTTTTCTGCTACTATTTTGAATTAAGTTGGGCCACCAAATGATTTTTGCTTTGAATGAAACTTGGCACATAATTCTAACACAATAACTTGGGGTGGCACAAAAAGCTTGGGGTCTATTTGAATTCATTTAATATTTGTTTTGAATTTCAATGGGATGGATAGGTGCTGCTCGACCTATTTTCTTGATGCAATAATCACCTAGTGATTTTTGGTGATGATGTTTTCCTTAACCTAATTACATATGGATTATTTACAAAATTATGAACTATTTATCTTGCCTGTTTGTTCAAATTTTATTTTCACTTACAAATTTGAATTTTGATTCAAGGTGGAATTTCAATTGAGGTATGAATCCAAATATGATCAAGCATGCTAAACAAAGTGACTCGGCATAATGATAAGGATCACTGTAGCATTACTGGGGGTGTTATAATTCATATGAAGTAATTGAGTCATTTCTGAACTTTATTATGCATGATTGTTATAGCTTTGTATTTCTCTCTGATCTAGTTGTTTGATTTGGCCAACTAGATTGATTTATCTTCAGTGGGAGAGGTGCTTTGTGATGGGTTCAATCTTAAAGTGCTCTATCCCAATGATAGAAAGGAACAAGACACGTATTTTTATTATCGCCATTAAGGGTAAAATGATGGGGTTTATTCATATTAATTGAGTTTACTTTGTCTACATCATGTCAGCTTGCTTAAGTGTTACTCTATTTTTATTAACTTAATACCATAGATGCATGCTGGATAGCGGTCGATGGGTGGAGTAATAGTAGTAGATGCAGGAGGAGACAGTCTACTTGTCTCGGACGTGATACCTATATATACATAATCATTGCCTTGAATATCGTCATAACTATGCGATTTTCTATCAATTGCCCAGCGGTAATTTGTTCACCCACCGTATGTTATGTGTTCGAGAGAGAAGCCTCTAGTGATAAGTATGGCTCCCGGGTCTACTTTTGTCATATATAAAAAAACAAAATATCCTTATTGCTATTTTATTATTTTTATTTTATTTTGCAATTTATCTATCTACCACTACGAGATTTAATCCTTGCAAGTAACGAGTTCAAGGGGATTGGCAACCCTCTTGCCTGCGTTGGATGCAAGTATTTGCTTTTGTGTGCAGGTGTTGTTCACGGGGCTTTGTGTGATTCTCCTACTAGATTGATACCTTGGTTCTCACTAAGTGAAATACTTATCTCTACTGTGCTGCATCTCCTCTCATCTTCAGGGTAAATCTCAACGCAGCTCACAAGTAGCAGCCTACAATCAAGCACGACACTCCACCACCGGAAAGTCCCCCTTCAAGGTTGTCTATGGCTTCAACCCGTTGTCCCCATTAGACATTCTACCGATATTTCTATAAGAGTGAACCAATATGGATGCGAGCACAAGAGCAAGTTATCTCAAGAAAGTGCATGGCGATACACAATGCACGATTGAGAACCATGTGCACCACCTCACTACCAAACGCAACATGAATAAACACCCCATGGTCTTCCACACCCCGGAGATCTCGTGTGGATGCACCTACGCAGACACCGTTTCCCCAACGAGCACAGGTCCAAGCTCCTACCTCGAGCCAATGGACCATTCAAGGTGCTAACACGTGATATGTCTCCAACGTATCGATAATTTTTTATTGTTCCATGCTATTATATTATCTGTTTTGGATGTTTTATATGCATTAATATGATATTTTATATTTTTTGGGACTAACCTATTAACCTAGAGCCCAAACAAATATCAAACGGAGTTTTACAGAAAAGGAATATCAAACGGAGTCCAAACGAGCTGAAAATTTATGGTGATTTTTTATGGACTAGAAGAGACCCACGGGGCATCGGAGATGGACCAAAGGAGTCCCGAGGCAGCCACAAGGGTGAAGGGCGCCCCCACCTAGGGCGCGTCCCCTGCCTTGTCACTGCCCCGTGGACCCCCTGACATGAAACCGACGCCAAAAATTCCTATAAATATAGAAACCCCCAGAAAGAAACCTAGAACTGGAGTTCCACCGCCGCAAGCCTCTATAGCCACGAAAAACCAATCGGGAGCCCATTCCGGCATCCTGCTGGAGGGGGGAATCATTATAGGTGGCCATCTTCACCATCCCGGTGGTCTCCATGGCGAGGAGGGAGTAGTTCACCCTCGGGGCTAAGGGTATGTACCAGTCACTACTACAGGATGGTCCAAACGCGACACTACGATCAGAGACCCTTCGACGAAACTGTGTGCGATGCCATAATCGCAAACGGTGGTGTAAAAACCGTCAAAAAGGTGAAAAACGTTTGCGATGACAGATGCATCAAACACGGTTCAGAATTTAGTTGTGTGTGCGATGCGGGGCATACGGTTCAGCTCAATTAACTGTTTAGGATGAGGAAGCACAAAAGAAACGGGCAGCCGGATGAAGGTGTGTGCGATATACAGCATACGGTTCACTGGGATGAACTGTGTGTGATTAGGCCACACAATGGAAATGGTTCAACTGAACAAGATGTATGTGATACGCAGCAAACAGGTCTATACTCTGAAATGTGTGCGAAGACCAATAATAACACAGACGATTGCTGCTAATAAGCCGTGTGGATTGCTCTGTCTATAGTAGAATAACATGTATATATATAACTGAAATAAACATCCAATTACATAAGTGACTATACAGATCATTCGCACACACCTCAATAAACAATTGCATGCATTCTAAAGTAGGAGAAACAATCGTCTAGTCATCTACTTCTTGTGACACTCCCGCCACTGCTATGTGGCTTGATCCCTCGTCTGGGTCAGGAAGAAGACAGTTCCTCATGTCAACGATCCGCCTGTACATCTCGTAGCTTGTGTACGCGTCCATGGTCACGTACTTGACATGTTGTTCATCCAGTCTCTTATGCCACACACTATGCTAGGCGTTCTTGTCCTTATTGCTCTTTTGCTTCGTCTTCGCATAGTAGGGGTCGATGATGGCCGAGGAGAGGTCAACCAGGGAGTTCAATTTGCTTTTGCCGCTGCCCCAGACCTTGTAGTGGTGCTGGATGTTGACAAGATTCGGGCATTTCAAGTCCGAAACCTTGAGCACTTTTAAATCGTTGGTGGTGTCCACCATAGCGAAACGGTAGTCGGAGCTCTTGATAAACCTGGAGAAATGCTCGCAAGGCCTTGTGGCAAGGTGGAAGTGGTAGACGAGGACGTCATGCCGCACGCACAACTGGGTGACGGCAACCTTCTAATCATGCCCGGCACGACCCATGGTGTACTCGAGGTCGAAGCCAACCACTCAGTGCTTGTCATCGGCAAGGAACAGCTCCATAGTTTAGATGGAGCTCTCCACCGAGACCGGATCATTTGTGTACACCACCGAGAGGGCCTTCCCCCTCACATGGGTGTCCACTAAATGATGCATGGTGAACTGCCCGTCGGTGTCGTCGGCGGCCGCTGGGAGCGCCATTGTAGCCACAGGGAGCGACATTGGAACCACTGGATGTCCTCTCTGTATGTGTCCTCGTGGGTGTACTTATTGTGTCTGTGAGACAAGAGATGAAGGTAAATGGCCGTAGGAATAGAAGGGGTCCGGGCGGCATGGATTCTCGGCGCGTCTGCATGGCAGTTTTTGCAGCGGGTAACTGCATCGTTGCGCCATGCCTGGCGCAACTGCTTGCACACGAACGTGTGTGATCGTGCGCCGGCCCAAAACACTGGCAGCGCACGTGGAGGGACGAGGGCAGAACACCCAGAGGGACGCGAGAGAAGAATGCGCGCGGCGGGACGCGAGCAGAGCGCGTCGCGGCCACCTGAACCGCAGTTGAACACGCAGGAAATGGTCGCCTACAAGCCGGCCGACAGTTGCGTCGCTGCGTAGAGAGCGGCCGTGTGGTACCACCTCCGTCTAGTCTATAGTTTATATTCCGTGCCATACTTTGCCCTCAAATTTAACCAACAAAATGTTAATGCATGTTTTAAAAATTATATAATTGGAAACTATGTTCAAATACAAATCCAACTATATAATCTTTGGTGACATGCATTCGTATTTTATTAGTTAAATCATACTTATAAACCAGGACGGTGGTATAGTAGGTAATAAATCGCAAACATTTTTTTTATTAACCGTATGTGTACGTGGCCCTTCGTCCTCCTCCCGCACGTCTTGTCACCCCGCTGCCGCAGACGGCTTACAGCACAAGCTTGTGCAGCACGCGGGGGCGTTCTTTTTGCCAAATGGTGGCGCCAATGAATCGTCGGTGAGCCTGTTCTCGGGCAACCTCGCAGGTTCCCGCGCAAGCTTCCTGTCCGACTCGGTGAAATCCCCCAAAATCCCAATGCTTACCGGCCTTCTATAAAAACCCTCACGGCCGGCGAGTCCTGCGTCGCATTTTCCCCTCCATACCTGTAGCTTATCTCGCCTGCTTCTCCCACATTCACCAATGGCACCGATCCGTCGTCGTCTCTCAACTACTTTGTCGTCATCAGAGGACAGCTCTAGCTAGGAGGCTACACCGCGGCGGCGGCGCAGTCCCTGGCATAGTGTAGTGCGCATGGCGTCCCTGTTGGGTGTGTGCGGAACACCCACCACACGCTCCACCGCCTGTGCCCGTCGGCAGCTGTTGCCGGTCGCCGTTGCCGCCACACCACCGTCGAAAGCTAGGGCCATCACCTGCTCTACCGCCGCGGCCCGAAGGCGGGAGATGGACGTTGTGGCCACCACCCCACTGTCGGCCACTGTAGTCATCACCCGCTCCGCCACCGCGGCCCGAAGGCGGGAGGTGGTGGTCGTGGCCGCCACCCCTTCATCGGCCACCGTGGCCGCCAGCCCACCATCGATCACCGGGGTCATCACCCACTCCGCCACCACCGCCCAAAAGCGGGAGGTGGAGGTGGATGCCCGCACGTGCGACAGCGACCTTGCGCACTACACCGAGTTCCTGCGGGAGGAGGAGGAGCGCCTCGTCGAGCACGCAAAGAGCCTTACCGCCACAGTGGCCGCGGCACACGCCGCCTCAGAGGCAAGGAATTAGGAGATCTACAAGGAGAACCACTGCTTCGAGAGGGGTCGTCTGGAGCGGCAGAGGGCGTTCGAGGTGACCGTCGCTAAAGCTGCATTAGCGGCAGGCACCGCCTCTTACTGAGCGGGCTCGGCAGAGGAGAGGCAGCCGAAAGTAGTACAAAGCCCCCCCCCCCTGCAGTAGTAGTAGTATTTAGGGGCTATTTTGTTTAGTTCATCTGACTATAGATGTGGTGGAACTGTACAACGTACTTAAAATTAGCTAGTATATATAGTTGAACTAGCTATTTCAGTACGTGGTTGGCAACAATTGAGGAAAAGTTTGGTCGGTTCACCTATCGAGTTGAACTGTTTGTATAAATTAAGAATGACTGCTTAATCTATGAATGAAATCTGTGCTTAATTACTGAATTTTAGTTGCAAAAATTAGATACTGCTAGTGATTTTTAGCTTCATATTTTGACAAATTGCAGTGTTACAAGGATTGACAAATCTTACCAAATTGTTTGTATGTGGTTGCACACAGGTCATCCAAAACAACAGTTTGCGTTGAAGGGATGCACAAATTCCGCATTGCTCTCACTTTGCATACGGGTGTTCTATCTAAAACGTTTGCGATCAAGAGCTGCAGAAATCCTGCTCGGCTCATTTTCTCTTGGCTTCCTAGGGAAGCTGTCGGTTTGCATACGGGTGTTCCAACTAAAACGTTTGCGATGAGTGTTTCATATTTAAAAAACGAATTAAACTGTGGCTTGGGCGCCATTAATGGAGAGGATGCGAGCAAGGAGGGCGGCCATGGAAGTCAAAGGGCTCGCTTCCCAGTGAGCCTGCGTAGCGTACAGCTCGCACGCTTCCCGGTGAGCCTGCGCACTCGAGGACAGCTTGCACGCCTCTCGGTCAGCCTGCGCACTGGACGGCGCTCACACGCCTCCCGTTCAGTCAAGGTCAAGCAGATGTCCGCACAGCACCTCCTACAGCCATTAAAACCAAAACACGTGGCGTCACGTGAATGGTTAACAGAATTTTGGATTTACTAGAATTTAAAAACCAGGCATCTCAATGTTTTGTCGGCAATCGATGGTGCCCTGGTGTTTGAAATTCATTCCCATTTCTTGCATGGGACCTAAGCATGCACCCAAGGATACATATTTGATTTTTTTTCAACCAATTTATATGCACTGGAGCATGTGCATGTAGTTCAAATTTTAATTATGCACATAAATGCATTGAAAACTCAGTTAATGCATAAAAATGTACAAATGAACCCCGGAAAATCACAAAAATTCACACAGCACTCCTATTGTTCTACGTTGACACAAGAAAAAAATTGAAAGCAATAAGAGGTAATGCATATTGTTTCGTCCCCAAAGGTGGGACGTTCCCAACCGAAAACAATCAAGCTTGTTGTGAGAAGCTCCGGTTTGTGAGAAGCATATACCCAAACGTGCCCCCAAATGGGATAAAATTTGTACCACGGCATGTTGATGCCGCTCCATGATAGCATGCCAAGTTTCATGAATTTCAGACGAGTTTTGGATTTACTAGAATTTAAAAACCAGGCATCTCAATGTTATGTTGGCAATCAATGGTGCCCTAGTGTTTGAAATTCATTCCCATTTCTTGCATGGGACCTAAGAATGCACCCAAGGACACATATTTGATTTTTTTTCAACCAATTTATACGCACTGGAGCATGTGCATGTAGTTCAAATTTGAATTATGCACATAAATGCATTGAAAACTCAGTAAATGCATAAAAATGTCCAAGCGAACCGCGAAAAATCACAAAAATTCACACAACACTCCTGTTGTTCTACGTTGACACGAGAAAAAAAATTGAAAGCAATAAGAGGCAATGGATGTCGTTTCGTCCCCAAAGGTGGGACGTTCCCTACCGAAAACCATCATGCTTGTTGTGAGAAGCTCCGGTTTGTGAGAAGCATAGACCCAAACCTGCCCCAAATGAGACAAAATTTATACCACGGCATGTTGATGCTGCTCCATGGTAGCATGCCAAGTTTCATGAATTTCGGACGAGTTTTGGATTTACTAGAATTTAAAAACTAGGCATCTCAACGTTTTGTCGGCAATCAACAGTGCCCTAGTGTTTGAAATTCATTCCCATTTCTTGCATGGGACCTAAGCATGCACCCCAAGGACACAGATTTGATTTTTCAACCAATTTATATGCACTGGAGCATATGCATGTAGTTCAAATTTGAATTATGCACATAAATGCATTGAAAACTCAGTTAATGCATAAAAATGTCCAAACGAACCCCGAGATTCACAAAACACTCCTATTGTTCTATGTTGACACGAAAAAAAATTTGAAAGCAATAAGAGGCAATGGATATCGTTTCGTCCCCAAAGGTGGGACGTTCCCTACGGAAAACCAACATGCTTGTTGTGAGAAGCTCCGGTTTGTGAGAAGCATATACCCAAACTTGCCCCAAATGGGACAAATTTGTACCACGGCATGTTGATGCCGCTCCATGATAGCATGCCAAGTTTCATGAATTTCAGACGAGTTTTGGATTTACTAGAATTTAAAAACTAGGCATCTCAATGTTTTGCCGGCAATCAACAGTGCCCTTGTGTTTGAAATTCATTCCCATTTCTTGCATGGGACCTAAGCATGCACCCAAGGACACAGATTTGATTTTTCAACCAATTTATATGCGTTGGAGCATGTGCATGTAGTTCAAATTTGAGTTATGCACATAAATGCATTGAAAATTCAGTTGATGCATAAAAATGTCCAAACATACCCTGAAAAATCACAAAAATTCACACAACACTCCTGTTGTTCTATGTTGACTCGAGAAAAAAATTGAAAGCAATAAGAGGCATTGGATATCGTTTCGTCCCCAAAGGTGGTACGTACCCTTCCGAAAACCATCATGCTTGTTGTGAAAAGCTCTAGTTTGTGAGAAGCATATACCCAAACCTGCCCCAAATGGGACAAAACTTGTACCACGGCATGTTGATGCCTCTCCATGATAGCATGCAAGTTTCATGAATTTCAGATGAGTTTTGGATTTACTAGAATTTAAAAACCAGGCATCTCAATGTTTTGACGGCAATCAACGGTGCCCTAGTGTTTGAAATTCATTCCCATTTCTTGCATGGGACCTAAGAATGCACCCAATGACACAGATTTGATTTTTTTAACCAATTTATATGCACTAGAGCATGTGCATGTAGTTCAAATTTGAATTATGCACATAAATGCATTGAAAACTCGGTTAATGCATAAAAATGTCCAAACGAACCCCGAAAAATCACAAAAATTCACACAACACACCTGTTGTTCTATGTTGACATGAGAAAAAAATTGAAAGTAATAAGAGGCAATGGATATCATTTCGTCCCCAAAGGTGGGACATTCCTACCGAAAACCATCATGCTTGTTGTGAGAAGCTCTGGTTTGTGAGAAGCATATACCCAAACCTGCCCCAAATGGGACAAAATTTGTACCACGGCATGTTGATGCCGCTCCATGATAGAATGCCAAGTTTCATGAATTTTAGACGAGTTTTTGATTTACTAGAATTTAAAAACCAGGCATCTCAATGTTTTGCCGGCAATCAACGGTGCCCTAGTGTTTGAAATTCATTCTCATTTCTTGCATGGGACCTAAGCATGCACCCGAGGACACAGATTTTATTCTTCAACCAATTTATATGCACTGGAGCATGTGCATGTAGTTCAAATTTGAATTATGCACATAAAATGCATTGAAAACTCAGTTAATGAATAAAAATGTCCAAACGAACCCCAAAAAACACAAAAATTCACACAACACTCTTGTTGTTCTATGTTGACATGAGAAAGAATTTTGAAAGCAATAAGAGGCAGTGGATATTGTTTCGTCCCCGAAGGTGGGACGTTCCCTACCGAAAACCATCAGGCTTGTTGTGAGAAGCTCCGGTTTGTGAGAAGCATATATCCAAACCTGCCCCAAATGGGACACAAAATTTACCACAGCATATTGATGTCGATGATAGCATGCCAAGTTTCATGAATTTCACATGAGTTTTTGATTTACTAGAATTTAAAAACCAGGCATCTAAATGTTTTGTCGGCAATCAACGGTGCCCTGGTGTTTGAAATTCATTCCCATTTCTTGCATGGGACCTAAGCATGCACCCAAGGACACAGATTTGATTTTTCAACCAATTTATATGCACTGGAGCATGTGCATGTAGTTCAAATTTGAATTATGCACATTAAATGCATTAAAAATCAGTTAATGCATAAAAATGTCCAAACGAACCCCGAAAAATCACAAAAATTCACACAACACTCCTATTGTTCTATGTTCACACGGGAAAAAATTGAAAGCAATAAGAGGCAATGGATATCATTTCGTCCCCAAAGGTGGGACGTTCCGTACCGAAAACCATCATGCCTGTTGTGAGAAGCTTTGGTTTGTGAGAAGCATATACCCAAACCTGTCCCAAATGACACAGAAAATTTACCACGGCATGTTGATGCCGCTACATGATAGCATGCCAAGTTTCATGAATTTTAGACTATTTTTTGATTTACTAGAATTAAAAAACCAGGCATCTCAATGTTTTGCTGACAATCAACGGTGCCCCGATGTTTGAAATTCATTCCCATTTCTTGCATGGGACCTAAGCATGCACCCAAGGACACAGATTTGATTTTTCAATCAATTTATATGCATTGGAGCATGTGCATGTAGTTCATATTTGAATTATGCACATTAAATGCATTCAAAAATCAATTGATGCATAAAAATGTCCAAACGAACCCCAAAAAATCAAAGAAAATTCACACAACACTCCTGTTGTTTTATGTTGACATGGGAAAAAATTGAAAGCAATAAGAGGCAATGGATATCGTTTCATCCCCAAAGGTGGGACGTTCCCTACCGAAAACCATCATGATTGTTGTGAGAAGCTTCGGTTTGTGAGAAGCATATACCCAAACCTGTCCCAAATGAGACAAAAAATTTACCACGGCATGTTGATGCCACTCCATGATAGCATGCCAAGTTTCATGAATTTCAGACGAGTTTTTGATTTACTAGAATTTAAAAACCAGGCATCTCAATGTTTTGCCGGCAATCAACGGTGCCCAAGTGTTTGAAATTCATTCCCGTTTCTTGCATGGGACCTAAGCATGCACCCAAGGACACAGATTTGATTTTTAACCAATTTATATGCATTGGAGCATGTGCATGTAGTTCAAATTTGAATTATGCACATAAAATGCATTGAAAACTCAGTTAATGCATAAAAATGTCCAAACGAACCCTGAAAAATCACAAAAATTCACACAACACTCCTGTTGTTCTATGTTGACACGAGAAAAAAATTTGAAAGCGATAAGAGGCAATGGATATCGTTTCGTCCCCAAAGGTGGCACGTTCCCTACCGAAAACCAGCATGCTTGTTGTGAGAAGCTCCAGTTTGTGAGAAGCATATACCCAAACCTGCCCCAAATGGGACAAAATTTGTACCACGGCATGTTGATGCCGCTCCATGATAGCGTGCCAAGTTTCATGAATTTCAGACAAGTTTTACTAGAATTTAAAAGCCAGGCATATCAACGTTTTGTCGGCAATCAACGGTGCCCTAGTATTTGAAATTCATTCCCATTTCTTGCATGGGACCTAAGCATGCACCCAAGGACACAGATTTGATATTTCAACCAATTTATATGCACTGGAGCATGTGCATGTAGTTCAAATTTGAATTGTTCGCCTGAAATGGCTAGAAAACCAATTTAATGTATAAAATGTTCAAATGAACCCTGAATAATTGCAATTCTTTTACGACACACATATAGTTGCATGTTCACTCCAGATAAAAGGTCTAGCAATTCAAACACCGTCCATTGCCATTGTGACCCCATTGTGTAATTCAAATCAAGATGAAAAATCAAGTAGATCGCACATAGTTTATTATCAGCAATCGTGTGAGATGTAGTACAAGATATCTTGGAGCATCGTCGGTGTATAGTACGCCTATGGCTTACTCGAGAAGGTGTGTCGGCTACAGTCCACAGCCGGCGTCTCAAGCACACTAGCTCGCTCCCCAAATATCATTTCACTGTTCAATCGTCACCGGTGAAAGATCGGCACGTGGACCCGCGTCATGAGGGAAACTTCGATGGCCCACTCTAGCGAGAGCGCGGCCGCAGATGCCATGCGCGTGCTAACAAGGTACATGAGTGCGGCCGCAATTTGCGACCGGGCGGCAAAGGCAGCCCGAACGGCCGTTGTTGCTTCTCAGGTGGCGGCAGAAACATCTGCCTTGGGGATAGCAACTGGTGAGAGCGGCACAGCAGCTGTCCGTTCCGCAGTGGCGGTCTTAGCCCTAATGGAGGCCGCCCACGACCATGTCAAGGCCGCCCACGCCCAGCTCCTGGCGGTCACCACACAAATCGAACGAAGCTTCTCCAACAACGGTCGGCAACCCACAGCCGAAGAGCTGGCAATCGCCGAGAGCGTTCGAGCAGCCGCCCGTTCCTTCGTCGCATACCTTGCGACAACAGAGCCCGTCCAAGCCCAGATCGCGTCCGCCTACGCCCAGCTCGTGGTGGACTTTTCCAAAGAGATGGCGGACGCGGATGGCGAGATGCTTGCCGAGTATGGTGCGATGGATGCCATGGATCCCCTTGCCCAGGAGACCGTCGAGCGCGAGCTGCACATGGAGGCGGCGGCGGAGATCGACGAGCACCAGGCGTAGTAGTACTCTTTGTTTTGTTTAATTAAGAGCGATGGTCTTTAATTTGTTAGAGTAATGTTTAGGTCAGCTAGCTCTGTTTAATTGCTGAACTTGCTCGATTAAGAAGTGTGGGTGTGCTGTAGTCTCCTTTGTGTACCCAAATTATGCAATGAAGTGGATGACCAATGTAACCATGGAAATTCAAACCAAAACTTTTGACGTTCAAACTCATCACACACGGGTTAAGCTATTTGAATCGTTTGTGATGTCCACATATCATACACAATTCTGAATAAGGGACCGTGTCTGATGACACTTTGCATGCCAGTTTTTTGTCTAAAGCGATTCCAAATTTTCGGCTTCCGCGGAAATATCTACCTCCCCGCCCCCTCCCCCTTACCAAAAGCCACATTTTCCCCTCTTTCCTCCTTCCTTTCCAAGTTGAAACCTTCACTCCTTTCTTGCAGCGCCGCCGCCTCCTCGCCGGTGACCCTCCTTCATGCTCCTCGGCCTCGCCTATCCAGGCAGGTAATCCACACCCGACCCCCATCCTCCTCCTCCTTCCACATCCCACAGGCCCCTACCGCCGGCGCAAGCGCGACACCTTCCACCCAAATCACCGACCCCTCCACCAAATAAGCGTCGGCCTAAGCCATGGTGCACGCAGTATAGCCAGGACCTCAAGGAGCATTTGGCAGCGGAGAAGCAAATCACGGCCGCACGCGTGGATGAGGTCGTGATGGCTACAATTCGTGCCGACCCCCAGATCTTGAAGGCGCACCTTGCCAATTGCTAGCTACGCCGGTTAAGCATGCTCGGTTTACCCGTTGCGTGTGCTACTCCTACCTTTCACCATGCAATCTGTTGCTCTAGTGTATATGTTCTATATGTCGTGCAGTGTGGTGCTCACTTATTAACTATTTTGTTAATTAGTTGTCGTCTTCAGTTAACTGTTTGGTTCAATTCTGCAAATGTGATGTTCAATTCTTGGTTCAATTCTGCAATATGGTGCTCAGTTAATGTTTGGTTCATTTGTTGTAGTGTTTAGTTAACTGTTTGGTTCAATTCTGCAATACGATGTCCAATTGTTGTGGGTAGAATTTTGTATTGTTGTGCATGTGAGGAATAAATCAAATTTGACTACACTTAATACATGAGAAACATATACAAGTGCTATATTTCCTAGTTCTTAATCCTGCTTGGTTTGGGTAAATGGGTTTTCCGTGTGGCTTCAATTAATCTGATGAATCTGCAATGTACTTATTTTTCATCAACATATTTTACTGATATGTAACACCCTCGATGCGACTATAGCTCCCACGTGTCGAGGCACAACTTAGAGACATAATCGCATTGAAGGCATATGTCGCAAGTTAGGCAATCATCACAACATCCCATGTAATATAGATAATAAAAGGGGAGATAACATAGTTGGCTTACACTCGCCACGTCAATCAAGTACATAAAATAGCATTACATCATTCAAACACTCATGGCCCGACTACGGCGCCAAAATAAAAGACAACCCAACATGCGACACGGTCCCGATCACCCCCAACTGGGCACCACTACTGATCATCAGGAAAGGAAACATAGTATCGTTGAGAGTCCTCGTCGAACTCCCACTTGAGCTCAAGCGCGTCACCTGGAGCGGAATCATCAGGCCCTGCATCTAGTGTAATAGTAATCTGTGATCCACAGGGACTCAGCAATCTCGCACCCTCGCGATCAAGACTATTTAAGCTTAATAGGTAAGGTAAGGTAAATATATGTGGAGCTGCAGCAAGCGACTAGCATATATGGTGGCTAACCTATTCGCAAAAGAGAGCAAGAAGAGGAGGCAAAGCGCGAGCGAGAAACTAGAGAAACAACCTGCACAAGCATTACTCCAACACCGTGTCCACTTCCCGGACTCCGCCGAGAAGAGGCCCTCACGGTAACTCACACTGTTGATTCATTTTAATTAAGTTAGGGTTCAAGTTATCTACAATCGGACATTAACAAATTCCCATCTGCCCATAACCGCGGGCACAGCTTTCGAAAGTTCAAATCCCTGCAGGGGAGTCCCAACTTAGCCCATGACAAGCTCTCATGGTCAACAAAGGAATAGACCTCCTCCCGAGACGTTCCGATCAGACTCGGTAACTCGGTTCTTCAAGACACTTTGACAGGTTAAAACAAATCCAGCAACACCACCCGAATGTGCCGACAAATCCTGATAGGAGCTGCACATATCTCTTTCTCAGGGCACACTCAGATTGTCCTAGGTATGGGTAGGCCAGCCCAGAGTTGCCCCTGGTGGCCACCGGCAGCTGACAGGTGGACCAACACTCAGAGGAGCACTGGCCCAGGGGGTTTAAAATAAGATGACTCTCGGGCTCCGGAAACCCAAGGGAAAAAGAGGCTAGGTGGAAAATGGTAAAACCAAGGTTGGGCATTGCTGGAAAAGCTTTAATCAAGACAAACTATCAAGGGGTTCCCATTATAACCCAACCGCGTAAAGAACGCAAAATCCGGGAACATAACACCGATATGACGGAAACTAGGGTGGCAAGAGTGGAACAAAACACTAGGCGAGAGGCCGAGCCTTCCACCCTTTACCAAGTATATAGATGCATTAAGATAACAAGATAATATAATGATATCCCAACAAGTAAATAATGTTCCAACAAGGAACGGTCTCCGATCTTCACCTGCAACTAACAACGCTATAAGAGGGGCTGAGCAAAGCGGTAAATAGCCAATCAATGGTTTTCTAGGACATGGTGGGTTAGAGGTTTGACATGGCAATTTGGGAGGCTTGAAAGCAATTGGTAGGCATCATAGCATAGGCATAGCAAAAGAGCGAGCATCTAGCAAAGCAAAGATAGTAGTGATTTCAAGGGTATGATCATCTTGCCTGCAAAGTTGTCAGAGTTGACTGGATCCTCAAAAGAAAACTCAACGGGCTCCTCGTTAGCGAACTCGTCTCCCGGCTCTACCTAAACAAGACAAACAATCAACAAGGACACAATCAACCACATGCAAGGCTCAAACAATATGATGCAAAGATGATATGCTATGCAGGATGCGATGCGGGATGCATATGCAAGATGTGACAAGGAATGCATGAACCTGGCCTCAACTTGGAAATCCAAGTGTGCCACTGGAAAGATGAGATGAAATCTCTTGAAAATGATATAAAGATCAACGGAATTGGAGTTACGGTTTGGAAATGGCAAGCAATTCAAATATGATCACGTTCTGCGATTTACAGCAAGTAGTCATCTAAATGCAATGAGATGAACATGCTACAGCACCCAAACATGGCATAAAAATACATGGCAGGGATGCATTCATGAAGCTTAACAAAAGTCTAGCACTGAGCTACGGCCAATTCATCCATAAACAGGTTCAAACAAGCATGGCAAAAATGCATATGGTAAACAGATTTCAGACTTAGTGAAATTAACACTTGTCTGGAATTTCAGATCAGATAGCACTCTTTGGAGAAACAAAACTACATGCTACAGGACCTGAACATGGCAAAGTAAAATATGGCATGGAGCTACTCAAAAAGCTTAACAAAAGTCCCTTAGTGACCTTGAGCCAAAAGGGATCAGAAAACACATTTGCAAGCATGTGAACATAGCAAAAGCATAAACAGTTATCATACTTAGTGAAAACTGGAGCATGCTGAAACAGATATCAAGTAGGCATGTTTACGAGCTCGATGCACTCACTACGGAGCAAGTCATGAAAATCTAAGCATACACCCATCAAGAATACATAAAATGCAAGCTAGACCTGGCAAGAACAATAACATAGCATGCACGGATCAACTACAACATCCCCGGCAAAATTGCTAACAAGTAGACAATCTGCCCGGATTCACGAAGTAGCAAAAGTAGAGCTCGATTGACTCAAGCCAGGGTGCTCCATAATTGCAAACAAAGACATGGATGGATAGAGCACTAAAAGATTAATAAAACATCCTTACTAATCATCCTCAAAAGAGGCACGGATCACTAGGAAACGACATGAACATATGGCAATATGAAATAAACAGGTCAAGGACTTAGTGGAAATGCTAAGTCCCTGAAATCAGCATTACCAAGTGCCTCACTTTGCAAGCTTGTGCTGGTCACCAAACACATCACAAAAATACATGGGTTGCACCTCCGGAAATATGGCAAAACCCTTAACAAAACATATGTAGAACTCATGGGCATATCATGCACACAATAATCATGGCAAAAATGACAAATATCTAAATGGAGCAGCAGATCTGACAATTATCTCAAGTAGCACTCTTCTAACAGCATTTCGGGCATCAAGATGAACTCAAATGAAAATGATGCAATGAGATGAAATTATGCACTCTCTGAGATGAACATTTTGATATGCTATATGCCCAAAACGGAGCTACGGATGCAAAGTTATAGCATGATGAACAGAAGCAAATTATTAGGGTTTCGGGGGCAAAAGTCAACCGAGTTTTGGATCTCAGATCCAGATCGGGTCCGGCGGGTACTGTAGCTGCACGCGGCCCGAGGATCGCCGGCGAGTGAGGTGGTCGCTGGAGGGAAGCAGTCCGGCGAGGGGGTCGGCGGATCCGGCGAGAGGGGTCGCCGGCGCGGCTTCCCGGAGCGGCGGGGCGGTGGCGCGACGTCGGCGAGGCAGGAGGCGGCGAGGGGCGGCCAGAGGCGCGGCCTTGCGCGGCGGGGCGGCGCGCCGGAGATGGCGGGCGGCGGCGCCGGACTGGAGGAGCCGGCCGGCTCGGGCGGGGACGAGGCCGGCTCGGGCGGCGCGGAGGGAGTGGGCTCGGGGGGCCGGATCTGGGCCCCGGCGGCGCGCGGGTCGGCGGCGGTGACATGGCGGCGCGGGAGTGGCTGGCGGCGGTGTGTCTGGCGCGGTCCGGACGTGTCCGGCCGCGCGGAGACGATTTTTTAGAGTTTGGGAGAGGGGATCCGCGAATTTGGAGGAGGGGTCTTTATATAGAGGTAGAGGGAGCGAGGAGAGTCCAAATGAGGTGCGGTTTTCGGCCACGCGATCGTGATCGAATGCTCTAGATGATGGAGAGGGTTTTGGTGGGTTTTGGGCCAACATGGAGGGGTGTTGGGCTGCAACACACACACGAGGCCTTTTCGGTCCCTCGGTTAACCGTTGGAGTATCAAACGAAGTCCAAATGGTACGAAACTTGACAGGCGGTCTACCGGTAGTAAACCAAGGCCGCTTGGCAAGTATCGGTCCAATCCGGAAATGTTTAATCCCCACACACGAAAGAAAGGTAGAAATGACCACCGGAGGAGAACGAAGCGCCGGAACGCAAAACGGACAACGGGGAAAATGCTCGTATGCATGAGATGAACACGTATGCAAATGCAATGCACATGATGACATGATATGAGATGCATGACAACGATAACAACACACGGAGACAAAACCCGAACCCGAGAAAATAAAATAACTTAAGGCCGGAAACGGCAAGAGTTGGAGTACATATTGGGAAAGTCATATCTGGGGTGTTACATGATAGCATGTGAACCCTTACTTAACCTGATAACTAACTACCTTATATGTGTTGTAGGGAAACAATGGGAAGCACTGAGGTTTACAATCGAGGTTAGCACGTGCATGGTCCGTTGTCTAATAGCACATTATTGTGCAATTGGAGGAACCATTCTAATATTTTGGTTTTTAACAATTTGGTCTTGCACATGTAGGTCCTGCTGTCAGAGGTTTTGACCCACTGTTTGACCCTTTTTGCATATGGGGAAATGAGTTGTCCATGAATATCAATCAAATCAAGAAACTCGGAAAGATTGTTAGGATAAAGAAATTAGCGACAAAAAAACAACAAGATCTTTGTCTGCACAATGAAGAAGACATCAGTTCACTACAAGATGGTACTAACTCTAGGGCTGATTGTGACACTTATAGGAATAGCTCAATGGATTGATCGGAAAGAATAACTTTGTGGTGGTTTCATACCCTACAAGCAATTTCATCTTATGTTCTCCGTGATAGGAACTTTTGAGTGACTCTTTGTTGCACGTTGAGGGATTGCCATATGATTTAATTATGTTATCATTGTTGAGAGAACTTGCACTAGTGAAAGTATGAACCCTAGGCCTTGTTTCCAAGCATTGTAATACCGTTTTCGCTCACTTTTGTTACTAGTTACCTTTCTGTTTTTATATTTTCGGATTACAAAAACCTATATCTACTATCCATATTACACTTGTATCACCATCTCTTCACCGAACTAGTGTACCTATGCAATTTACCATTGTATTGGGTGTGTTAGGAACACAAGAGACTCTTTGTTATTTGCTTGCAGGGTTGTTTGAGAGAGACATCTTCATCCTACGCCTCCCACTGATTGATAAACCTTAGGTCATCCACTTGAGGGAAATTTGCCGCTGTCCTACAAATCTCTGCGCTTGGATGCCCAACACGAGTCTACAAAAAGAAGGTTGCGTAGTAGACATCAAGCTCTTTTCTGGCGTTGTTGCCGGGGAGATTAGTGCTTGGAGGTATATCTTTAGGTCTTGCAATTGAATCTTTTAGTTTCTTGTTTTATCACTAGTTTAGTCTATAAAATAAAACTACAAAAAATGGAATTGAGGTTGCCTCGTATGCTTCATCTTTTTAATGTCTTTTGTGAAAGTGATGGAAAGGAAAATTGTGCTCAAGTGTTAGAAGAAGAATTAAATAATATGTCTGGCACTAAATCTTTGAATGATGAGCATGATTGCAATGTTGTTAATATGAATTCTTTGAATATCCATGATGCTAATGATATGCAAAGCCATAAGCTTGCGGATGCTATGTTTGATGAAGTTGATATTTCTTGTCCCCCAAGTTTTGATGTGATAATTTATTATGATGATAGCATGCCTGCTACTTATGATGATTGCAATATTTATAAAAGTTGGCTTGGAAGAGTGTCAACTTTAGATAATAATTATCCCACTATTTTGGAGGGTGTTGAATCCTATTATAATGATAAAAGTGGATTTGAAGAGGTCATGACTTTATTTAGTAATGATTCCACTATCTTGGAAGAGGTTTCAATTGATTATGATGAGAACGAAGTTGCTACTTATGATGATTATTGTGATGACACTTATGTTATAAAAAGTAGTGATGATTATATTTATAAAACTTGGCATGATTACGATTACCCTTTTTCTGAACATTACTCTTTTAATGTGGAAACAATTTATAGTATTCGAGTTTCTTATGATACTCCCACTACCGATTCAGAAGAATTTTGCTTATGTGGTGGTTATATTGTTTAATTCATTCATGATGCTACTGAAAATTACTATGGGAGAGGAACATATGCTTTTACATATTGCAATAATATCAAGTTCCCTCTCTATGTGTTGAAAGGTTTGAAGTTATGCTTGTTTTACCTTCCTATGCTAGTTGATTCTTGTTCCCATGAATTTTTTGCTCACAAAATCCCTATGCATAGGAAGTGGGTTAGACTTAAATGTGCTAGTCATGTTCTTCATGATGCTCCCGTTATGTTTCAACTCTTATCTTTTATGTGAGCATCATTGACATCAACATGCCTAAGTAGAAAGGCATTAAAGAAAAGCGCTTGTTGGGAGACAACCCAATATTTACCCCTACTGTTTTTGTGTGTTCACATGATTATGCTAATGTATTAATCATGTTTATGGCTTTTGTTTCAATAAAGTGCCAAGTAAGACCTTTGGGATGGTCTATGGGGATAGTTGATTTGATCTTGCTGAAAAACAGAAACTTTTGCACTCATTCCCATAATTGTTTAAATTCATTGGAGCGTGGAAAAATTCTGAATGTTTTACACAAGATTGATATACAAATTGCCTAGGTTCTCCTAATTTTTCAGAATTTTTGGAGTTACAGAAATATACAAAATTTCCAAATTACTACATACTATTCTATTTTTGACAGATTCTACTTTCATTGTGTTGTTTGCTTATTTTGACGAATCCATGGGTAGTATTGGAGGGTATGAACCAAAGTTGTAATACAGTAGATATAACACCAATATGAATTTAGAATGAGTTCACAATAGTACCTAAGTGGTGATTTGATTTATTATACTAACGGATCTCATGAGTTTTCTGTTGAGTTTTGTGTTGTGAAGTTTTCAAGTTTTGGGTAAAGATTTGATGGACTATGGAATAAGGAGTGCAAAGATCCTAAGCTTGGGGATGTCCAAGGCACCCCAAGGTAATATTCAAGGACAACCAAGCATCTAAGCTTGGGGATGCCCCGGATGGCATCCCCTCTTTCGTCTTCAATCCATCGGTAATTTACTTGAGGCTATATATTTATTCACCACATGATATGTGTTTTGCTTGGAGCGTCTTATATGATATGAGTCTTTGCTTTTTTAGTTTGCCACAATCTTCCTTGTTGTACACACCTTTTGAGAGGGACACACATTAATCATTAATTTATTAGAGTACCCTATGTGCTTCACTTATATCTTTTGATCTGGTGGTTGCTCTAATGCTTCACTTATATCTTTTTAGAGCACAACGGTGGTTTTATTTTGAAGAAATTTTTGAACTGTCATGCTTCATTTATATTATTTTGAGAGTCTTTAAACAGCATGGTAATTTGCTTTGGTTATGAATTTAGTCCTAGTATGATAGGCATCCAAGAGGGATATAATAAAAACTTTCATATTAAGTGCATTGAATACTATGAGAAGTTTGATTCCTTATGATTATTTTGAGATATAAAGATGGTGATATTAGAGTCATGCTAGTGAGTAATTGTGGATTGGTAGAAATACTTGTGTTAAAGTTTGTGATTCCTGTAGCATGCACGTATGGTGAACCGTTATGTGATGAAGCGGGAGCATGATTTATTTATTGATTGTCTTCCTTATGAGTGGCAGTCGGGGACGAGAAATGGTCTTTTCCTACCAATCTATCCCTCTAGGAGCATGCGTGTAGTACTTTGTTTCGATAGCTAATAGACTTTTGCAATAAGTATGTGAGTTTTTTATGACTAATGTTGACTCCATGGATTATACGCACTCTCACCCTTCCACCATTGCTAGCCTCTCTAGTACCGCACAACTTTCGCTGGTGCATTAAAGCCACCATATACATGTCCTCAAAACAGCCACCATACCTACCTACTATGGCATTTCCATAGTCATTCCAAGATATATTGCCATGCAACTTCCACCGTTCCGTTTATTATGACACGCTTCATCATTGTCATATTGTTTTGCATGATCATGTAGTTGACATCGTATTTGTGGCAAAGCCACCATTCATATTTTTTATACATGTCACTCTTGAGTCATTGCACATCCCGGTACACCACCGGAGGCATTCATATAGAGTCATATCTTTGTTCTAGTATCGAGTTGTAATTCTTGAGTTGTAAGTAAATAAAAGTGTTATGATCATCATTATTAGAGCATTGTCCCATGTGAGGAAAGGATGATGGAGACTATGATTCCCCCACAAGTGGGGATGAGACTTCGGACGAAAAATAAATAAATAAATAAATAAAGAGAAGAAAAAAGGAGAAAGAAAAAAAGAGAAAAAAAAACAAGAGGCCAAAGAGCCCAAAATAAAAAAATGAGAGAAAAGAGAGAAGGGGCAATGTTACTATCCTTTTGCCACACTTGTGCTGCAAAATAGCACCATGATCTTCATGATAGTGAAGGAAATATGCCCTAGAGGCAATAATAAAGTTATTATTTATTTCCTTATATCATGATAAATGTTTATTATTCATGCTAGAATTGTATTAACCGGAAACATAATACATGTGTGAATACATAGACAAACAGAGTGACACTAGTATGCCTCTACTTGACTAGCTCGTTAATCAAAGATGGTTATGTTTCCTAACCATGAACAAGGAGTTGTTATTTGATTAACGAGATCACATCATTAGGTGAATGATCTGATTGACATGACCCATTCCATTAGCTTAGCACCCGATCGTTTAGTATGTTGCTATTGCTTTCTTCATGACTTATACATGTTCCTATGACTATGAGATTATGCAACTCCCGTTTGCCGGAGGAACACTTTGTGTGCTACCAAACGTCACAACGTAAATGGGTGATTATAAAGGTGCTCTACAGGTGTCTCCAAAGGTACATGTTGGGTTGGCGTATTTCGAGATTAGGATTTGTCACTCCGATTGTCGGAGAGGTATCTCTGGGCCCTCTCGGTAATGCACATCACATAAGCCTTGCAAGCATTGCAACTAATGAGTTAGTTGCGAGATGATGTATTACGAAACGAGTAAAGAGACTTGCCGGTAACGAGATTGAACTAGGTATTGAGATACCGACGATCGAATCTCGGGCAAGTAACATACCAATGACAAAAGGAACAACGTATGTTGTTATGCGGTCTGACCGATAAAGATCTTCGTAGAATATGTAGGAGCCAATATGAGCATCCAGGTTCCTCTATTGGTTATTGACCGGAGACGTGTCTCGGTCATGTCTACATTGTTCTCGAACTCGTAGGGTCCGCACGCTTAAGGTTTCGATGACAGTTATATTATGAGTTTATGAGTGTTGATGTACCGAAGTTAGTTCGGAGTCCCGGATGTGATCACGGACATGATGAGGAGTCTTGAAATGGTCGAGACATAAAGATTGATATATTGGACGGCTATATTCAGACACCAGAAGTGTTTCGGGTGATTTCGGAGAAAACCGGAGAGCCGGAGGGTTACCGGAACCCCCCCCCCCCCGGGAGAAGTAATGGGCCATATGGGCCTTAGTGGAGAGAGAGAGGGGCTGCCAGAGGTGGGCCACGCACCTCCTCCCCCCTGGTCCGAATTGGACTAGGAGAGGGGGGCGGCGCCCCCCTTTCCCTCTCCCTCCCCACTTCTTTCCCCCTCCTAGTAGGAGTCCTACTCCTACTAGGAGGAGGACTCCTCCTGGCGCGCCTATAGGGGCCGGCCGGCCTCCTCCCCTTGCTCCTTTATATACGGGGGCAGGGGGGCACCCCTAGACACACAAGTTGATCTTCGTGATCGTTCCTTGGCCGTGTGCGGTGCCCCCCTCCACCATATTCCACCTCGGTCATATTGTAGCGGTGCTTAGGCGAAGCCCTGCGACGGTAGAACATCAAGATCGTCACCACGCCGTCGTGCTGATGGAACTCCTCCCCGACACTTTGCTGGATCGGAGCCCGGGGATCGTCATCGAGCTGAACGTGTGCTAGAACTCGGAGGTGCCGTAGTTTCGGTGCTTGATCGGTCGGGCCGTGGAGACGTGCGACAACATCAACCAAACGCTTCCGTTTTTGATCTACAAGGGTACGTAGATCACACTCTCCCCTCTCGTTGCTATGCATCACCATGATCTTGCGTGTGCGTAGGAAATTTTTTGAAATTACTACGTTCCCCAACAGTGGCATCCGAGCCTAGGTTTTATATGTTGATGTTATATGCACGAGTAGAACACAAGTGAGTTGTGGGCGATATAAGTCATACTGCTTACCAGCATGTCATACTTTGGTTCGGCGGTTTTGTTGGACGAAGCGGCCCGGACCGACATTACGCGTACGCTTACGCGAGACCGGTTCTCCCGACGTGCTTTGCACATAGGTGGCTTGCGGGTGACAGTTTCTCCAACTTTAGTTGAACCGAGTGTGGCTACGCCCGGTCCTTGCAAAGGTTAAAATAGCACCAACTTGACAAACTATCATTGTGGTTTTTAGTAGGTAAGATTGGTTCTTGCTTAAGCCCGTAGCAGCCACGTAAAACTTGCAACAACAAAGTAGAGGACGTCTAACTTGTTTTTGCAGGGCATGTTGTGATGTGATATGGTCAAGACATGATGCTAAATTTTATTGTATGAGATGATCATGTTTTGTAACCGAGTTATCGGCAACTGGCAGGAGCCATATGGTTGTCGCTTTATTGTATGCAATGCAATCGCTGTAATGCTTTACTTTATCACTAAGCGGTAGCGATAGTCGTGGAAGCATAAGATTGCGAGACGACAACGATGCTACGATGGAGATCAAGGTTGCGCGCCGATGACGATGGTGATCATGACGGTGCTTCGAAGATGGAGATCAGAAGCACAAGATGATGATGGCCATATCATATCACTTATATTGATTGCATGTGATGTTTATCTTTTATGCATCTTATCTTGCTTTGATTGATGGTAGCATTTTAAGATGATCTCTCACTAATTATCAAGAAGTGTTCTCCCTGAGTATGCACCGTTGCGAAAGTTCTTCGTGCTGAGACACCACGTGATGATCGGGTGTGATAGGCTCTACATTCAAATACAACGAGTGCAAAACAGTTGCACACGCGGAATACTTAGGTTATACTTGACGAGCCAAGCATATACAAATATGGCCTCGGAACACAGAGACCGGAAGGTCGAGCGTGAATCATATAGTAGATATGATTAACATAGTGATGTTCACCAATGAAACTACTCCATCTCACGTGATGATCGGACATGGTTTAGTTGATTTGGACCACGTGATCACTTAGAAGACTAGAGGGATGTCTATCTAAGTGGGAGTTCTTTAGTAATATGATTAATTGAACTTAAATTTATCATGAACTTAGTACCTGATAGTATCTTGCTTGTTTATGTTTGATTGTAGATAGATGGCCCGTGCTGTTGTTCCGTTGAATTTTAATGCGTTCCTTGAGAAAGCAAAGTTGAAAGATGATGGTAGCAATTACACGGAATGGGTCCGTAACTTGAGGATTATCCTCATTGCTGTATAGAAGAATTACGTCCTGGAAGCACCGCTGGGTGCCAGGCCTGCTGCGGGAGCAACACCAAATGTTATGAACGTCTGGCAGAGCAAAGCTGATGACTACTCGATAGTTCAGTGTGCCATGCTTTACGGCTTAGAATCGGGACTTCAACGACGTTTTGAACGTCATGGAGCATATGAGATGTTCCAGGAGTTGAAGTTAATATTTCAAGCAAATGCCCGGATTGAGAGATATGAAGTCTCCAATAAGTTCTATAGCTGCAAGATGGAGGAGAACAGTTCTGTCAGTGAGCATATACTCAAAATGTCTGGGTATAATAATCACTTGATTCAATTGGGAGTTAATCTTCCAGATGATTGCGTCATCGACAGAATTCTCCAATCACTGCCACCAAGCTACAAGAGCTTCGTGATGAACTATAATATGCAAGGGATGAATAAGACTATTCCCGAGCTCTTCGCAATGCTGAAAGCTGCGGAGGTAGAAATCAAGAAGGAGCATCAAGTGTTGATGGTTAACATGACCACTAGTTTCAAGAAAAAGGGCAAAGGGAAGAAGAAGGGGAACTTCAAGAAGAACGGCAAGCCAGTTGCTGCTCAAGAGAAGAAACCCAAGTCTGGACCTAAGCCTGAGACTGAGTGTTTCTACTGCAAGCAGACTGGTCACTGGAAGCGGAACTGCCCCAAGTATTTGGCGGATAAGAAGGATGGCAAGGTGAACAAAGGTATATGTGATATACATGTTATTGATGTGTACCTTACTAATGCTCGCAGTAGCACCTGGGTATTTGATACTGGTTCTGTTGCTAATATTTGCAACTCGAAACAGGGACTACGGATTAAGCGAAGATTGGCTAAGGACGAGGTGACGATACGCGTGGGAAACGGTTCCAAAGTCGATGTGATCGCAGTCGGCGCACTACTTCTACATCTACCTTCAGGATTAATATTAGACCTAAATAATTGTTATTTGGTGCCAGCGTTGAGCATGAACATTATATTCTGATCTTGTTTGATGCGAGACGGTTATTCATTTAAATCAGAGAATAATGGTTGTTCTATTTATATGAGTAATATCTTTTATGGTCATGCACCCTTGAAGAGTGGTCTATTCTATTATTTGGATCTCGATAGTAGTAACACACATATTCATAATGTTGAAGCCAAAAGATGCAGAGTTGATAATGAAAGTGCAACTTATTTGTGGCACTGTCGTTTAGGTCATATCGGTATAAAGCGCATGAAGAAACTCCATACTGATGGACTTTTGGAACCACTTGATTATGAATCACTTGGTACTTGCGAACCGTGCCTCATGGGCAAGATGACTAAAACACCGTTCTCCGGTACTATGGAGAGAGCAACAGATTTGTTGGAAATCATACATACAGATGTATGTGGTCCGATGAATATTGAGGCTCGTGGCGGATATCGTTATTTTCTCACCTTCACAGATGACTTAAGCAGATATGGGTATATCTACTTAATGAAACACAAGTCTGAAACATTTGAAAAGTTCAAAGAATTTCAGAGTGAAGTAGAAAATCATCGTAACAAGAAAATAAAATTCCTACGATCTGATCGTGGAGGAGAATATTTGAGTTACGAGTTTGGTGTACATTTGAAAAATTGTGGAATAGTTTCGCAACTCACGCCACCCGGAACACCACAGCGTAATGGTGTGTCCGAACGTCGTAATCGTACTTTACTAGATATGGTGCGATCTATGATGTCTCTTACTGATTTACCGCTATCGTTTTGGGGATACGCTCTAGAGACAGCCGCATTCACGTTAAATAGGGCACCATCAAAATCCGTTGAGACGACGCCTTATGAACTGTGGTTTGGCAAGAAACCAAAGTTGTCGTTTCTGAAAGTTTGGGGCTGCGATGCTTATGTGAAAAAGCTTCAACCTGATAAGCTCGAACCCAAATCGGAGAAATGTGTCTTCATAGGATATCCAAAGGAAACTATTGGATACACCTTCTATCACAGATCCGAAGGCAAGACTTTTGTTGCTAAATTCGGAAACTTTCTAGAGAAGGAGTTTCTCTCGAAAGAAGTGAGTGGGAGGAAAGTAGAACTTGATGAGGTAACTGTACCTGCTCCCTTATGGAAAGTAGTACATCACAGAAACCGGTTTCTGTGACACCTACACCAATTAGTGAGGAAGCTAATGATAATGATCATGAAACTTCAGATCAAGTTACTACCGAACCTCGTAGATCAACCAGAGTAAGATCCGCACCAGAGTGGTACAGTAATCCTGTTCTGGAAGTCATGCTACTAGATCATGATGAACCTACGAACTATGAAGAAGCGATGGTGAGCCCAGATTCCGCAAAAATGGCTAGAAGCCATGAAATCTGAGATGGGATCCATGTATGAGAACAAAGTATGGACTTTGGTTGACTTGCCCGATGATCGGCAAGCAATTGAGAATAAATGGATCTTCAAGAAGAAGACTGACGCTGACGGTAATATTACTGTCTACAAAGCTCGACTTGTCGCAAAAGGTTTTCGGCAAGTTCAAGGGATTGACTACGATGAGACCTTCTCACCCGTAGCGATGCTTAAGTCTGTCCGAATCATGTTAGCAATTGCCGCATTTTATGATTATGAAATTTGGCAGATGGATGTCAAAACTGCATTCCTGAATGGATTTCTGGAAGAAGAGTTGTATATGATGCAACCAGAAGGTTTTGTCGATCCAAAGGGAGCTAACAAAGTGTGCAAGCTCCAGCGATCCATTTATGGACTGGTGCAAGCCTCTCGGAGTTGGAATAAACGCTTTGATAGTGTGATCAAAGCATTTGGTTTTATACAGACTTTTGGAGAAGCCTGTATTTACAAGAAAGTGAGTGGGAGCTCTGTAGCATTTCTGATATTATATGTGGATGACATATTACTAATTGGAAATGATATAGAATTTCTGGATAGCATAAAGGGATACTTGAATAAGAGTTTTTCAATGAAAGACCTCGGTGAAGCTGCTTACATATTAGGCATTAAGATCTATAGAGATAGATCAAGACGCTTAATTGGACTTTCACAAAGCACATACCTTGACAAAGTTTTGAAGAAGTTCAAAATGGATCAAGCAAAGAAAGGGTTCTTGCCTGTGTTACAAGGTGTGAAGTTGAGTAAGACTCAATGCCCGACCACTGCAGAAGATAGAGAGAAAATGAAAGATGTTCCCTATGCTTCAGCCATAGGCTCTATCATGTATGCAATGCTGTGTACCAGACCTGATGTGTGCCTTGCTATAAGTCTAGCAGGGAGGTACCAAAGTAATCCAGGAGTGGATCACTGGACAACGGTCAAGAACATCCTGAAATACCTGAAAAGGACTAAGGATATGTTTCTCGTATATGGAGGTGACAAAGAGCTCATCGTAAAAGGTTACGTTGATGCAAGCTTTGACACTGATCCGGACGATTCTAAATCGCAAACCGGATACGTGTTTACATTAAACGGTGGAGCTGTCAGTTGGTGCAGTTCTAAACAAAGCGTCGTAGCGGGATCTACATGTGAAGCGGAGTACATAGCTGCTTCGGAAGCAGCAAATGAAGGAGTCTGGATGAAGGAGTTCATATTCCGATCTAGGTGTCATACCTAGTGCATCGGGTCCAATGAAAATCTTTTGTGACAATACTGGTGCAATTGCCTTGGCAAAGGAATCCAGATTTCACAAGAGAACCAAGCACATCAAGAGACGCTTCAATTCCATCCGGGATCTAGTCCAGGTGGGAGACATAGAGATTTGCAAGATACATACGGATCTAAATGTTGCAGACCCGCTGACTAAGCCTCTTCCACGAGCAAAACATGATCAGCACCAAGACTCCATGGGTGTTAGAATCATTACTATGTAATCTAGATTATTGACTCTAGTGCAAGTGGGAGACTGAAGGAAATATGCCCTAGAGGCAATAATAAAGTTATTATTTATTTCCTTATATCATGATAAATGTTTATTATTCATGCTAGAATTGTATTAACCGGAAACATAATACATGTGTGAATACATAGACAAACAGAGTGTCACTAGTATGCCTCTACTTGACTAGCTCGTTAATCAAAGATGGTTATGTTTCCTAACCATAACAAAGAGTTGTTATTTGATTAACGGGATCACATCATTAGTGAATGATCTGATTGACATGACCCATTCCATTAGCTTAGCACCCGATCGTTTAGTATGTTGCTATTGCTTTCTTCATGACTTATACATGTTCCTATGACTATGAGATTATGCAACTCCCGTTTACCGGAGGAACACTTTGTGTGTCTACCAAACGTCACAACGTATACTGGGTGATTATAAAGGAGCTCTACAGGTGTCTCCAAAGGTACATGTTGGGTTGGCGTATTTCGAGATTAGGATTGTGTCACTCCGATTGTCGGAGAGGTATCTCTGGGCCCTCTCGGTAATGCACATCACTTAAGCCTTGCAAGCATTGCAACTAATGAGTTAGTTGCGGGATGATGTATTACAGAACGAGTAAAGAGACTTGCCGGTAACGAGATTGAACTAGGTATTGAGATACCGACGATCGAATCTCGGGCTAGTAACATACCGATGACAAAGGGAACAACGTATGTTGTTATGCGGTCTGACCGATAAAGATCTTCGTAGAATATGTAGGAGCCAATATGGGCATCCAGGTCCCGCTATTGGTTATTGACCGGAGACGTGTCTCGGTCATGTCTACATTGTTCTCGAACCCGTAGGGTCCGCACGCTTAAGGTTACGATGACAGTTATATTATGAGTTTATGCATTTTGATGTACCGAAGGTTGTTCGGAGTCCCGGATGTGATCACGGACATGAAGAGGAGTCTCGAAATGGTCGAGACATAAAGATTGATATATTGGAAGCCTATGTTTGGATATCGGAAGTGTTCCGGGTGAAATCGGGATTTTACCGGAGTACCGGGAGGTTACCGGAACCCCCCGGGACCCATATGGGCCTTAGATGGGCTTAGTGGAAAGGAGAAAGGGGCAGCCCAAGGTGGCCGCGCGCCTCCCCCCTCCCTAGTCCTATTAGGACTAGGAGAGGTGGCCGGCCCCCTTCTCTCTCTTTCCCCCTCGGGGAATCCTAGTCCAACTAGGATTGGGGGGGAGTCCTACTCCCGGAGAGTAGGACTCCTCCTGCGCCCTCCTCCTGGCCGGCGCCCCCCTCCCCCTTGGCTCCTTTATATACTGAGAGGTAGGCACCAGAAACACACAAGTTGATCCACGTGATCTATTCCTTAGCCGTGTGCGGTGCCCCCAGCCACCATATTCCTCGATAATACTGTAGCGGAGTTTAGGCGAAGCCCTCGCTGTAGTATCAAGATCGTCACCACGCCGTCGTGCTGACGGAACTCTTCCCCGACACTTTGCTGGATCGAGTCCGGGGATCGTCATCGAGCTGAACGTGTGCTCGAAACTCGGAGGTCGTAGTTTCGGTGCTTGACTTGATCGGTTGGATCGTGAAGACGTACGACTACTTCCTCTACGTCGTGTCATCGCTTCCGCAGTCGGTCTGCGTTGGGTACGTAGACAACACTCTCTCCCTCGTTGCTATGCATCACATGATCTTGCGTGAGCGTAGGAAATTTTGAAATTACTACGAAACCCAACAATATCCACGAGACGCCATCGACTACCGGTGTGGTGGATGAGGACGATGCAGTTGGCCTTCATGCCCGCCCAGTAGTGGCCGCGCATGAAGGACAGGTGGACGGTTAGTGGTAGCATGTCGAGGGGCACCACGACAACCTCCGTAGGATCGTCAAGTCGGTGTCTGGGCCACCTGCGAGGATCGGGCATCAACAAGTAGGGTGTCTTGAAAAGAGCCGGCTAGTTGCAGACGAGTAGACGGTACAAAGACACCGAGCATGCGGCCAGACAGACGGTGCTGAGTAGGTCCATACGACTACAGATCTGCTCCAAGAGAACATCGGGGAGGGAATTCCAATCGCGGCTCTGCGTGTCAGTCGGTTCTTCCATTGGGGTTTTCGGTGCCTGCGAGCCAGCGGGAAAGTGGATTCAGGCGGGCGAGCGAAGAAGCTTCTCCTCGTGTGGCCGAGCAGTGAGCGGGGGGATATGGTACGCGCGAGCTACCAAGGACGATGGCGCGGGCGGGCGAGCAGTGAGCGGGGGTAAATGGTGTGCGGCCGACGATGGGGAAGAGAGGAGGAAGAAGAAGAGAGGAGGAAGAAGAAGAGACTAGTTGAATAGTTCTCTCTGACTGAGATGGGGAATAAATGGATCGCGAGGACTTCCTTTCTACAGTATCCCTATGCCTCTACGCTCACTTCACTCATTTTGCTCCGTACCTAGTCACTTGTTGAAATCTGTAGAAAGACAAATACTCCGTATTTGGGAACAGAGGGAGGCTTTTACTCCGTACTATTTGGGAATAGAGGGAGTATCACCATATGGAGGGAACAGAGGAAGCTTGAAATATGAACATGTCAATGGGAGGGAGTAAGCCCCATGCATGCATGCATGCAACATGCAACACTCACACGTACACATGGACGTACACAACACTCACGCACCCATGCGGCACACAGCATACGACGCAACACACACGCTCACGCTCAAGTGCTCAACCTACTCCCTACATCCGTGAAAGACTGTACATTTAGAGATTTACACATTGACCAGGGCATAATTAACGCCCAAAAGTAGCAGACTTATGTGTGCATGCGACCATTGAGATAAGAAGATTAAATGAAGGCCATTGCATGCTGTAATTAAGGATAGACATGCAGCCTATACCTACAGCACAAGTTGGTGCTTTAGTCAATCAATATCGATTTAGATTAAAGGCTAAACACATTGGAAGTGTAGATGTACATCATGTAGTACACTCTTTGTTGGAAGACCGAGGGAGGACACGTGCATGCACTCACATACACAGCCAGGGTGGTTCGCGCGCAGGGGTTGGACTCGTGTCGCGCCTGCGTAAAGTTTTGTTTAACTGATTTCTTTGCTCTGCCAACTGACAGGTGGGACCTAGAAACCAGGTGACAATTTAACCAGTCAACAAAGTCAGTAGGGTGCAATACGGTGCTCTACGATGAGCTAGTGATCGCATAATCGCCGCAAAACTATATATATAGTGACCGTAAAGAGCGTACTGTTACATACGTTGACCGCCAATGTATTTTTCTCGTTTCAAATTAAGCCATATTAATCGGAAAGGACGCAGTATGGACTACTACTACTAGTACTAGTACTGCTTTGATGTGTCCCATCAACTCGCCGAACGAGGAGAAGCTTGCTTACTACGCCTCTCCCTCGCCCACGCGCGTGGTGGTTCGTAGGACGAGGAGAGGGTTTTGACTACAGCGCCCTCGCCCTCGCCCTCGCCCTCGCCCTCGCCCTCGCGGTGGACATGCAGCAGTTCAATCGGTGTCAGATTGCCAGAAGCATATTGCACTGTAGTATCATCATTGTTGGACCTTCCGAAGAGGCAAAGAGCCAAGTGCAAGGTTCACACGAGTACGAACTGTTGAACCTCCCGAAGAGGCAAAGAGACAAGCGCAAGGTTTTATAGGAGTTGTCGTCCTAGTAGGAGTGTACTAGTACAACTATAGCGAATGATGCTACTGTATGATGCCGCCACGTCACCTATATCCAAAGCTGTGCCACCTTTTTTTCTCAAAGAGCGTGTTGGAGCCCGTGCAACAACCACACAAGTTGCATGTACACATAACACATTTACTAGTAATAAATTCTAAAGGACAAATGCCAGTATGTCACACAAGTTCATCTCCAACTCATGTGATAAATTTGTGCATGACTAGTCTACATATATTCACAGCACTACCGTTCAGAATTACCGTACTCCACTTACACGTTATAGATGGGCTACATGTCCTCCTCCAGGTTCCAGTCCCAGGTGTTCTTCATGGATGGAACGATCCATAGCGGTGGGCAACGGGAATCATTGCCGCAGCTTTCTAGTCCGGTTCCACACGATGGGGACTCATCCAAGCTGAAGTGGCATAAATCAGGGATAGCGTGTCCCAGCATGTCGTTCATCCGGCGGTGCGCACTGAAGACACAACCATGCTTCATGAACGACAGGCCTTCCGTGTCGTGCACGAAAGGTGGCATCCGCTTCACAATGGGGTAGCTGTCCCCGATGAAAAGTGAGTACTCTCCAAGAGTGTTCCTCGACACCCACGTAGCATGACGGGGGTCGAACTCGGCGCCGTTCATCTGGTACACGCGGCATCCCAGATATGGACACATGGTGACGTACATAGTCAAGGTCCATGCATAATAATGTTGTGCTAAAATGTGGCGGTCAGTAATACTGTGCAGCAAATAGTACTACTCCGGTATAGAGGATGTAAAATAACCGGCTTATTATATATAGCCACTCTTGGCTACATGGATGAGATAGTAAGACATGGAAAAACAAAAATGGTGGCGGCTAGTGGGTTCAAGTCTTCAAGGGCCTAGCTAGCTATACGTGTCCTCCAAGGTAAAAAGTACTCCTACTAGTACTACAAAGTATAGTACTAGTACAACAATGAAAGAGAAGGCGAGAGGGTTAAAAATGGAATACCTGGGTAGATGGTGACGGTCCGATCATGGTAGATTATGTGACCATGTTGCACATCAGTGGTACCATGGGTAACGACTGCTAAGATAGTTGATCCCAATATGCCAAAGTCAGCTACAAGGTTCCAGGTTAGACCGTATCGCGAATGCAAATGCACATCTAGGATCGGCGATCTTATTTTGATCGGGGGATGACTGGTCCCTGCAAAATAATGGAGTACCGTTAGGGATGCAAATGATGGTTTGTGCATTCCGTTTGTAATCTCCCGTACCGTAGGATGTCAACCAAATGAAACAAGTCCCCTGGCTTGTCACCGCGAAGATGCGGCCTAGATGGCACACGGCGTCCTCAAACGTGTAGGGGTACAAATCTGCCGCCGCCAACATGCGCTAGCCTCTGCTGTTACTGCCTCCTGCATTGATGGCAATCCTTATGTCGAACACCGCGATGAGAGAGTAATCGTCGTAGCCGCGTCGCTTTGTCGGCGGGTCCGCAATTGCTATCTTCTTCAATCTCATGTAGGCATCATCATATGTATTCTTGCCCAGCCAGTCCAGAAGGCCGATCCCAATGGTGGAGAAGGGGTCTACCGGAACGGCCGCACTGTTGTGGATGTTGTGCAAAATGATGGTGGTATCCGACCGGAGGTATGCAAGCCAATCTTCATTGGCACTGACCCATACCTATATATAAGACGGTGGGCAACAGAGAAATTATGGGATGGAAATGGAATAACTATGTACTACATGATCAAACTCCATTACTGACCTGCTCATCGGACAAAATCTGACTACCTCTCAACATCGGCAACTCTAGCAGAGTCAACGTGCAACCATGGCCAGGGAGCAGTGGACTGTTCGAAGGATTGTCCCATAGAAGAACCTTCTCCTCGAAGATGCATGGAAGACCAACAAGCATGGCCTATTTAAGCAGCGTCTTGAAAAAGTTGGTGCATGAAGCACCAAGTCTTGCGGTAGTGAGGACATCAGAGCGGCGTGCGATTTCTCCCACAGGATCGTCGTCCAAGGTCTCCCAGCCCCGACGAGGAGGAGAACCGCCTGGCGAATCCATGGGAGCAGCGATGAACTGCATTCTCTTCGGGGGGAGGGGAACTGGCGAGGAGGAGATAAGAGCGTAGTAACCACAGGGCCTCTTCCCTTCCAACTGTAGATCGTTCCTCAGCGAAGGGGTGAGGCTATTATTTACTACTAGTACTCCCTCTGATTCTTTTTACTCTGCGCATAAGAGCAGACCCAGATACCAAGGCAGGGGCTCGCTGCATGCTTTCTGGATGGAAATACCCTTGGCGCATGGATGTGAGGAGTTAGCAGCTATAAATGCCCCATGCAGCCCATTGGCTGTCCGCCCGCGTTCTCCTCTCTCTGCATGCTACATGGATGTCTCCCTCTCTCTCACATGACTGCATGCGGTGGCGCTGGCCCGTGGAGATAGCAATCTTCTCTCCAGAAGTGATTTTTTTGAATGAAAGGGATTATGGAACGTTATGGGATTGCATTATACTGTAAATAATAGCACTAGTAAGAAATTTTTGGCACTAGGTAGTAGTTTTTGGCGTGGATTAAGAAATTTTGGGTATGTTTTTGCCATTTTTTGTACACGCCAACTAGTGTCAAAAAACGTCTTACATTATGTGACGGAGGAGTACGTACTCGTACTGTAGCAGTACTAGTACTACTTTTCTCGACTAGTAGTGCGATGTACTGTACTTCTAGTCTAGTCTAGTATAGTGCACCAGTTTTGAACTCTTGAATCTCAGGGCCAAGGAGCTACAGTTGGAAGTGGAGGGTACTATTGTTCTCTAGAACCATCGCTGTACTATCAATGCAGGGGAAGTACACCTGCGTAGTGGCCTAGTGGGTACTCTCGGTACTCTATTCAACCGCTCCTCTCACGTAGCTGGCCTACTCAGCCGCTCCTCTCATGCACACACTAGCAGTCTGTTTATCAGCGACGGTTACTGCGGGGGCAGAACATTTGAGTTATTTGATACAGCGAGACTAGGCTTTTCGCTTCCATTTGTGGAGGTGTAATGGATCTCGTCGAACTATGTTAGTAGTTCCTTCTTTATGAATGAGATGAAGCAAAGCTTTTGCCTCCGCTTCAAAAAAACACGCAAGAGGAATTTCTTTTATAGTAGAGACGATAATGGAGTGAAGTCCATGCATGCAACGCCACAAGCTACAGAGTAGTAGTAGAGCACTTTACGTACAGAGCCATATTGCACAGTTCCCAATGCCCCGCCAGGCTTTTCCGGCTCCTCGGGCTTAATTGGGAGGCGCTAGTTTAAATATGCTACTAGCTGGAAGCTGCAAGCGAGGTGCGGCTAGGGCGAGCACGCGAGCCACGGGATGCTGGGAAGGAAAACCCGTTCACGTGGCTAGGCTGTCCAGTGCACCCAGATTGTGGGGCCGCACGTCCGTTTGACTTCAAAACTCAAACTACCCGTGTAAAATATCGGCTCGCAGCGAAGTGTAGTAGTACTATTTAAAAAAAAGGCCGCCGTGCGTTCGGCCGGGATCGAACCCACAAAACGAGGTTTACACTCCCGCGACCACTAGTAGTAGTCGTTGGAGTACAACGCAACCTAGAATCGCTTTTTGTCGCTAGTAGTATGCACATTGTTCCTTATAAGAAACCCCTAAGAGCATGGTTAATAGTATAGCCAATTGCTGGCTATAAGCCAGTGCCATGTCATCTACAGCCCATCTTATAGCCAACATGTAGTAGTAGTTTATTTCTTATAGCCCGCTGACTCAGCTCTATTGTACTTGCTCTAATAATGCAAGAAACCACTAAAATGCGAAGAAACTACTACCACTTGCATACGTGGCAGGCTTAAGATAAGACTACCTTATCAACCATTGTACATGCTCTTACCAACAAAAATCCTTGAGTGACCTCCTACCTCCGGCCCGTCCACCTAGTCATCCTCGGCCATGGGACGCAGCTACCGCCGCTGGCAGAAGGCGAGGTCAAAACCACCGGCGGTGCGGAGCCCATGTTGCGGCATCTCGGATGCCAGCTCCGTCCGGCGCTCGCGGCCGCTAGCTAGCCAAGATAGCTCCGTCCAGCTGCTTGTCTCCAAGGTTTGCTAGCTAGATTGGCAAGGCAGCGCAGCGGCTTGCTCGCGCGCGCCGTGCTAAGGCTAGCCATCTAGCTCGAGCAAAGGCCAGCGCGGCGGCTTGCTCACTCGTGAGTCACGCTCAGGCCAGCCTGCCAACCTGTGCGGAGGCCAGCGCGGCGTCCGACCCGTCCGGCGGAGCGGCGGCCAACTCGCTCATCACCGGCACCACCGACGAACACGCATCAGTACTGTTTGAAGTAATGTTCAGGAAAAATAATGATTTGAGGGGGAATAACAGGATAGAAGGTCAGACGTGGGTCCCTCGTGTCAACAGTCAAACAAAATGTGTTGGTTTAAGCTGCCTCGTCAGCACGGACATGTGGGCCAACCCTGTCATAAATGGGTTTAAACGAACCTAATCGGTAGGAGTACTAGGTAGTTTTTGGAGTGGATTAAGAAATTTTGGGTATGTTTTTGCTATTTTTTGTACAATAGATTCCTCCCAGGGCTGGTTGAAAGTGGTAGTTTTTTGTTAAATACTCTACATATTGTAAGTAGGAGTGAAAGTTAAGCTTTGGAAGCCAATAATCAAGGCTAGTTACATAGTGCATATGTGTACACGATTGAAAGTAAATATCAACCATGAGTGACTAATATCTTGATGGAAAACTCAAAACTATGGAATACTAGGAAAATAAATGCATGGTTGGAAATAATAGTAATGTTCATGTCCGTTGCAACGAATCATAATTAGAATAATACTTATTCACAGACTTGGTACAAAACACTCTAATTTTGATATACATATGTCACTAGAGATATATTATGTTTCAATTAGAATATATTCCTTGGGCTGTTTTGGTGAGGTCAGGGAGGGATGTGGTTGGTTTTAAGATACTAATTAGGTTTTTTTTTGCAAATTGGTAGACAAGTGGGATGTTGGTGAGAAAAGGCAACAACTTACCTCACAATCGTTAGATGTAGATCTAATGGTCAGAAATGACGGATGGCAGACACACCAGCATCACCAACTTAGTCTTGTGTAGGAGTACTAGCAAGGTCTGTGCATTGCACGGAACATCAAGATGCATTTTTTATAAAACACTTGTTGGGATTGACCCTTGCGGGAGTAATCCCATGTGTAAAAACTAATGATATCTCGAGAAATATGAGATAAGGTGAAGAGGAGTGGGGTGTGGTGGTGGTTGGTGGTTGAACTAAGCGGAGGCATGGGGATTGACGACGCCGGCAGTGGCCACCAGGCCAGTTTGTTCCAGATGCTTCCTTTCTTAATTGCTCAACAATGAGGTTTGTTGGAGATAAGGATGAACGAGGGAAGGCCTTGTCTGCAAATGTGGAGAGGGGTGCGGGTATCTTTTAGTTTAATTTCCATCCATCAGATATCGATCGGACGGTCTATATTGCAAGATGGCACACGTACCATCATCACCAACTTAGTTTTTTATAAGAGAAGAAATGTAAGTATGGAGATACAAACGTATTATCGATACTTGCTTCTGGAAACTAGCATCTACATTCTATTCAACGCCTCGGCATGTGGGGCCTTAGCACAATTACTTCTCGACTGTGTAAAACGAAGATTTTCCCGTTGCCGACAAGGAGGGGGTGACGGCGGCGCGCTTTTTGGCTTGCTCTAGTCCTAGTAGTCATACTAGGTGGTCTAAGCACGTGTAGATTTATTCTTTTTCACGTCTCATGTTCGCCGTACTGCCACGACTGTTCATGAATAGATGGTAAGTTATTCACGGGGAAACCCTTGTTGTGCGTGTTTGCAAGAGAGAGAGAGAGAGTGTGTGCATGTGTGATATGTTAGAGACTGAGGCAATGATAACATATTCTTTGTGTCTATGTGTGTGGATGATAGAGAGAGACATGTACATGGGGCTTTGGGTTGTGTAACATGGAGACACATATACATAATTAGATAGTGAGTGTGTGAGATACACATGCAGACATGAGGAGAGATGAGGATCCAGGTAAATGGGTGTTTGTGCGTGTCTATGTGTGTTTGTGCATGCGTTTGTGTGTGAGAGGGAGAGAGTGTATGTGGAGTAGAGAGACCACTGATGATGTAAACCTAGTATAAGGGAAGGGGGAATGGTGTGACATGTGTAGTAGTGAGATAGCACTGGTGCGGGCGGGGGGAGCAGACTATTTGGAAGAGACATCGAGTGTGTGTGGGGGAGAGAGGTGTGAGAGAGAGAGAAAGAGAGAGCTAGCGCCGGAGAGAGAGAGAGAGAGAGAGAGGAAGAGAGGGGGCGAGAGGGGTCGTTTGTGTCCACAAATGGCGTATAGATAGGGAGACAATGTTGATGTTGTCCGAAATTGGCCTATGAACGGAGACGCAAGGGAAGCGAGTCATCGTGTGTGTGATAGGGACTTCATGAGAGAGCTAGAATAGATGGTGTAGAGAACAATGTGCGAAATCAAGAACGATTATACATTAGGGAGCTATGTAAAGAGTCACGACATATATGTATACAGGGAAGGAGCTGGGGCGGGTCCGCATGTGGGAGAGATAGAAAGAGGAGAGTGGTGCACAAGGAGACAAAGTGTGCTTGTTTGCAGTGGGGGTGGTGTGTGAGGTGAGTGCGCGAGAACCACATAACTAGGGAGATAGACGTTTGGGGGCGACGTTTTGTGTGTATGGGAAATATACACTCTACATAGTGCGTGTGCTTGGGTAAGAGAGATAGAGGGAGACCTAGAGAGTGAGGGAAGAGATGTGTGCATGCCCGAGAGACAAAGTGATAGAGACCTATGTTGGGGTCCGGACTTTACAAGAGAGAGGGGTGTTAATGTGCTCGTGTGTTGGTGTTTGGGGGAGAGAATGACTTCTGTGTGTGTGTGTGTGTGGTGGGGGGGTTGACTTCATATAAACAGTGAGGTGTCTATATTTGAGGGACTTTAGCGTAATTGAGATATTGTGCACTCATGGTTGATCAATTTGTTTCACAGTTTGTACTATGAGATAACGATACTTTTGAACATGCATGGTATACCTTGATGTACCAGAATTACAAACCTAAGATTGGAATTTTGGAATTCGACTCCATCATTAGCTTTTGTAATTCATTTAAATGGAGGTACATTTTTTAAGCCGGGATTTCATGATTTCAAATTCATATATCAAACCTAGAGATATACACATACGGGCATGTTCAAACTTTATAATCATCCACTTTATTCATACACATACACATTTTTGCTTTTGTCATCATATTTAGGATAAACACATTTGGAATTTCAATTGAATTGGACCGTATGATGGTATTTGCTTGTAGTAGCTCAATGATCCATATTTGAATTGAATGGACAATCTAAGTTTCGAGTTGGAGACATTGATTTTCAAAACTTGCACATTTTTTTGCATGCAAAACAAACAAATTGTCGGCCATGATATCATAGTCGGCCGTACGAGAGAAGAATACTTATAATTTTAGGCGCCAAAAGCTTTCAAACTTCCCGCTCACATCGAAATATCACGCACCCGAAAGTTTAGCCCTGCGATATTCCTGTTTTACCCCTGCCACATGAACGGAAAAGGGCTGCTTTGGTAACTCCATTGTTTTCCCCTCTTTGCCCCCAACATTCTTCCCCAAAGCCCCTCCCCTTCCCCTCCCCGACCCCCCAACCACAGCAAGCCGCTGAATCTAGTCCTCCACCGCAGCGGTGGACCTCACACCCCGCTGGATCTACCTTCCGCACTTTGGAACCCCCAACTGCCAACTCACCACTTGACCGGAGCCGCTTCAGCGACTGGCTTGTCCACCGCTCCAGATCTCCTTGACCGCCATCATGGTCCACCGCACCGGATCTGCTTAACCGGCGCCCTCGTCCACCACAGCGTAGGCCCTTCACTTACTCCCTCGTCCGCCCCTTCGCTGGCCCTTCATACAAGCCCTCGTCCGCCGCAACAGATCCGCCTCACCGAAAGCACTGTACAACGCCCCCGCCGAAGCCTTCGTCCACTGCACTGGACCCGCTCCACGGACGCTATATTCAACTCCACCGGCCCTGCTTTACCGACGCCGAAGCCTCATCAGGATATTTCGATTTGTACTCCTTCGGTTTTTCTCTTTATCGTGCAACTGTTCACTTACCACAAATGAGCTTTCTTGTATGTCGACTGGCACCGCAACCGTAGCACCGGAGCCTCTTCAGCAACGGTGAAAGCCGGCCCAAACTCAACCGCAACACGAGCACCATCGACGATCCTTAGCTATCAAGTATGACAACGATACCCATATGCCGCCGAGAATCAGATACTATTATCCAACGGCCGGCGCCTACGTTCACTTTCCTAGCATAAGCACCGCACCTTTGAATTTCTTCAGGGCATCATTCAGTTTTTCATGAGACGCGTTATTCTGCTTGCACCTGTAGGGCCATACTTCTGGCAGTGAACATGTTACATGTGCTAAATTACATACTAGTGCACATATAGTTAATATGCTTTAGTTTTGTTCTGATGCCACTTGTTGGTTCCATCAGACTGCTTAATGTTCTCTATGCTTAATTACACATCAGCAAACTAGCATGTGGTTCCGCTGCTTTTTGTTTGTTTTACCCTACATTTTCTGATGCTAGCTATTACATCACTGCTCCAAGCCTCTGTTCATTACTTGTTTGTGTGTTCTTGATCTTCCCAAGTTTCATGACTAATTTCATGCTTCTATTAATTATGGAGGAAATTCGGCTAAAATCCGGCCAAACTTCGTACAAAACAACATAGATTTGGAGGAAATTCAGGCGTTTTCATTGAAATGTGTACAAACTGAAAACATAATTTGAAAAACAAACTAAAAACTATCGTCGTCGGCTGATACGTCTCGAACGTATCTATAATTTTTGATTGTTCCATTCTATTATATATATTCTATTTTGGATGTTTAATGGGCTTTATTATACACTTTTATATTATTTTTGGGACTAACATATTAACCAAAGGCCCAGTGCAAATTGCTGTTTTTTTTGTCTATTTCAGTGTTTCACAGAAAAGGAATATCAAACGGAGTCCAAACGGAATGAAACCTTCGGGAGCGTGATTTTTGGAACAAACGTGATCCAGAGGACTTGGAGTGGACGTCAAGAAACAACTAAGGAGGGAATGATGCAGGGAGGCGCGCCCCCACCCTCGTGGGCCCCTCGTGGCTCTCCTGACCGACTTCCTACGCCTATATATACTCATATACCCTGAAAACATCCAGGAGCACCACGAAACCCTATTTCCACCGCCGCAACCTTATGTACCCGTGAGAATCCATCTTGGGGCCTTTTTAGGAGCTCCGCCGGAGGGGGCATCGATCACAGAGGGCCTCTACATCAACTCAATGGCCCCTCCAATGATGTGTGAGTAGTTTACTTCAGACCTTCGGGTCCATAGTTATTAGCTAGATGACTTCTTCTCTCTCTTTGGATCTCAATACAAAGTTCTCCTCAATCTTCTTGGAGATCTATTCGATGTAACTCTTTTTGCGGTGTGTTTGTCGAGATCCGATGAATTGTGGGTTTATGATCAAGATTATCTATGAACAATATTTGATTCTTCTCTGAAATCTTTTATGTATGATTGGTTATCTTTGCAAGTCTCTTCAATTATCAGTTTGGTTTGGCCTACTAGATTGATCTTTCTTGCAATGGGAGAAGTGCTTAGCTTTGGGTTCAATCTTACGTTGCTCGATCCTAGTGACAGAAAGGGAAACGGCACGTATTGTATTGTTTCCATCGAGGATAAAAAGATGGAGTTTATATCATATTGCTTGAGTTTATCCCTCTACATCATGTCATCTTACCTAATGCGTTACTCTGTTCTTATGAACTTAATGCTCTAGATGCATGCTGGATAGCGGTCGATGTGTGGAGTAATAGTAGTAGATGCAAGCATGAGTCAGTCTACTTGTCACGGACGTGATGCCTATATACATGATCATGCCTAGATATTCTCATAATTATTTGCTTTTCTATCAATTGCTCGACAGTAATTTGTTCACCCACCATAATGCTTATGCTATCTTGGGAGAAGCCACTAGTGAAACCTATGGCCCCCGGGTCTATTCTCCATTATATTAATCTCCCGTCAACAAGTTATTTCTGGCACCATTTATTATGCAATATTTACTTTTAATCTTTATTATAAATATACCAAAAATATTATCTTATTATCTCTATGAGATCTCACTCTCGTAAGTGACCGTGAAGGGATTGACAACCCCTTTATCGCGTTGGTTGCGAGGTTCTTATTTGTTTGTGTAGGTGCGAGGGACTTGCGTGTAGTCTCCTACTGGATTGATACCTTGGTTCTCAAAAACTGAGGGAAATACTTACGCTACTTTGCTGCATCACCCTTTCCTCTTCAAGGGAAAACCAACCCAGTGCTCAAGAGGTAGCAAGAAGGATTTTTGGCGCCATTGCCGGGGAGTCTACGCACAAGCCAAGACATACCAAGTACCCATCACAAACTCTTATCCCTCGCATTACATTATTTGCCATTTGCCTCTCTTTTTCCTCTCCCCCACTTCACCCTTGCCGTTTTATTCGCTCTCTTTTTTCCGTTCACTTTTTCTTTCGCTTGCTTCTTGTTTGCTTGTGTGTTGGATTGCTTGCTTGTCACGATGGCTCAAGATAATACTAAATTGTGTGACTTTGCCAATACCAACAACAATGATTTTCTTAGCACTCCGATTGCTCCTCTTACCGATGCTGAATCTTGTGAAATTAATGTTGCTTCGCTGAATCTTGTCATGAAAGATCAATTCACCGGCCTTCCTAGTGAAGATGCCGCTACCCATCTAAATAGCTTGTTGATTTATGTGATATGCAAAAGAAGAAAGATGTGGACAATGATATTGTTAAACTGAAGCTGTTTCTGTTTTCTCTTAGAGATCGTGCTAAAACTTGGTTTTCGTCTTTGCCTAAAAATAGTATTGATTCATGGAATAAGTGCAAATATGCTTTTATCTCTAAATATTTTCCTCCCGCTAAGATCATCTCTCTTAGAAATGATATTATGAATTTTAAGCAACTTGATCATGAACATGTTGCACAAGCTTGGGAGAGGATGAAATTAATGATATGTAATTGCCCTACACATTGTTCGAATCTTTGGATGGTTATACAATTTTTTATGCCGGATTGAATTTTTCTTCTAGAAATCTTTAGATTCGGCCACAGGAGGCACTTTTATGGAAATCACTTTAGGGGAAGCTACTAAACTCCTAGATAATATTATGGTTAATTATTCTCAATGGCACACTGAAACATCTACTAGTAAAAAGGTTCATGCAATAGAAGAAATTAATGTTTTGAGTGGAAAGATGGATGAATTTATGAAATTGTTTGCTAATAAGAGTGTTTCTTCTGATCCTAATGATATGCCTTTGTCTACTTTGATTGAGAATAATAATGAATCTATGGATGTGAATTTTGTTAGTAGGAACAATTTTGGTAATAACGCATATAGAGGTAATTTTAATCCTAGGCCGTTTCCTAGTAATTCCTCTAATAATTATGGTAATTCCTACAACAATTCTTATGGAAATTATAATAAGATGCCCTCTGATTTTTAATCTAATATTAAAGAATTTATTAGTTCGCAAAAGAGTTTCAATGCTTTGATTGAAGAAAACTTGTCTTAGATTGATGAGTTGGCTAGGAACGTGGATAGAATTTCTCTTGATGTTGATTCTTTGAAACTTAGATCTATTCCACCTAATCATGATATCAACGAGTCTCTCAAATCTATGAGAATTTTCATTGATGAGTGCAAAGAAAGAACCGCTAGGATGCGTGCTAAAAAAGATTGCTTTATGAAAGCGTGTTCTTCTAGTTTCCATGATAATAAGGATGAAGATCTAAAAGTGATTGATGTGTTTCCTATTAAATCTTTGTTTTGCAATATGAATCTTGATAATGATGGGACTGGAGATGAGTCAACTTTAGTTAGAAGGCATCCCAATGATTTGGAGTTTTTAGATTTTGATGCAAAATTTGGTAAAAGTGGGATGGAAGAGGTCAAAACTTTAGATAGCAATGAACCCACTATCTTGGATTTCAAGGAATTTAATTATGATAATTGCTCTTTAATAGATTGTATTTCCTTGTTGCAATCCGTGCTAAATTCTCCGCATGCTTATAGTCAAAATAAGGCTTTTACTAAACATATCGTTGATGCTTTAATGCAATCTTATGAAGAAAAACTTGAATTGGAAGTTTCTATCCCTAGAAAACTTTATGATGAGTGGGAACCTACTATTAAAATTAAAATTAAACATCATGAATTCTACGCTTTGTGTGATTTGGGTGCTAGTGTTTCCACGATTCCTAAAACCTTGTGTGATTTGCTAGGTTTCCATGAATTTGATGATTGCTCTTTAAGCTTGCATCTTGCGGATTCCACCATTAAGAAACCTATGGGAAGAATTAATATGTTCATATTGTTGCAAATAGGAATTATGTGCCCATAGATTTCATTGTCCTTGATATAGATTGCAATCCTTCATGTATTATCCTGATGAATGACACGTGTCATCCATCAGGGCGGGTCTCACCTGCTAACCATGGGACCTGGTCTCGTATAATTTTTTTCCATGCGCTATTATTCTTGGTAGACCTTTCCTTAGAATGATTGGTGCAGTTATTGATATGAAGGAAGGGAATATCAGATTCCAATTTCCATTAAGGATAGGCATGGAACACTTTCCTAGAAATAAAATTAAATTACCTTATGAATCTATTATGAGAGCTACATAAGGATTGCATACCAAAGATGGTAATACCTAGATCTATTCTTGCTTGTTATGCCTAGCTAGGGGCGTTAAACGATAGCGCTTGTTGGGAGGCAACCTAATTTTATTTTTGTTTCTTGATTTTTGATTATGTTTAGTAACAAATAATTCATCTAGCCTCTGTTTAGATGTGGTTTTATGCTTTTAATTAGTGTTTGTGCCAAGTAGAACCTTTGGGAAGACTTGGGGAAAGTCTTTGCTATCTTGCTGTAAAAAACAGAAACTTTAGCGCTCACGAGATTTGCTGCCATTTTTTACTGGAGGGTTCTATTTAGTTAATTATTTTGCATATGATTAATAGATAAATTCCTCACGTCTAGCAATTTATTTTAGAATTTGTTGGATTCCAGAAGTATTTGAAACCTACAGATTACTACAGACTGTTCTGTTTTTGAAAGATTCTGTTTTTCGTGTGTTGTTTGCTTATTTTGATGAATCTATGGGTAGTAATGGAGTTTATGAGCCATAGAAAAGTTGGAATACATTAGTTTTAAAACCAATATAAATAATGAATTATTTCATTACAGTACCTTGAAGTGGTGTTTTGTTTTCTTTCGCTAACAGAGCTCACGAGATTTTCTGTTAAGTTTTGTGTTGTGAAGTTTTCAAGTTTTGGGTAAAGATTTGATGGATTATGGAACAAGGAGTGGAAAGAGCCTAAGCTTGGGGATGCCCAAGGCACCCCAAGGTAAAATACAAGGACAACCAAAAGCCTAAGCTTGGGGATGCCCCGGAAGCCATCCCCTCTTTCGTCTTCGTCCATTGGTAACTTTACTTGGAGCTATATTTTTATTCACCACATGATATGTGTTTTGCTTGGAGCGTCTTGTATGATTTGAGTCTTTGTTTTTTAGTTTACCACAATCATCCTTGCTGTACACACCTTTTGAGAGAGACACACATGAATCGGAATTCATTAGAATACTCTATGTGCTTCACTTATATCTTTTGAGTTAGATAATTTTGCTCTAGTGCTTCGCTTATATATTTTAGAGCCCACCGGTTGATGTCAATGCAAGGAGTAGGGATTGCCATGCAACGGCGGTGCTATTGTATATTCTATTTTGGGTGTTTAATGGGCTTTATTATACACTTTTATATTATTTTTGGGACTAACCTATTAACCAAAGGCCCAGTGCAAATTGCTGTTTTTTTGCCTATTTCAGTGTTTCGCAGAAAAAGAATATCAAACGGAGTCCAAACGGAATGAAACCTCCGGGAGCGTGATTTTTGGAACAAACGTGATACATAGGACTTGGAGTGGACGTCAAGAAACAAACAAGGAGGCCACGAGGAAGGGAGGCGCGTCTGCCCCCTGGGCGTGCCCCCACCCTCGTGGGCCCCTCATGGATCTCCTGACCGACTTCCTTCGCCTATATATACTCATATACCCTGAAAACATCCAGGAGCACCACGAAACCCTATTTCCACCGCAGCAACCTTCTGTACCCATGAGATCCCATCTTGGGGCCTTTTCCGGCGCTCCGTCGGAGGGGGCATCGATCACGGAGGGCCTCTACATCAACTCCATGGGCCCTCCGATGATGTGTGAGTAGTTTACTTCAGACCTTCGGGTCCATAGTTATTAGCTAGATGGCTTCTTCTCTCTCTTTGGATCTCAATATAAAGTTCTCCTTGATCTTCATGGAGATCTATTCGATGTAACTCTTTTTGCGGTGTGTTTGTCGAGATCCGATGAATTGTGAGTTTATGATCAAGATTATCTATGAACAATATTTGATTCTTCTATGAAATCTTTTATGTATGATTGGTTATCTTTGCAAGTCTCTTCGAATTATCAGTTTTGGTTTGGTCTACTAGATTGATCTTTCTTGCAATGGGAGAAGTGCTTAGATTTGGGTTCAATCTTGCGTTGCTCGATCCCACTGACAGAAAGGGAAACTACACGTATTGTATTGTTGCCATCGACGATAAAAAGATGGGGTTTATATCATATTGCTTGAGTTCATCCCTCTACATCATGTCATCTTACCTAATGCATTACTCTGTTCTTATGAACTTAATACTCTAGATGCATGCTGGATAGCGGTCGATGTGTGGAGTAATAGTAGTAGATGCAGGCAGGAGTCAGTCTACTTGTCACAGACGTGATGCCTATATACATGATCATGCCTAGATATTCTCATAATTATTCACTTCTCTATCAATTGCTTGACAGTAATTTGTTCACCCACCGTAATGCTTATGCTATATTGAGAGAAGCCACTAGTGAAACCTATGGCCCCCGGGTCTATTCTCCATTATATTAATCTCCCGTCAACAAGTTATTTCGGGCACCGTTTATTTTGCAATCTTTACTTTTAATCTTTATTATAAAAATACCAAAAATATTATCTTATTATCTCTATCAGATCTCACTCTCGTAAGTGACTGTGAAGGGATTGACAACCCCTTTATCGTGTTGGTTGCGAGGTCCTTATTTGTTTGTGTAGGTGCGAGGGACTTGCGTGTAGTCTCCTACTGGATTGATACCTTGGTTCTCAAAAACTGAGGGAAAAACTTACGCTACTTTGTTGCATCACCCTTTCCTCTTCAAGGGAAAAGCAACACAGTGCTCAAGAGGAAGCATTGGCCCCGGCACCTCCTCGTCGTTGTCCTCGAGGATGACACCACCGCCCTCCGCGTGGCCACACCACCGAAAGGCGATCTCCTCGAGGGCACGGCGCTGGCGCTCCATCTCCCATCGAACATAGTCGTCCCGCGCCCATTTGAGGTCGGTCTCCTCGTCGGCGGCGATGGCCTCGTGCTCCTTCTTCATGGGAAGGAGCCCCGGCTTGGTCTTTGGCTTGATGAGGTGGGAAGAGGGAGGAGAAGGGATGCCGCCCTCGTTGATGACGAGGGCATCGCCACGGGTGTGCCGCCCGAGCGGCCTCCCCCGTGACTCCAGCTTGACGGGGAGGAGCACTGCTGATCCAGAGGAACGGGAGCTCGATGAGGACGATGATGCCATCTCCATTTGCATCGGCGTCCAAGAACTACCACGGCAGTGAGAGAAGGTGGGTGGCGCCGGGTACTCCAACAGCGACGAGTTGCCGGCCTCGAGTGCTCGAGGACGACATTGAGCGTCCACCCGAGGACACCCCACCATTGGCGCTGCCCCTCAGAGTTGTGGCGGCCGCGGGGTTAAACGCAATATGTGGCAGCCAGCTGGTTGGCGATCTAAGTATGCCGTCCATAGGTTGTGGTTGTCGGGGGCGTACCTCGGCTGCTGCCGCGCGTGCTCCGACAATGATGACCTGATGCACGTGATCTCGGCACGCCGTTCAGCACGGAGGGCGGCGATGTGTAGGATCAAAAGTAGGTCTAGAGAGGGGGTGATTAGACTACTTGACCAAATAAACAACTAGCATTTTCCCAATTTTAAGTCTTGGCAGATTTTAACAACTTAGCACAAGTCAAGCAATCAACCTACACATGCAATTCTAAGAGTGTAGCATCGGAAAGTAAAACATTACATATGAAGGTAAAGGGAAGGGTTTGGAGAAGGCAAACGCAATGTAGACACGGAGATTTTTGGCATGGTTCCGATAGGTGGTGCTATCATACATCCACATTGATGGAGACTTCAACCCACGAAGGGTTGCGAGTCTACGGAGGGCTCCACCCACGAAGGGTCCATGAAGAATCAACCTTGTCTATCCCACCATGGACATCACCCACAAAGGACTTGCCTCACTTGGGTAAATCTTCACGGAGTAGGCGATGTCCTTGCCCTTACAAACTCCTTGCACTACAAAAAAAGACACATCCGTGACATTTTGGGCCGAACACATTTTTTTCCTGTCATGCTTATGACACTTCTATGACGATAATTGTGACAAAACCCGGTATCATCATAGATGTGGTGGGCTCCTACTTCTATGACAAAAATCATGACAAAAATTGGGCTTTTCATCCTGGGCGGGCCGGAGACGCAGCTGCATGACATTCTTTGGGCCATCCATGATAGAAAAACCATGGTATAAGAAAGGGCGAGGAAAATATCGGGGAGTTCCCGGTTACGGTCGGTGGTCGTGGCCGAGCGATGCGCATTTATCTCGTACACATACGCGCGTGGGTGCGAGGCGTTGGTCTCTAACTGAATCCAAGCGAGGCATTCGTCTACTGAACCCGAGCGATTGCACTGCAGGCTACGCGTTACTGAACCCGAGCGATCGATCGATCTGGCTGTTAACTAAACCCGATCGAGCGATTCCTTCGTTACTGCTGCTAACTGAAGCCGATCAAACCTACTGCCTCTTGATGAATAGTGAGCGTTGTTGGGGGGTTGGATGAACAGTTCCCGGTGGGGGTTGGATGAACAGGACCCCGTGGTAGTAGAGGCCGTTGCCGTTGGATGAACATGACCCTGATCGAGCCGGTTGGGGTTGCATGAACAGGACCCCGTGGAGGGCTGGTTGAACAGTAGCTTGTGGAGGGCTAGATGAACAGTACCCATGGAGGGGTGGGTTAACAGGACCCCGTGGAGAGAGCTTGTTGAACAGTAGCTAGTGGATGAGCGGTGGAGCCTGGATGAACAAGAGCCCGTGGATGAACAATAGATGGTGGAGGCAGGAGGGAGACGATGTGGATGAACAGTCGCAGGTGGCGGTTGGAGGAGGTCGATGATGGAGATGAACAGTAGCCCGTGGAGTCCCATTTTGCGGTATGCCTCACCCCTCCCAATGAACAGGACCCCCGTTTCGACCGTAGCGCTCCAACACAAGTCTGTTTCCTCCCTTTTGCGGTACGCCACATCCCTCCCGATAAACAGGACCCCGTTTCGACCGTAGGAGGTCGACGAGAAGTTCGTTTCCTCCGATTTGCAGTATGCCACACCCCTCCCGGTGAACAGGATCCCGTTTCGACCGTAGGCAGTCGAACACAAGGCCGTTCCCCCGTTTTGCGGTACGCCATGCCTCATTTCGATTGGCTGTTCCATCCAAGCCGGTTGGCTCCCAATGAACATGACACATTCTATTGCCTCCCGATGAACACGACGACGCAGTTTCTATGTTCCGACCCAGCCGGTTGGCTGCTGATGAACATGGCACCATCAGTGCCTCTCCATGTACACGAGCCTTGGCTTTACGTATGCGCGAGTAGGCATTCAAGACCCTGCTCGTACATACGTACGTGTACACGATATAGACGGGATTGCCTGAATAGCTACCACTCCTTACTAGGCCACGGTTCATCGTGGCAGAAAGACCGATGGACCAGTATGTACGTACATGTTTGCGATCAGAATGATAACGCTATGTAGCTTCGACCAGGTGGGTCTCTCCTGTCAGGGAGGATAAGGAGGCACTTCCTTGTGTGCGAAGAAGTAGCTGGTGGGTCCGAGCTGATAGGGGAGGATTCTTTTTTTGCATGTAATATGGAGGCACTTCCTTGCGTGCGAAGATGTTGTTGGTGGGCCCATCTGTCAGCCTTACCGCGTACAGTCCTCTTCCGATGTCTATCGTTCGTTGACCACGTTGACCATGCCGTGCAGACAACACCAGGCGGTGGACGACGGTGAGGCAGGGAACGACGCGGAGCCTGGGAACATGCGGAGGGTAGTACAAGGGTTGACTGGTTCGGCTGCGGTGTGAGGCTGCCGTCAACGCAGAATAACAGGGGGTGTGGGTGAGTAGAGGGATGGCCTAGCCAGCGGTGGGAGTAGTAGGGGCGGTGAGGCCTCCGCGGCAGCACATCCGGCCACGGGAGGCAGGAGCACGTAGTGGTTTGGATGGCTGGATCAAGAAAATCAGAGGTAGAAGAAGCAGGAGGACTGTTGGATGTTAACAATCCAACTATCACTGGTGATAGAATCATTTGTTAACTAAGTTGACAAATCGTCCGTACGCATCAACTTAGTAGGGCCACAAGTCATCCTCCAAATCTGGTGGGCCCTAGCTGTCATGGGGAGCACTCGTTATTTTTCTCTTAATAAGGAGGCACTTCCTTCCATGCCAAGATATAGCTGGTGGAACCCAGCTGTCATTGGGAGTATTCATTATTTTTGGCCTAATAAGGAGGTACTTGCTTGCGTGTGGCCATGGACCATGTGGGTCCCAACACTCAGCCTCCCCATGTACATCCCTCTTTCGATGTTGTCGTTTGTTGACAACGTTGACCACGCCGTGCCGAGAACACAAGAGCGATGGACGGCGACGAGACCCAGGAAGGGAATGTGACCCGGAGGCGGCGAAGCCACAACAGTGTAGGGATGTGGGTGAGTAGTGGGATGGCCTGACCAGCGATGGGATTAGTAGGGGCGGTGAGGCCTGCGCGGCAGCACAGCCGGCCACGGGAGGCGGGAGCAGGCGGTCCCGCCGGCACTGGATTTGGCAGCTGGAGCAAGAAGAACATAGATTTAAGAAGCACGATGGCCTTTGGATTGACCTCCAATGGTTAGGTCTGCTAGAATCGTTTGTTGGCGTATATAATAAGTAAAAAAAATCTTGCATACGCGTCAACTTAATAGGCCCACAAGTCAGACCATTCCCTATTTTTTTAATAATTTACAGCTCATTGCAACTTCTTATGCAATTTATTGCAGTCCTTTTTTTGTTGGCTAGGGCCAGGGTTAAAAATTTAAATGAAATTTCGCATATTTTTGTGGGGTCCAAACTATTTTTAATACCGAAAAGTCAAGCCAGATTTAAAGTACTTTGAAGATATATTATATTAGGTTAAAGCCTATTGAAATTGGAATATGAAAATGGGAAAAAATACAGAAATTATAAAGTAATTGCCAATTTTTCGTCAGTTTTTTATATTTACACCCCATTTCATATTACTTTCAAGATTTGCAGCCGTCTTAAAAGAGTTGCAGCCCATCAAGGCGTAGAAAAATAGGTAGTCCTGGATTGGGTATTCTTCAGAAGAAATAAAATAGGCTCATTTTCACAAAGAAAAAATAGCTGGGTTGGTCATGTGGTGAACGTAAAATATAAGCCTGGGTTAGATGGGCCACAGCCTAGTTGAAACCCTGCTCCATCTCAACAATAACAAAAAAAAATACTGCTCGAGCAGCTACGTCCCAGGTGTGAGCCGATCTTGTGTTGTTCTCTTGTCTATTGACTATATACGCTGACAATGTCATGGGTCCCAGATCTCAGGAAACCACTAGGAGGAAGCATTTTCTTTTTCTATACGCTGACAATGGAGTATATATAACAAATAATGAGAAACTCCTTGCGTACGGTCATCCTCTCCATGTACAGTCCTCTCCTGATCCCTCTTGTTTGTTGACCATGTTGACAATGCGAGAGGGCAGCACCGCGGCGAGCGCACCAAAGCGCGCGGAGGATGATGGCGAGGCCTCGGACGTTGGCGTTAATGATTTAGGAGACTTTGGGGTGGCGATGCATGCGCTGAGGTGCAGCCGGCCGTGGGATGCGGAAGCAAGCGGCCCCGCTGGTGCTGGTTTGGTTTTGGCGGCTGGAGGAAGATAGGACTGAAGAAACACGACAGACTGTAAAAGCAATAGGAGTACTTATCAACCTTAATTGAAACCAGCAGGGGCACTTAACAACCATAGCTGGAAGCAGTACGAGTACTTATACAGTTTCAACCGTACAAAGCACGCATCGAACAGTGCTGCTTTGCCTACAGTTAACCAAGGGTGAGGCCACCAAGCCCCAGGACAAGGCCCATGCGCCACCCCGCGCATCCATAACCTTATGAAAGCGGCTTCATCTCGCAATGTGGTTAATAAACATGATATTCACTTTAGAGCCATGGAAAAGCATGAACATAACCTTTTGTCCTATTCTCCAAGATGGACGAGCCTTCATTATTTGATACCTCCCATGAATAAGTATCTTTTCACCTCCAAGGGGAATGGAGTAGGTTGACATAAACATCATGTTGTGACCAAGCGCAAGTCTGACCCGACCATGGTCAAGCATCTGTATAGGAACAATAGAACTGGGCAGTTTATGTTTCAAGAAGATCACAACTGTAAAACTATGTATAAGCAAGAGTTTACGAACAACATATATAACATAAAACAACTCATACCATAAGTTTCTCGCCACAGTTGGACCTGTTCAACGTGTGCAGCAGTGGCACACATATCCCACGTGGCCTTCCACCATTGAAATTCCCCACAAGGACCTCAACACGATCAATAAAGTGTAGGAACTTTTGGATGTCGTCCCAGTCAACTTCAGTGCCATCAGTAATAGTCGAGCTCTTATAGAATAACAAATGAGTAGTTTGCTTAACTTTGAGATAACCTACATGTGCCACCAACTATAAGAAATATTAGTTAGAAGTAGCATCTTCGTGAGAGATTCATTGCTACTTCTAAAGTTAAATTGTGATTAGTTTGACAGAATAGGTGGATTAAGAAGTAATCGAGGTGATAAGCAAGAACCAAATACAAAATTAACATGGATGAACAATTGGAACAACGTCAGGGTGGAAGATCACAATGAATATGAGGCCAGGTTCTGCTATTTCCATCAACATTCGTGCGCCAACTTTCAGTCCGTAACACTTGAGAAAGTTTACCCAAGTTCGGCCATAAAAAAGCAGAAATCTTCTTGGTTCAGGAACCCAACTCGGAACTTATATCCGTGGCTTGTCTTCAATGTGACCATTAAACTGGTTTATTCAGTTATGGCAAGGCCGACCATCTTGAGTACATGTGTTCTGGCAGATCAAGGAATGCACTACAGGAAAAATAATATGAGAACAGAATGTATTCCCTATCAAATCTAGAAATAATATCCTCCTTCATGTTAATGTTGACCATGGTACTAGTACCTTTTATCCAAATATAGCAATCCAAATTTCCATATCAGTCGACAACATGTTCAAAAAACCCCACCCTCCCAGATAGAAAACAAGATTCTAGGAACATAATGTGCACGTTTTAAAATCATGTGTTAGGATGAGAAGGAACAAGTGTGGTGTCTTGCCGAGGGCGCAAAAACCTGTAGGGTCCTGATACGTCTCCAACGTATCTATAATTTATGAAGTATTCATGCCATGTTTACAATAGTTTTATATGATTTTGGTATGATTTGATTAGAACCCGGACTGACGCTGTTTCCAGCAGAACTACCGTGGTGTTGTTTTTGTGCATAAATAAAAGTTCTCAGAATGCGATGAAAATCAACGGAGAATTTTTCTAGAAAATATAAAAAATACTAGAACAAAAATCTACCGGAGGGGAGTCCCATGGGCCCCATCAGGGTGGGGGGCGCGTGGACTATGGACTACCCGTGGGGCCCCCTAACTTGTTCTCGATGCCAACCTCGCCTATAAATACCCAAACCTCTAGAAATTAACCTAGACAGAAGTTCCGATGCTGCAAGCCTCTGTAGCCATGAGAAATCAATCTAGGCCCTCTCTGGCACCCTGCAGGAGGGGGCCATCATCACCGGAGGCTATGGAGGAGGATCCCGGAGGGGCCATCATCACCATGAAGGCCAAGGACCAGAGGGAGAACCTCTCCCCATCCAAGGGGGAGGCCATGGAGGAGGAAGCGCAAGGGGGAGAACCTCTCCTCCTCTCTCCTGGTGGCACCGGAGTGCCATCGGGAGGGGAATCATCGCCGCGGTGATCGTCTTCATCACCATCACCATCATCATCACCATCCTCTTCTCTTTTACGCGGTTGTAGCAACCAGACCTCAAACAGTCTGATCTCTGTGCTCCGGTGTCATCCCTGGATCAGTAATGCTGACACCACACAGTACTCGGAGGATTTATAGCAGAGTAGCAATCACACACTTATTACATCGAGTGTCTCAAAAGAGAACTTATTACAATAAATATGGCTTAAGGCCATCTAACAACGATAACAGCGGAAGGCTTGGAAGATAAGTGAGTCCATCAACTCCAACGGCATCACTGAGTATAGAACCACGACCTAAAACTCCTTAATCGTCGTCTAAAAAGTCTGCAACATTAACGTTGTAGCCCGAAACGGGTCAGCACATGGAATATGCTGGCAGTGTAACACATAGAGAGTAATGGAATGAAACAGCTATACTATATGCATATTTGGCTGGTGGAAAGCTCTATGGTTACGGTTTTGCGTCAAGCCAATTTTTCCCTACTTCAAAGAAATAAAATTTATTTAACTATCATGGTAGTTGTTAAACATTGAGAATGGTTGACAGCATTCTCAATCCCAATTAAGCATCATCATTAAACATAACCCAACAAAATTAGTTTAGAGTAACATGTTGAGATTCACATGATAATTCAGGTACTAGATACTCAAGATGTCCATAACCGGGGACATGACTAACCATGATTAGTTTATTACACTCTGCAGAGGTTTGCGCACTTTTCCCCACAAGGCTCGATCACCTCCGTTGGGTTTCTCGCACTACAGGGTGTTTGAGAAGACGGATGACCGAGACATAGTCTTTCAGAAGCGCTAGCACCTTACGATCGGGTAGACCGTACCACCTACATCCCCTACATCTGCTAGTCTACCACTGTAAGAGTTCGCATGACTTAGTCAACTATGCTAGAGCCCATAATAGCTTGTGGCTGCACACGGAAGTTTCTAGTATGAATAGTCTCATGATCCCTTTGAGCCTGGGTGGCGGTCCAAAAGAAAACAGGCAAGTCCTGGAATACCCAGGTGCCTCAATCCACCCAGATGTGTGTTTAAGTTGCCACCTTAGATAAACCATTAACTAAAAAAACTCACATCTGTCATGGATATCACTCACCCAATCCACGTCTACTAGCATAGCATGGCATAATAAGCAAACGTAGAAGTAACTCCCAAAGGTTTGATAATAAACAGGTAATAGGTACTACCTCATCTACTTCCCATCCCACAATATAATTAGATCCTAACCATGCAATGTGTGAGGATTGATCTAATGTAATAAAACTGGGTAGTAGAAAAGGTATGATCAAAATGTTACTTGCCTTGCTGATGATCCGGGAAACCTAGCGATTCGAAGTAACAAGCGGCGCACTCCGGGTATTCTATCACAGACAAACAAACAAGCATACAATAAGTACTGAACTAATGCATAGGTAAAACTCAAATAAGAGATCTAACCAGAAGGTTCAACTCAAGAACTCCGGTTGGCAAAAGAATCAAATCGAACGAAGCAACGAAAGTCAAACGATGAAAGAAAACAACTTCATTCTACTAATCTGGATCTAGGGCAAATTTTACAGTAGAAAAATCTTGTTTAAGTTGGTTAAACAGATAAAGGATTTCGAGACGAAACTCTAGGCGCTTGAATCGCCTGATTCCGATAAACGAGCGAAAAGTTATACTAAAAAGAAAATCGGATCAGGAATCGCGATCAGAAAAACCGCGGATTTAATCCGAGAAAAGAAAAACGACGATCGCTCGCTAAATTAAATAAACCGGAAAAACCGATCTATTTTAAAAAACGAATCTAAAAAAACCTACGGAAAAACCGAACGGTTTTCTAAAAAAAAACCGGGCACGGATTTTGATGCGGCGGCGAACCTCGGCGAGCGTGCGGGCGGGGCGGCACGTGGGCGGCGACGGCGGGCGGCGAGCGGCGCGACGGGGCGGCGGCGGCGCGCAGGCGGCGGCGGCGGGGTCGGGTGGCTGGGGCGTCTCGGGGCTAGGATTCCCCCAGGGCTGGGCCGGCTTATAAAGCCACCTCGGGCAGAGTCCTAGCCGGACAAGGCCCGTAGGTCGGTTCGTTTTTTTTTAAAAAATATTACGCACAGAAGAAAAATAAAAAGAAATACTAAACGGACTCCAAAAATTCTGAAATAAATTTTCACTGGCTTCTAAAATCAAGCCGCACAAGGTGAACATTTATTTGGGACCTAAATGCAATTTTGAAAAACGCACATTTTTCCTAAATTCAAATAAAACACCGAAAAACTCCGAAATAAAATCCTATTTGATTTTATTATTAAATCCTCAATATTTCTTTATTTTGGGAAAGTCATTTCATTCCCTCTCTCATACTTTTGTAATAGAAATAATTGATGATAAAATAAATAAAATCAAATGATCGTATTCTCAAAATTTGAGAGAACTAAAATATGAAAATAACGAAATCCCCAACTCTCTCCGTGGGTCCTTGAGTTGTGTAGAATTTCTAGGATCAACCAAAATGCAAAATAAAATATGGTATGCAATGATGATCTAATGTATAACATTCCAAATTAAAAATTTGGGATGTTACAAACCTATCCCCCTTAAGATGAATCTCGCCCACGAGATTCGGGTTGGCTAGAAAATAGGTGAGGGTGGTCCTTGAACAAATCTTCCTCTCGCTCCCAGGTGGCTTCATCCTCTGTGTGGTGGCTCCACTGAACTTTGCAAAACTTGATAACCTTGCTGCGGGTAACTCGACTGGCAAACTTGAGAATCTTAATTGTTTTCTCCTCGTATGTCAAATCGTTATCCAACTGAATAGTTTCCAAAGGCACTGTGTCTCTCAAAGGTATGTCAGCCATCTCCGAGTGGCATTTCTTTAACTGAGAAACGTGGAACACATCATGAACTCCTGACAATCCTTCAGGCAATTCCAACTTGTAGGCCACTTCTCCCATACGCTCCAAAACTTGATATGGTCCTACAAATCATGGTGCTAACTTCCCTTTAACTCCAAAACGCTTTGTTCCCCGAAGTGGAGATACTCGAAGATAAGCTCTATCTCCAACTTCGTAAACTGTCTCCTTACGTTTATAATCTGCATAACTTTTCTGTCTGGACTGGGCTACCTTGAGCCTATCGCGAATCAACTTCACCTTCTGGTCAGACTCTTTAATCAAGTCAGGTCCAAACATCTGGCGGTCTCCAACTTCGTCCCATGACAACGGTGTCCTACACCTCCTTCCGTACAAAGCTTCGAAAGGGGCCATCTTTAAACTGGTTTGGTAACTGTTATTGTAAGAGAACTCTGAATATGGAAAATTATCGTCCCAACTAGATCCATAATCTAGCGCACAAGCTCTCAGCATATCCTCCAAAATCTGATTGACTCTCTCGGTCTGTCCATCTGTCTGTGGATGAAAAGCTATACTGAATTCTAGCCTGGTACCCAAAGTTTCGTGCAACTGCTTCTAGAACTTTGAGGTAAACTGGGTTCCTCTAACTGATACGATACTCCTTGGAACTCCATGCAAACATACGATCCTGGTCATGTATATCTTTGCCAACTTAGCACTGGTGTAAGTGGTCTTTACCGGGATAAAATGAGCTACCTTCGTCAATCGATCAACTACAACACAAATCGAGTCATAGCCTGAACGAGTCCTGGGCAATCCCGTGATAAAATCCATGCCTAGCTTATCCAACTTCCATTCGGGTATCGGCAATGGTTGTACCAATCCTGCTGGCTTCTGATGCTCTGCCTTTACTCTTTGACATACATCACAAACTGCTACATACTCCGCAATATCCTTCTTCATTCCGGTCCACCAGAAAATATCCTTCAGATCCAAATACATCTTGGTATTTCCTGGGTGAATTGAATACGGTGAGTCGTGTGCCTCTTGCAAAATCAACTTCCTGATCTCCGGGTCATTGGCCTTTCCGGGATGATAATGCAATCTCATATCATAATCCTTGATGAGCTCCAACCATCTCCTTTGTCTGAGATTCAACTCCTTCTGTGTGAAAATGTACTTCAAACTCTTATGATCCGTGTACACCTCACAATGGTTTCCAATGAGGAAATGCCTCCATGTTTTCAAAGCATGCACTACGGCTGCTAACTCCAAATCATGTGTGGCATAATTTAACTCATGAGGCTTCAGTTGTCTTGAGGCATATGAAACAACTCTCCCTTCCTGCATAAGCACTGCTCCAAGTCCTCGACATGAAGCGTCGCAATACACCTCATAATCTTTGGTCTGGTTTGGCAAAATCAACACTGGTGAGGTAACCAAGTGTTTCTCCAACTCCTGGAAACTAGCCTCACATTTCTCCGTCCATATGAACTTGGTATCTTTCTTCAACAACTCAGTCATAGGCTTCGCAATCTTTGAGAAATTCTCAATAAATCTCCGGTAGTATCCTGCGAGTCCAAGAAAACTCTGGATCTCTCCAACTGTTGTTGGGGCTTCCCACTTGGTCACAGTATCAACTTTAGTGGGATCAACTGCTATACCTTCTCCAGATATAACGGGTCCGAGGAATCCTATTTCCTTCAACCAAAACTCACATTTGCTGAACTTGGCATATAATTGATGTTCTCTGAGCTTTTCAAGTACCAAACGCAAATGCTCCTTATGCTCCTCCTCATTCTTCGAATAAACCAGGATATCATCAATGAACACTACGACGAACTTATCCAAAAAACTCCATAAACACTTTGTTCATCATGTTCATAAAATAGGCAGGTGCGTTAGTCAGACCAAATGACATAACGGTATACTCGTACAGCCCATACCTGGTGGTAAAAGCTGTCTTCGGAATATCCTATTCTTGAATCTTCAACTGGTGGTATCCTGATCACAGATCGATCTTGGAAAATACCTTAGCTCCTTGCAATCGATCAAACAGATCATTAATCATTGGTAGTGGGTACTTGTTCTTGATCGTTACTTCGTTCAATCCTCGATAATCAACAACCATCCTTAACGATCCATCCTTCTTCTCCACTAGAAGTACTGGCGATCCCCAAGGCGAAGAACTTGGGCAGATATATCCCTTATCCAGTAACTCCTTAATCTGCTTCTTAATTTCCACCAAATCCTTTGCTGGCATCCTATATGGTCTCTTTGATATTGGCCCTGTGCCTGGCAATAGCTCAATCAAAAACTCAATATCTCTATCCGGTGGCATGCCTGGCAACTTCTCTGGAAATACTTCAGGGAAATCCCTTACCACTGGTACTTCCTCCTGCACAACTCCTGTTAGGCAATTTACTTGAGTCCTCTTTGGCACATGCCGGGTTACATACTTGATCCTTCTCCCTTCTGGGGTGGTAAGAAAAATTGACTTACTAGAACATTCAATATTCCCTTCATACTTTGATAACCAATCCATGCCTAATATCACATCCAATCCTTGGGATTCCAATACTATTAGGTCTGAGGGAAAAACATAGTTACCAATCCTTAATGGAAACCGATCACACCATAGACTAGCCACATACTCTGCTCCAGGCGAGGTTACTAACATGGGTGACCTAAGGGCTTGGGTTGATAGGTTATACTTATCCACAAATCCCCTTGAGATGTATGAATGCGATGCACCAGTATCAAAAAGAACAAGTGCAGTAAATGACTTAACCAAAAACTTACCTATTACTGCATCGGGCTGAGCTTCAACCTCCTCCACGCTAACGTGGTTCACCTGTCCCTTGTTGAAAGGGTTCGGCTTCTTCCCAGAACTTCCATTTCCATTTTGGCCTTCAGGACATTCATTGGCATAATGTCAGGTCTTCTGACACTTAAAGCAAGTGACTTGGCTTAGGTCCTTCTTGGCTGGGGTTGATGGGTTGGTGCAGTTCTGGCCGTTGCTTCCTCCATTGCCATTACCATTCTTGGTGCCATTGTGATTGTGCGAGCTACCTCCTCCATGGGTGTGCTGAAAATATCCTCCCGGTCTAGGGGTAAAACGTGGTTTCTGCTGAGCTCCTGAATTGTACTTCCCTTGTCCATACTTCCTCTTGCGATTCTCAATTTGCTGCTACTTCCCTTCAATCATAAGAGCACGATCTACCAACTCCTGGTAGTTGTTGAAGGTTGCTACCATCAACTGCATGCTCAACTCATCATTCAGTCCTTCCAGAAACTTCTCCTGCTTAGCTGCATCCGTAGCGACGTCATCTGGGGCATAACGTGCTAACTTACTAAAGTCCTCCACATACTGGCCAACTGTCCGTCCTCCTTGGCGTAAGTTGCGAAACTCACGCTTCTTCATGGCCATAGCTCCTGATGAAACATGTGTAGTACGAAAAGCCTGCTGAAACTGGTCCCATGTGACAGTGTCGACTGGGAAAGTGCCTGTGAAATTCTCCCACCATGATGTTGTGGGTCCTTCTAACTGATGTGCGGCAAACTTTACCTTCTCCACATCTATGCATCCTGCTGTGGTCAACTCCCTAGCTGTCTTGTGGAGCCAATCATCTGCTACTATCGGCTCGGTGCTACTAGAAAACACCGGTGGATTCAGCCTAAGAAAACGGGCTAAGTGATCAACAAGTGGTGGTGGTGGTGGGTTGTTGTTGTTGTTCCCTTGATTCTGATTCTGGACTAGCAACTACATCAATGTGTTCTGGTGCTGGATCAACTGGGTGAGCTCCGGTGGAAAGGCAAATCCGGGGTCACGTCTCGGAGGCATGTGAGGGTTTAGAAAAGATGAGATGTAAGAATAGAGGGGGTCTAAAGAGAAAACACTACCCATATGCACATGAGGCAAAAGCAAACAATTCACTTCATTCAATCAAACAAGGGCATACAATCGATCTATCTATCGCAAAAGTGCTCGGACTACTATATTTACATGGTGGACTACTACTACTACTGATGAGGTGGTCTACTAGAAATATTCTTCGATTGCAGACTCCATGATATCTGCTCTAGCTTCATCAACATAGTCATCATCGCTACTATCTGGATCCGAATCGGTGCCGTCGATGATGATGTAGTCTTCCGGGCTAATCTCCTTGGGTTCTTCGTCTTCCTCTACCGGCGTAGGGCCTCCCATAAATATTCCAATCTTCTTGATCAGGTCGTCATTCTTCTCCACCAATACTTCAATTTCCTCTTCATAATCTTCACATGTAGCCTTGAGTTCTTCCTCCAGTTCCTTGATTCTAGTCTTAGCCTTCTTCAGATCTATCATGTCGGTGCATATCTGGTTCTCCTGTCGTCGAATGTGCTGGTTTAGCTCCTGGATAAAAGCTGCGATTGATCTATCCTTCCTGGTGCTGATCATCTCCCAGTGTTCATCTCGGCGCCCACAAATCTGGTAGATAGTATCCTTGAGATCCTTGCGGTAGATTTCTCCAATGCGTCCCATGGCGATGTGAGCTGCCATGCTCTTTCCTAGACTCCAAGTTGGTGCATCAAAGGAAAACTCTATGGGCTCAATGACTGGAATGAACGTCCTTCCTGGAACTTGAACTTGAATCATCCAGCGCTCTTCTTCAGGTAAAGTGGCGTTATAGGTTCCTGTGAAGCTTGGTACTCCTATGTTCAGGTATCTAGTGACTTCCTTCAAGTGACGTCCAAAGCGTGTATCTTCATCCGGTTGCGTGAACTTGTTCCTTGCATCCGCCATCCTAAAAGAGTAGAAAAGATGAGAAGTCAGAAGAGAAGAGAGTGAATAGTGATCTAGGTATTTTAGCTTAGTGGTCGTGTCCTACAGTCAGCGTGTGCTCTGATACCATCTCTGTAGTGACCAGACCTCAAACAGTCTGATCTCTGTGCTCCAGTGTCATTCTTGGATCAGTCATGCTGACACCACACAGTACTCGGAGGATTTATAGCAGAGTAGCAATCACACACTTATTACATCGAGTGTCTCAAAAGAGAACTTATCACAATAAATATGGCTTAAGGCCATCTAACAACGATAACATTGGAAGGCTTGGAAGATAAGTGAGTCCATCAACTCCAATGACATCACTGAGTATAGAACCACGACCTAAAACTCCTTAATCATCGTCTGAAAAGTTTGCAACATTAACGTTGCAGCCCGAAACGGGTCAGCACATGGAATATGCTGGCAATGTAACACATAGAGAGTAATGGAATGAAACAGCTATACTATATGCGTATTTGGCTGGTGGAAAGCTCTATGGTTACAGTTTTGCATAAAGCCAATTTTCCGTACTTCAAAGAAATAAAATTTATTTAACTATCATGGTAGTTGTTAAACATTGAGAATGGTTGATAGCATTCTCAATCCCAATTAAGCATCATCATTAAACATAACCCAACAAAATTAATTTAGAGTAACATGTTGAGATTCACATGATAATTCAGGTACTAGATACTCAAGATGTCCATAACCGGGGACACGGCTAACCATGATTAGTTTATTACACTCAGCAGAGGTTTGCGCACTTTTCCCCACAAGACTCGATCGCCTCCGTTGGGTTTCTCGCACTACAGGGTGTTTGAGAAGACGGATGACCGAGACATAGTCTTTCAGAAGCGCTAGCACCTTACGATCGGGTAGACCGTACCACCTACATCCCCTACATCTGCTAGTCTACCACTATAAGAGTTCGCACGACTTAGTCAACTATGCTAGAGCCCATAATAGCTTGTGGCTGCACACGGAAGTTTCTAGTATGAATAGTCTCATGATCCCTTTGAGCCTGGGTGGCGGTCCAAAAGAAAATAGGCAAGTCCTGGAATACCCAGGTGCCTCAATCCACCCAGATGTGTGTTTAAGTTGCCACCTTAGATAAACCATTAATTAACAAAACTCACATATGTCATGGATATCACTCACCCAATCCACGTCTACTAGCATAGCATGGCATAATAAGCAAACGTAGAAGTAACTCCCAAAGGTTTGATAATAAACAGGTAATAGGTACTACCTCATCTACTTCCCATCCCACAATTTAATTCGATCCTAACCATGCAATGTGTGAGGGTTGATCTAATGCAATAAAATTGGGTAGTAGAAAAGGTATGATCAAAGTGTTACTTGCCTTGCTGATGATCCGGGAAACCTAACGATTTGAAGTAACAAGCGACACACTCCGGGTATTCTATCGCAGACAAACAAACAAGCATACAATAAGTACTCAACTATTGCACAGGTAAAAATCAAATAAGAGATCTAACCAGAAGGTTCAACTCAAGAACTCCGGTTGGCAAAAGAATCAAATCGAACGAAGCAACGAAAGTCAAACGGCGAAAGAAAACAACTTTGTTCTACTAATCTGGATCTAGGGCAAATTTTACAGTAGCAAAATCTTGTTTAAGTTGGTTAAACGGATAGAGGGTTTCGAGAGGAAACTCTAGGCGCTTGAATTGCCTGATTCCGATAAACGAGCAAAAAGTTATACTAAAAAGAAAATCGGATGAGGAATCGCGATCAGAAAAACCGCGTTTTTAATCCGAGAAACGAAAAACGACGATCGCTCGCTAAATTAAATAAACCGGAAAACCGATCTATTTAAAAAAACGAATCTAAAAAAATCGACAGAAAAACCGAATGGTTTTCTAAAAAAACCGGACATGGATTTCGAGGCGGCGGCGAACCTCGGCGAGCGTGCGGGCGGGGCGGCGGCTCCGGCGGGGCGGCGCGTGGGCGGCGACGGCGGGCGGCGAGCAGCGCGGCGGGGCGGCGGCGGTGAGCAGGCGGCGACGGCGGGGTCGGGCGGCTGGGGTGGCTCGGGGCTAGGGTTCTCCCGGGGCTGGGCCGGCTTATAAAGCCACCTCAGGCCGGAGTCCTAGCCGGACACGGTCCGTAGGTCAGTTCGTTTTTTAAAATATTACGCGCAGAAGAAAAATAAAAAGAAATACTAAACGGACTCCAAAAATTCCGAAATAAATTTTCACAGACTTCTAAAATCAAGCCGCAAAAGGTGAACATTTATTTGGGACCTAAATGCAATTTTGAAAAATGCACATTTTTCCTAAATTCAAATAAAACACCGAAAAACTCCGAAATAAAATCCTATTTGATTTTATTATTAAATCCTCAATATTTTTTTATTTTGGGAAAGTCATTTTATTCCCTCTCACATATTTTTGTAATAGAAATAATTGATGATAAAATAAATAAAATCAAATGATCCTATTCTCAAAATTTGAGAGAACTCAAATATGAAAATAACGAAATCCCCAACTCTCTCCGTGGGTCCTTGAGTTGCGTAGAATTTCTAGGATCAACCAAAATGCAAAATGAAATATGGTATGCAATGATGATCTAATGTATAACATTCCAAATTGAAAATTTGGGATGTTACAGCGGTCCACTCTCCTGCACCCCACTGTAATCCCTACTTGAACACGGTTCTTTATGCCACATATTATGATCCAGTGATGTGTTGCCATCCTATGATGTTTTGAGTAGATATCCTTTTTCTTTGGGTTGATTGATGATCTAGATTGGTATGAGTTGCATGTTTTATTTTGGTGCTGTCCTATGGTGCCCTCCGTGTCGCGCAAGCGTTAGGGATTCCCGCTGTAGGGTGTTGCAATACGTTCATGATTCGCTTATAGTGGGTTGCTTGAGTGACCGAAGCATAAACCCGAGTAAGGGGGTTGTTGCGTATGGGATAAAGGGGACTTGATGCTTTAATGCCATGGTTGGGTTTTACCTTAATGATCTTTAGTAGTTGCGGATGCTTGCTAGAGTTCCAATCATAAGTGCATATGATCCAAGAAGAGAAAGTATGTTAGCTTATGCCTCTCCCTCATATGAAATTGCAATGATGACTATCGGTGTTGTTAACAATTGCCTAGGACAATTCCGCACACCGATCCATCATTATTCCACACTCGCTATTTATAATATTTAGGAATATATTCTAACTTTATGATAACAATACCTACTTTCATGTGTTAGCTCTCCGATACCATGCAAAGTTATCCCCTTCATACCCACAATGTAGTTTTATTTCTCGTTTCTAGTTGGAAGCAAACGTTCGGTGTACGTATAGTCGTATCAGTGGCAGATAGGGCTTGAGAGAATATTGATCTTAACTTTAGCTCCTTGTGGGTTTGATACTCCATACTTATCACTTCCACCTTTGGGAATTGCTACGATGATTCCCTGCACTTGGGGATTGTCAAGCTCTTTTCTGGCGCCGTTGCCGGGGAGCAATAGCGTGGGGTTGATATTCTCGTGTGTGCTTGTTTGCTTTCTTCACTAAGTAGATTTTTTTCCTTTTTGTTTTTGTTTAGTTGTGGATGAAACATACAATTTTTTTCTAAAGAATTAAAATACAAAAAAATTACTTGCCTCTCATACCTAAAAAGTTTTTCAATAAGCGAAGTGATTGGAAGGTTATGCATTAGAGAAATGAGGGTCGACCTTGAACACTTGTGTTCATGCTCATGGAAACAATATAAATTTTTTCATGGAAGATTCTCTAAAAATAATTATCCCCTTGTATATATCCATTGTGTTATAAAAATAATGTGCCAAGCTTTGGTTTTAGGATGATTAGACTGCTTGTTTACTTTGTGCAGTACAAAAACAGAAACTTTGGCCATAACGCATGATTTTACATTTTTTACTGGAAAGTCAAATGGGTCTGAATTTTTTTGCACATTACTTCTATAAAAATTGTTTAAATTTTCAAATTTTTAGAATTGTTTGGAGTTACAGAAGTTTACTAAACTTCCAGATTACTATAGACTGTCTTGTTTTTGACAGATTCTGTTTTCTATGAGTTGTTCGCTTATTTTGATGAATCTATGGGTATTATCGGGTGGTATGAACCATGGTGAAGTTGTAATAAAGTAGATATAGTTCTAATATGAAATTGGAATAAGTTTGCAATAGTACCTAAAGGTAGTGATTTGCTTTATTTACACTAACGGATCTCACAAAGTTTTTGTTAAAGTTTTGTGTGGATGAAGTGTTCGAAGATCGAAGAGCTATCAATATGAGAAGAATAAGGAGAGGCAAGAGCTCAAGCTTGGGGATGCCAAAGGCACCCCAAGTAAATATTTCAAGGATACTCAACCATCTAAGCTTGGGGATGCCACGGTTGGCATCCCATCTTTCTTCTTCAACAATTATCGGTATACCTTGGTTTTTGTTTTCTTCACTTGATTTGTGTCCTTTGTGTTTTTTTCTATTCCTTTAAGAACCATGCTAGTATGATATAGCCCTTCATTGATTTATAGAATGCTTCATGTGCTTCACTTATATCTTTTAAGTATGATCTTGTAGAATTGTTCTTTGTGCCTCACTTAAATCTTTTGAGTATGGTTTTATAGAATGCTTCGTGTGCTTCACTTATATATTTTGAGCTTGGATATTGGTTAGTCTATATTAATTGTATAATGCTCCATGAACTTCACTTATATCTTTTGGAGTATGAATAATACTATAATCTAAAGTGGATCTGGAAGAGTGTCAACTTTAGTTAGTAATGATTCCACTATTCCGAATGAGAAGAATTTTGGTTATGTGAAGACTAGTGAAATTTCTATGCTTGTAGATCATGAACATAATTCTTTAGGTGCTGGTTATATTGTTGAACTCATTCATGATGCTACTGGAAATTATTATGAGGGAGGAATACATGCTTGTAGGAGTTGCAATAATATCAAGTTTCCTCTCTATGTGCTTTAAGTTTTGAAGTTATACTTGTTTTGCCTTCCTATACTAGTTGATTCTTGTTCCCATAAATTGTGTGCTCACAAAATCCCTAGGCATAGGAAGTGGGTTAGATTTAAATATGATAGTCATATTATTCATGATGCTCTCTTTATGTTTCAATTCTTATCTTTTATGTGAGCATCATTGAAATCATCATGACTAGCTAAAAAGCATTAAAGAAAAGCGCTTGTTGGGAGACAACCCAATATTTACCCTTACCGTTTTTGTGTGTTATAATGATTAACCTACTGTATTAATCATGTATTATAGCTTTTGTTTCAATAAAGTGCCAAGTATGACCTTTGGGAAGACTTGGGTGAAATTTAATGTGATCTTGCTGTAAAAAAACAGAAACTTTGCGCTCACGAGATTAGCTGTCATTTTTTACAGAAGAGTGCGATTGAGTTGATTCTTTTTTCATAAGATTAATAGAAAAATTCCCCACGCCCACAAATTTATTTCATAATTTTTGAAGTAGCATAAGTATGGTTGGTGTTCAGATCATTAGAGACTGTTCTGTTTCTGACAGATTCTGTTTTCATTGCATAGTTTGCTTGTTTTCTAGTTTCTATGGCTTATATTTCTCAATATAAATTATAGAAATGATATGGTACAGTAGGCATTGTGTGAGAACAATTATGAACCTTTTCTTTGACAGAACCAAAGTGAATGGCTTACTCTTTATCATACTAACCTATCTCATGAAGCTCCGTTAAGTTTTGTGTGATTGAAGTTTTCAAGCTTTGGGTGAGATATCGATATGAGGAGAATAAGGAGTGGAAAGACCCTAAGCTTGGGGATGCCCAAGGCACCCCATGGTAATATTCAAGGAAGACTCAAGCGCCTAAGCTTGGGGATGCCCCGGAAGGCATCCCCTCTTTCGTCTTCAAAACTATCGGTATACCTTACTCGGAGCTATATTTTTATTCGTCACATGATATGTGTGTTGCTTGGAGCGTATTTCCAATTTTACTTGCTGTTTGAATAAAATCATTGGATCTGAAATCTTGAATGAAAAAGAACCCTCCCATGGATAGTTAATTATTTGACTACTCAGTGTTCTTCACTTATATCTTTTTGGAGTAGTTTGTCGTTTACTCACATGCTTCACAAATATCCCATGAGTAAATGGTTGAATGAATTGAATATCATAAATCTGAATTTATATACGTTTCATATGCTTACAACATGGGGAGTAATGACTTCACACATAATAAGTATAGGTAGTAAACTTATTGGAAGTTAGCAAACGCAGAATTGGTCGCTTGAACAATTCATGAAAGAATATTGAAGGAAGAGAGATTTCACATATAAATATACTATCTTGGACATCTTTTGCAACTGTGAGCACTCATTAAAATATGGCATGTTAAAAGGTTGATGTTGGACAAGGAAGACAACTTAATGGGTTATGTTTTCCTATATCTGAAACATTATATTGTCTTGGACCATCCAACATGTTGAGCTTGCCTTTCCCTACCATGCTAGCCGAATTCTTTGCACCAAGTAGAGATACTACTTGTGCTTCCAAACATTCCTTAAACCAGTTTTGCCATGAGAGTCCACCATACCTACCTATGGATTGAGTAGGATCCTTCAAGTAAGTTGTCATCGGTGCATGCAATAAAAATTGCTCTGTAAATATGTATGATTTATTAGTGTGGAGAAAATAAGCTTTATACGATCTTGTGATGTGGAAGAAATAAAAGCGACAGACTGCATAATAAAGGTCTATATCACAAGTGGCAATATAAAGTGACGTTCTTTTGCATTAAGATTTTGTGCATCCAACCATAGAAGCGCATGACAACCTCTGCTTCCCTCTGTGAAGGGCCTATATTTTACTTTTATCTTCTACCCTTATACAAGAGTCATGGTGATCACCACCTTTTCCTTTTTTTACACTTTTTCCTTTGACAAACACTTTGTGTTGGAGCGATCCGGATATATATATATCACTTGGATGTAGGTTTTCATAAATTATTATTGTTGACATTACCCTTGAGGTAAAAGGTTGGGAGGCGAAACTATAAGCCCCTATCTTTCTCTGTGTCTGATTAAAACTTTGAACCCACAAATATCACGTGAGTGTTAGCAATTGTGAGAGATAATTGAGTATGTGGAGTTTGCTGAACCGTAGCTCTTACATAGACCCTTCCCAAAAATAAGAGGAATTGCAATTGTTTGACGACTAAGAGCATGGTTTGTTAGTTTTCAAGAAAGTTTATGATCTATACTTTAACATGTGAATAGCTTGTTACTTGATCATGAGAAGTTTTATGAGTTGAGCTACTGTTATGATATATAATGATGCTACAAAGAAGTGATTGAAACTATCATTGATCAAACTCATGCACTTGCTAGCATTCACACTTCATAAATCATTTCTTTTATCAATTACCTACTCGAGGACGAGTATGAATTAAGCTTGGGGATGCTGATACGTCTCCAACATATCTATAATTTATCAAGTATTAATGCCATGTTTACAATAGTTTTATATGATTTTGGTATGAGTTGATTAGAACTAACCCGGACTGATTAGAACTAACCCAGACTGACGCATCTCCATGGCCAACCGCCGCCTGCCACGTCACCGCTGCCGACCCCGCGCGCCGCCACGGCCCGGGAGCCCAGATCCGGCCCCTGCGGCCCAGATCCACCCCCCGCCGCCGCCTCCTTCTTCCCCGAGCGCTGCCCGCGCCCGGAGCAGCGCCGCCGCGCGCCATCGGCTGCCCCGCCGCCCGGTGGCCGGAGCACCTCGTCGCCGGCCCACCTTCGCCGCCCCGCAGCACTAGGCGCCGCCGCGGCCACCTCGACGGCCTCGCCACGCCCGAGCCTCGTGGCTCCCTCTCCGGCCATCTCCGCCGTCCGCCGCCCCGCCCCCTCTCCGGCGAAGTCCCGGCCGGCTCCGGCAAGATCCGCCACCGCCTCGACTTCCGTGCTCCGTTGACTTTTATCTCGGGGTTGATTTTTCCTCTAAGTCCCAAAAATTCCAGATCCAAGTGCTCATGTTCATAGCCTCGTAACTTTGTATCCGTAGCTCCGATTCATGCATATAGCATATCAAAATGTTCATCTCAGAGAGTACATCATTTCATTCCATTGCATCATTTTCATTTGAGTTCATCTTGATGCCCGAAATTCTGTTAGAAGAGGGATACTTGAGATAATTGTCAGATCTGCTACTCCATTTAGGTTTTTGTCATTTTTGGCCATGATTAATGTATGCATGATATGCCCTCATGCTCTACATATGTTTTGTTAAGGGTTTTGTTATCTTTCCAGAGGTGCAACCCATTTATTTTTGTGATGTGTGTGGTGACTAGCACAAGCTGGCAAAGTGATGCACTTGTTAATTCTGTTTTCAGGGACTTAGCAATTCCACTAAGTCCTTGATCTGTTTATCTCATGATGCCATATGTTCATGTTGTTTCCTAGTGATCCGTGCCTCTTTTGAGGATGATCAGTAAGAATATTTTGTTAATCTTGTAGTGCTCTATCCATCCATGTCTTTTTTTGCATTTATGGAGCACCCTAGCTTGAGTCAATCGAGCTCTACTTTTGCTACTTTGTGAATCTGGGCAGATTGTCAACTTGTTTGCAATTTTGCCGATGATGTTGTAGTTGATCCGTGCATGCTATGCTTTTGTTCTTGCCATGTCTAGCTTGCATTTTGTGTGTTCTTGATGGGTGTATGCTTAGTTTTTTCATGACTTGCTCCGTATTGAGTGCATCGATCTCGTAAACATGCGTACTTGATATCTGTTTTCAGCATGCTCTAGTTTTCACTAAGGCTGAGAACTGATTATGTTTTTGCCATGTTCACATGCTTGCAATTGTATTTTCTGGTCCTTTTTGGCTCAAGGTCACTAAGGGGCTTTTGTTAAGCTCTTTGAGTAGCTCCATTCCATGCTTTACTTTTCCATGTTAAGGTCCTGTAGCATGTAGTTTTGTGGCTCCGAAGTGTGCTACCTGATCTGAAATTTCCACACAAGTGTTAATTTCACTAAGTCTGAAACCTGTTTGCCATATGCATTTTTGCCATGCTTGTTTGAACCTGTTAATGGATGAATTGGCCGTAGCTTAGTGCTAGACTTTTGTTAGGCATCATGAATGCATCCCTGCCATGTATTTTGTTGTCATGTTTGGGTGCTGTAGCATGTTCATCTCTTTGCATTTAGATGGCTACTTGCTGTAAATCGCAGACCGGTGTCTTATTTGAATCGCTTGCCATTTCCAAACCGTAACTCCGATTCCGGTGTTCTTTATATCGTTTTCAAGCGATTTAATCTCATCTTTCCAGTGGCACACTTGGATTCCCATGTTGAGGCCAGGTTCTTGCATTTCCTGTCATATCTTGCATATGCATCCTACATCGCATCCCGCATAGCATATCATCATTGCATCATATTGTTTGATCCTTGCACGTGGTTGATTGTGTCCTTGTTGCTTATTTGTCTTGTTTGGGTAGAGACGGGAGACGAGTTCTCTAACGAGGAGCCCGTTGAGTTTGCTTTCAAGGATCCAGTCAACTCTGACAACTTTGCAGGCAAGATGATCATACCCTCGAAATCACTACTATCTTTGGTATGCTAGTTTGCTCGCTCTTTTGCTATGCCAATGCTACGATGCCTACCACTTGCTTTCAAGCCTCCCAAATTGCCATGTCAAACCTCTAACCCACCTTGTCCTAGCAAACCATTGATTGGCTATGTTACCGCTTTGCTCAGCCCCTCTTATAGCGTTGCTAGCTGCAGGTGAAGATTGAAGACCGTTCCTTGTTGGAACATTTATTTACTTGTTGGGATATCATTATATTGCCATGTTATTTTAATGCATCTATATACTTGGTAAAGGGTGAAAGGCTCAGCCTCTCGCCTAGTGTTTTGTTCCACTCTTGCTGCCCTAGTTTCCGTCATATCGGTGTTATGTTCCCGGATTTTGCGTTCCTTACGCGGTTGGGTTATAATGGGAACCCCTTGATAGTTCGCCTTGATTAAAGCTTTTCCAGCAATGCCCAACCTTGGTTTTACCTTTTGCCACCTAGCCTCTTTTTCCCTTGGGTTTCCGGAGCCCGAGGGTCATCTTATTTTAAACCCCCCTGGGCCAGTGCTCCTCTGAGTGTTGGTCCACCTGTTAGCTGCCGGTGGCCACCAGGGGCAACTCTGGGCTGGCCTACCCGTACCTAAGACAATCTGAGTGTGCCCTGAGAAAGAGATATGTGCAGCTCCTATCGGGATTTGTTGGCACATTCGGGTGGTGTTGCTGGTCTTGTTTTAACCTATCGAAGTGTCTTGAAGAACCGAGATACCGAGTCTGATCGGAACGTCTTGGGAGGAGGTCTATTCCTTTGTTGGCCGTGAGAGCTTGTCATGGGCTAAGTTGGGACTCCCCTGCAGGGATTTGAACTTTCGAAAGTCGTGCCCACGGTTATGGGCAGATGGGAATTTGTTAATGTCCGGTTGTAGATAACTTGAACCTTAACTTAATTAAAATGAATCAACTGAGTGTGTTACCGTGATGGCCTCTTCTCGGCGGAGTCCGGGAAGTGGACACGGTGTTGGAGTAATGTTTGCGCAGGTTGCTCTCTAGTTTCGCGCTCGCGCTTTGCCTCCTCTTCTCGCTCTCTTTTGCGAATAAGTTAGCCACCATATTTTGCTAGTCGCTTGTTGCAGCTCCACTTATATTTACCTTGCCATACCTATAAGCTTAAATAGTCTTGATCGCGAGGGTGCGAGATTGCTGAGTCCCTGTGGCTCACAGATTACTATTACACCAGATGCAGGGCCTGATGATTCCGCTCCAGGAGACGCGTTTGAGCTCAAGTGGGAGTTCGACGAGGACTCTCAACGTTACTATGTTTCCTTTCCTGATGATCAGTAGTGGTGCCCAGTTGGGGGTGATTGGGACCGTGTCGCATGTTGGGTTCTCTTTTATTTTGGCGCCGTAGTCGGGCCATGAGTGTTTGGATGATGTAATGTTGTTTATGTTCTTGATTAACGTGGCGAGTGTAAGCCAACTATGTTATCTCCCCTTTATTATTTATATTACATGGGATGTTGTGAAGATTGCCTAACTTGCGACATATGCCTTCAATGCGATTATGTCTCTAAGTCGTGCCTCGACACGTGGGAGCTATAGTCGCATCGAGGGTGTTTCAACTTATCACTTCCACCTTTGGGAATTGCTACGATGATTCCCTGCACCTGGGGATTATCAGGTCCCCGCACTTTGGGCACTTCAAATGAAACACACTAGATTCAGTAGGAAGAAAAATGCATCAACGGTGGTGGCTGCCATCATAGAATTACCCGCGACCAAGGGACTTGGATTTATCGGGGATGTATGAAGAACTCATACCTGGTTCTCCATGAGAAAAACCTATGCAATCCTTGAGAGGTGGTTTTCTCTGAATAAGCATACGAGGGAGAAGGGGATTCAGGCCTAGTGAAATATTGTTGCTTCGTCCGTCCAGCTTACTGCTAAAGCTAGAAAGGTGGGGGGTTTTGTGATTTGATAGCTCATTGGGCATTACTACGATGCTTCAACCGGGGTGAGTCTACCGTGTAGTTGTGCACTCTAATTTGGTGCATGGCACGTGGACCCCGTTGCTGGATGCCCCACATATCAGTGAAAGGAAGTAGAAAGGTAAGAGTAACTAGTTACGCATAAATATATTTTTGACAGAGAGATACTCCCTCTGTAAAGAAATATAAAAATATTTTATATCACAACTTTATACATAAGAAAAATCAAGGGGAATATACATAACATAATATGGGGGTTCAGCTGAGAATATAATACTCAGACATGCTCATGGTTCTGGACTTTGGGCCACAGGTCGGTGGGCCTGCATGTTTGGGGGCCCATGTGTTCTTCCTCAGCGCTTTTCATATTGCAAGCGATCGGGACAACGCTAGTTTTAGATGTTGTCGCAAGGCGAATACAAAAAAAATTGAATAAAGCACGACAACTGTTAGAATGAAATCAAACGATAGTTCCTAACTAGCAATCAGAGTTGCAATTCTATCAATGATATTCTACGTGATAAATAATACTGTCGTACTACTTATGCACACATGACACTTGTTTAACCATGCGAGATTATTACATCAAAATCTCTTGGAGGATAGATCAGTCTGGCAGTTGCGTGCTGCTACTAAAGAATTTCAAAGTTGATTTGGACCAGCTCTTCTTGCCGAGAAAGTTCGATTTTGACATCATTCCCTACAACAAGATTTGATTTAGATTTGAACGTTGACCATCCTTTAGCATCAATAATCATGCGACCATCCTTTGTACTTATGGTATATTGAGCAGGTTCATTCACACCAAGGCTGCGCATGGTAAGAGAAACTTGGCCACGATCACCCGGATTGTTGAACAACTCCCTCATTGCTCTAGGAAGTCTCTGTTTGCAAACAAGAAGACATACACAAATAGTTAGATCAACACAGTGAATCATGTGAAACAACATGGAAAGAAAAAAGAACGGAGCACTTGTGCGACCAATGCTTACCAAGAAGGTGGAGATGTCGGTTTTTGTAGGGACTTTGGTATATGCAGTGCGAACTGCAGCCTACACTACTGCAGGATGCTGCTAACGTGATACTACGATCAGAGACCCTTCGAGAAACTGTGTGCGATGCAATAATCGCAAACGGTGCTGTATGAAAACCGTCAGAAATGTGTAAAATGTTTGTGATGACAGATGCATCAAACACAATTCAGGTTTTATTTGCGTGTGCGATGAAGGGCATACGGTTCAGTTCAATGAACTGGTTGCGATTAGGAGGAACAAAAGAAATGGGCAACCAGATGAAGGCGTGTGCGATACACAGCATACGGTTCACTCGGATGAACTGTTTGTGATTAGGCAACACAAAAGAAAGGGTCAGCCAGATCAAAGGTGTGTGCGATATACGGCATGCGGTTCACTCGGATGAACTGTTTGCGTTGAGACATGAGAACATGTAGTGGGGGCTGTTGACAAACCTGGCGAACCGCTCGCAAGGCCTTGTGGCCAGGCAGTAGTGGTAGACGAGGACGTGGTGGCGCACGCACATCTGGGCGACGGTGACCTTGGGACGAGACCCGGCATGAGCGTGGGTGTACTCGAGGTCGAACCCGACCACTTTGTACTTCTCCTCGGCAAGCAACAACTCCATGATGTGGATGGAGTGATCCGCCCAGACCGGGTCATTGGTGTACACCACCTAGAGGTCCATGAACCTTCTATGGGTGTCCACCACGGCACGCATGGTGAACTGCTGCTCGTCGTCGGCAACCGCTCGGAGCACCATTGGAGCCACGCAGGATACCCTCTAAGAATTTCTCGTGGCGGGTGTGCTTCTTGCAATGGTGGGGCGCAATCGAAAGGTTGAAGAGACACAGGGGTAGGTTAAATGGCCGCTGTAATAAATGGGGGCCGGCCGGCCTGTAATCGTCACGTCTTGTCACGACGTTCATAGAGGAGGATTCCAGAATCCAGTGCACGCTTGACAACACCGCACCCCAGGCGTGGGCTCAAAGAGCCTGTTCCCGTGCTACCGCGCTATTTACCGCGCAAGCTTCCCACCCGACTAGTTTGGCCACGCGTTGGCTAGAAGAGGGACAAATCATGGGCGTTTATTGGCAAAAAGTTCTGTAAAAACGAAGTGTGTGGAATGACTTCGGTCATAAGTTTACCCTTGGGTGATGAGGTCAAAGTTATACAGAAGGGTGATGATGGACACGAGTGTGATAATTAATTCTGTGCTCCACAGTGCACACAGTGGAACAAACCAACTGTGTGCAATATTGTCGAAGATCGCAGTCGAGTTAGCTATACAGATCGCTTGCTGTGAGATCGACAAGGTAAACTGATTCGAGAATGGTTAATAAAATATAAGACCATTGCATATTAAGGTCAAAATAGTGCGAGCAATATACGAGTCTCATACGATGCCATTTCAACAGTTGTACCACAAAAGCTCGAAATGTTACAAGGTTCAAATTCCAGAGTTATATGGCTCACATTCTAAGATTACAAGGTTCAAACTGATATTAGAAATGAAATTCAGCTCATCAGCTGCAAACGCTCGCGCTGATGCGCTGAACATGGATATCAGACAGGTTCAAACTAACATCACCGCTTCTAAGTCTGGCTTCGAAATCTCACAATTTTTGCAAAGGGGTTAGCCACTGAGAAGTCATGTATGGGGTTGATCCAATGACTTCCGATTACTCTGCCATCTAAAGTTCCAAAAAGAAATTAAGCATTTTTGGAGCCTACTCCATTCTGCCGCAGGCACCGGCGCTGATCAATAGACCGTTCATTTTTGCTTAATAAATGTAGGGCAAACCTCATTTGCTTCAGCACCCTTGCTCTGAGAACAAAGAACCTAGCGAATATAATCTCCTGTAAGGTCCCTCGGTACGAGTTCAAAGTAATTTCTAAGAGATGCAGATCTAGGCATTCGACGTGACTGTTATATTGTATCACATTATCCACCACTGGGCCTAATCTTATCTGCAAAAGAAGAAAATGCGTTAGTGCCTACATGCAGTTTTGAACATTACTACATGCCTAGCTATTTGGTTTGCAGGATTTGTAAAATGTACTAACATGTCATCATCGATCTGACATGATTAACATGGGCATTTGATTACATTCTAGAAAAATGTAGCCTTCTTCACAAGAGGTTGGAGTGGATGAAAAGTTCCCTAAGAAAACTAGTACAGATGAATCCAGAGGAGAAATGCTTATTGAATGTAACCATATGGATCAAGCAACCAATATGGGGGGCATGTATGTACTAAAATCCTCCAAAACAAGCTTCAGAAATTGTAGTACATTGTCATTGTAAACTTGGAAAAAGGTGTCACAAATTGAACTCCCTTATGGTTAACATTTAACAGGAAAGGAGCATCACCTCGATATATAGCTTCTCCAGTCATGGAAAGCATCTCAGGAAACTGATAACTTGCTCCAGGTCGGGCCCGATAGATTCTAGTGCCAAGACCTTCACTGTGCGCAGTTTTAGGGTCAAGCTTGTCGGAATCATTTTCTGAATGACAGACGAACAAACATCTTCAGAATTAGAAATAATGTTAATTTGTAGAAGGAGAGGTAGAAGGCGGTTGTTGTAACTGAACGGGTGTGGATCCAATAACAAGTTTGGAGTATTTGTTAGACGAGTTGCCCACCACTGTCAATTCCGGCGCAAAAATGACATTGATTCTTGTTGGACCTTCTTGATCAACTACAAGTAATCTCTCAAGTGTAGGTGTGTCCTAGATGACCATACCGTGGTCCCCCTTTTGTGATGTCTTCCTGCCGCACCAGCAACACACATAACTAGTCCGGAGAGTCATGGAGGTGATGTGGAAGGTACTCAACCCATTGATCGCCTAAAGACGAAGGTACTCAAGTGCAATACAGCCACGGAGCAGGCGTACGTCACCTTTTGAGAGGCAGACGGCAACGAGATCGAGATGCTTCAGTCGTGGTAGAATAAGAGCAGACGCGTCATTAAGGGGCGGGAAATGGCAGTTCCTGAACTTGGCGACGCGCAGCGTGGGCGCGAGGCGGAGTGTGATACGTCTCCAACGTATCTATAATTTTTGATTGCTCCATGCTATATTATCTACTGTTTTGGACATTATTGGGCTTTATTATCCACTTTTATATTATTTTTGGGACTAACCTATTAACCGAAGGCCCAGCCCAGAATTGCTATTTTTTGCCTGTTTTAGGGTTTCAAAGAAAAGGAATATCAAATGGAGTCCAAACGGAATGAAACCTTCGGGAACGTGATTTTCTCAACAAACAAGACCCGGGAGACATGGACCCTACGTCAAGGAAGAAAAGAGGAGGCCACGAGGTAGGGGGGCGCGCCTACCCCCCCAGGCGCGCCCTCCACCCTCGTGGGCCCCCTGTTGCTCCACCGACGTACTCCTTCCTCCTATATATACCTACGTACCCCCAAACGACCAGATACAGAGCCAAAACCCTAATTCCACCGCCGCAAATTTCTGTATCCACGAGATCCCATCTTCGGGCCTGTTCCGGAGCTCCGCCGGAGGGGGCATCGATCACGGAGGGCTTCTACATCAACACCATAGCCCCTCCGATGAAGTGTGAGTAGTTTACTTCATACCTACGGGTCCATAGTTAGTAGCTAGATGGCTTGTTCTCTCTTTTTGGATCTCAATACAATGTTCTCCCCCTCTCTTGTGGAGAACTATTCGATGTAGTCTACTTTTTGCGGTGTGTTTGTTGAGATCGATGAATTGTGGGTTTATGATCAAGTCTATCTATGAATAATATTTGAATCTTCTCTGAATTCTTTTATGTATGATTGGTTAGATTTGCATGTCTCTTCAAATTATCAGTTTGGTTTGGCCTACTAGATTGATCTTTCTTGCAATGGGAGAAGTGCTTAGCATTGGGTTCAATCTTGCGGTGTCCTTTCTCAGTCACAGTAGGGGCAGCAAGACACGTATTGTATTGTTGCCATCGAGGATAACAAGATGGGGTTTTCTTCATATTGCATGAGTCTATCCCTCTACATCATGTCATCTTGCTTAAGACGTTACTCTGTTTTTAACTTAATACTCTAGATGCATGCTGGATAGCGGTCGATGAGTGGAGTAATAGTAGTAGATGCAGGCAGGAGTCGGTCTACTTGTCTTGGACGTGATGCCTATATACATGATCATACCTAGATATTCTCATAACTATGCTCAATTCTGTAAGTTGCTCAACAGTAATTTGTTCACCCGCCGTAGAATACTTATGCTCTCGAGAGAAGCCACTAGTGAAACCTATGGCCCCCGGGTCTATCTTTATCATATCAATCTCCTACTACTTAGTTATTTCCTTTGTTATTTACTTTACCTTTATTTTACTTTGCATATTTATCACAAAAATACCAAAAATATTATCTTATCATATCTATCAGATCTCACTCTCGTAAGTGGCCTTATAGGGATTGACAACCCCTATTTGCATTGGTTGCGAGGATTTATTTGTTTTGTGCAGGTATGAGGGACTCGCGCGTAGCCTCCTACTGGATTGTTACCTTGGTTCTCAAAAACCGAGGGAAATACTTACGCTACTTTGCTGCATCATCCCTTCATCTTCGGGGAAAACCAACGCAGTGCTCAAGAGGTAGCAAGAAGGATTTCTGGCACCGTTGCCGGGGAGGTCTACGCAAAAGTCAACATACCAAGTACCCATCACATACCCTTATCTCCCGCATTACATTATTTGCCATTTGCATCTCGTTTTCCTCTCCCCCACTTCACCCTTGCCGTTTTATTCGCCCTCTCTCTCTATCCTCCCTCTCTTTCTCCATTTGCCTCTTTTTGCCCGCTTGCTTTCTGTTTGCTTGTGTGTTAGTTTTATTGCTTGTCACGATGGCTCAAGATAATACTAAATTGTGTGACTTCACCAATACCAACAACAATGATTTTATTAGCACTCCGATTGCTCCTCTTACTGATGCTGAATCTTGTGAAATTAATACTACTTTGCTGAATCTTGTCATGAAAGATCCGTTTTCCGGCCTTCCTAGTGAAGATGCCGCTACCCATCTAAATAGCTTCGTTGATTTGTGTGACATGCAAAAGAAGAAAGATGTGGATAATGATATTGTTAAATTGAAGCTATTTCCTTTTTCACTTAGAGATCGTGCTAAAGCTTGGTTTGTCTTTGCCTAAAAATAGTATTGATTCATGGAACAAGTGCAAAGATGCTTTTATCTCTAAGTATTTTCCTCCCGCTAAGATCATCTCTCTTAGAAACGATATTATGAATTTTAAGCAACTTGATCATGAACATGTTGCACAAGCTTGGGAGAGAATGAAATTAATGATACGTAATTGCCCTACTCATGGTTTAAATTTGTGGATGATTATACAAAATTTTTATGCCGGATTGAATTTTGCTTCTATAAATCTTTTAGATTCGGCCGCGGGAGGCAATTTTATGGAAATTACTTTAGGAGAAGCTACTAAACTCCTAGATAATATTATGGTTAATTATTCTCAATGGCATACTGAAAGATCTACTAATAAAAAGGTGCATGCGATAGAAGAAATTAATGTTTTGAGTGGAAAGATTGATGAACTTATGTAATTATTTGCTAATAAGAGTGTTTGTTCTGATCCTAATGATATGCCATTGTATACTTTGATTGAGAATAATAATGAATCTATGGATGTGAATTTTGTTGGTAGGAACAATTTTGGTAACAACGCGTATAGAGGAAATTTCAACCCTAGGCCTTATCCTAGTAATTCCTCTAATAATTATGGTAATTCCTACAAAAAATCTTATGGAAATTATAATAAGATGCCCTCTGATTTTGAATCTAATATTAAATAATTTATTACTTCACAAAAGAATTTTAATGCTATGATTGAAGAAAAATTGCTTAAGATTGATGATTTGGCTAGGAACGTTGATAGAATTTCTCTTGATGTTGATTCTTTGAAACTTAGATCTATTCCACCTAAGCATGATATCAATGAGTCTCTCAAAGCAATGAGAATTTCCATTGAGGAGTGCAAAGAAAGAGCCGCTAGGATGTATGCTAAGAAAGATGCCTTTATAAGAGCGTATTCTTCTAGTTCCTATGAAAATAAAGATGAAGATCTAAAAGTTATTGATGTATCCCCTATTAAATCTTTGTCTTGCAATATGAATCTTGATAATGATGGGACTGAGTATGATCCACCTTTACCTAGAAGGCGTTCCAAGAATTCGGAATTTGTTGATCTTGATGCTAAATTTGATAAAAGTGGGATTGAAGAAATTAAATCCCTAGATGTTGCTAAACCCACTATTATGGATTTCAAGGAATTTAACTATGAAAATTGCTCTTTGATTGATTGTATTCCTTTTTGCAATCCGTGCTAAATTCTGCTCACGCTTATAGTCAAAATAAAGCATTTACTAAACATATCATTGATGCCTTGATGCAATCTTATGAAGAAAAACTTGAATTGGAAGTTTCTATCCCTAGAAAACTTTATGATGAGCGGGAACCAAATATTAAAATTAAAATTAAAGATCATGAATGCTATGCTTTATGTGATTTGGGTGCTAGTGTTTCCACGATTCCAAAGACTTTGTGTGATTTGTTAGGTTTCCGTGATTTTGATGATTGCTCTCTAAACTTGCACCTTGCAGATTCCACTATTAAGAAACCTATGGGAAGAATTAATGATGTTCTTATTGTTGCAAATAGGAATTATGTGCCTATAGATTTTATTGTTCTTGACATAGATTGCAATCCTTCATGCCCTATTATTCTTGGTAGACCTTTCCTTAGAACGATTGGTGCAATTATTGATATGAAGGAAGGAAATATTAGATTCCAATTTCCATTAAGGAAAGGCATGGAACACTTTCCTAGAAATAAAATTAAATTACCTTATGAATCTATTATGAGAGCCACTTATGAATTGCCTACCAAAGATGGCAATACCTAGATCTATTCTTGCTTGTTATGCCTAGCTAGGGGCGTTAAACGATAGCGCTTGTTGGGAGGAAACCCAATTTTATTTTTATTCCTTGATTTTTGCTCCTGTTTAGTAATAAATAATTTATCTAGCCTCTGTTTTGGTTGTGTTTTTTGTGTTTAATTAGTATTTGTGCCAAGTAGAACCATTGGGAAGACTTGGGGAAAGTCTTGTTGAACTTGCTGTAAAAAACAGAAACTTTAGGGCTCACGAGAACTGCTGTCATTTTTATTTGGAAAGTGATATTTAGTTAATTCCTTTTGAAGAGGATTAATAGATAAATTACTCACGTCAGGAATTTATTTTAGAATTTTTGGGGTTCAAGATCTTGCGCTAGATACATATTACTACAGACTGTTCTGTTTTTTACAGATTCTGTCTTTCGTGTGTTGTTTGCTTATTTTGATGAATCTATGGCTAGTAAAATAGTTTATAAACCATAGAGAAGTTTTAATACAGTAGGTATAACACCAATATAAATAAAGAATGAGTTCATTACAGTACCTTGAAGTGGTCTTTTATTTTCTTTCGCTAACGGAGCTCACGAGATTTTGTACTTTAAGTTTTGTGTTGTGAAGTTTTCAAGTTTTGGGTAAAGATTTGATGGATTATGGAACAAGGAGTGGCAAGAGGCTAAGCTTGGGGATGCCCATGGCACCCCCAAGATAATCCAAGGACACCTAAATGCCAAAGCTTGGGGATGCCCTGGAAGGCATCCCCTCTTTCGTCTACTTCTATCGGTAACTTTACTTGGAGCTATATTTTTATTCGCCACATGATATGTGTTTTGCTTGGAGCGTCTTGTATTATTTGAGTCTTTGCCTTTTAGTTTACCACAATCATCCTTGCTGTACACACCTTTTGAGAGAGCCATACATGATTTGGAATTTGTTAGAATACTCTATGTGCTTCGCTTATATCTTTTGAGTTATATAGTTTTGCTCCAGTACTTCACTTATATATTTTAGAGCACGGTGGTGGATTTGTTTTATAGAAACTATTGATCTCTCATGCTTCACTTAGATTATTTTTAGAGTCTTAATAGTATGGTAATTTTCTTAAAATCCTAATATGCTAGGTATTCAAAGTTAGTAAAATTTCCTTAAGAGTGTTTTGAATACTAAGAGAAGTTTGATGCTTGATGATTGTTTTGAGATATGGAGGTAATAATATCAAAGTCGTGCTAGTTGAGTAGTTGTGAAATTGAAAAATACTTTTGTTGAAGTTTGCAAGTCCCGTAGCATGCACGTATGGTAAACGTTATGCAACAAATTTGAAACATGAGGTGTTATTTGATTGTCTTCCTTATGAGTGGCGGTCGGGGACGAGCGATGGTATTTTCCTACCAATCTATCCCCCTAGGAGCATGCACGTAGTACCGAGGTTTTTGATGACTTGTAGATTTCTTCAACAAGTATGTGAGTTCTTTATGACTAATGTTGAGTCCATGGATTATACGCACTCTCACCCTTCCATCCTTGCTAGCTTCTTCGGTACCGTGCATTGCCCTTTCTCACATTGAGAGTTGGCGCAAACTTCGCCGGTGCATCCAAACCCCGTGATATGATACGCTCTTTCACACATAAACCTCCTTATATCTTCCTCAAAACAGCCACCATACCTACCTATTATGGCATTTCCATAGCCATTCCGAGATATATTGCCATGCAACTTTCCATCATTCTGGTCATCATGACACATTCATTATTGTCATATCGCTTAGCATGATCATGTAGTTGACATAGTATTTGTGGCAAAGCCACCATTCATAATTCTTTCATACATGTCACTCTTGGTCCATTGCATATCTCGGTACACCGCCGGAGGCATTCATATAGAGTCATACTTTGTTCTAGTATCGAGTTGTAATCATTGAGTTGTAAATAAATAGAAGTGTGATGATCATCATTTTCTAGAGCATTGTCCCAAGTGAGGAATATAAAAAAAGAAAAGAGAAAGGCCACAAAAAAGAGAAGGCCCAAAAAAAAGAGAAATGCCATAAAAAAAGAGAAGGCCCAAAAAAAGAAAGAAATGAGAGAAAAAGAGAGAAGGGACAATGTTACTATCCTTTGCCACACTTGTGCTTCAAAGTAGCACCGTAATCTTCGTGATAGAGAGTCTCTTGTTTTGTCACTTTCATATACTAGTGGGAATTTTTCATTATAGAACTTGGCTTGTATATTCCAACAATGGGCCTCCTCAAGTGCCCTAGGTCTTCGTGAGCAAGCAAGTTGGATGCACACCCACTAGTTTCTTTTGTTGAGCTTTCATACATTTATAGCTCTAGTGCATCCGTTGCATGGCAATCCCTACTCCTTGCATTAACATCAATCGGTGGGCATCTCCATAGCCCATTGATTAGCCTCATTGATGTGAGACTTTCTCCTTTTTTGTCTTCTCCACATAACCCCCCTCATTATATTCTATTTCACCCATAGTGCTATGTCCATGGCTCGCGCTCATATATTGCGTGAAAGTTTATAGGTTTGAGATTACTAAAGTATGAAACTATTGCTTGGCTTGTCATCAGGGTTGTGCATGACGAGAGCATTCTTGTGTGACGAAAATGAAACATGACTAAACTATATGATTTTGTAGGGATGAACTTTCTTTGGCCATGTTATTTTGAGAATACATAATTGCTTAGTTAGTATGCTTGAAGTATTATTATTTTTATGTCAATATGAACTTTTGTCTTGAATCTTTCGGATCTGAATATTCATACCACAATTGAGAAGAATTACATTAAAATTATGCCAAGTAGCACTCCGCATCAAAAATTTTGTTTTTATCATTTACCTACTTGAGGACGAGCATGAATTAAGCTTGCGGATGCTTGATACGTCTCCAACGTATCTATAATTTTTGATTGCTCCATGCTATATTATCTACTGTTTTGGACATTATTGGGCTTTATTATCCACTTTTATATTATTTTTGGGACTAACCTATTAACTGGAGGCCCAACCCAGAATTGCTGTTTTTTGCCTGTTTTAGGGTTTCGAAGAAAAGGAATATCAAACGGAGTCCAAACGGAATGAAACCTTCAGGAACGTGATTTTCTCAACGAACAAGACTCGGGAGACTTGGACCCTATGTCAAGAAATAAAAGAGGAGGCCACGAGGTAGGGGGCGCGCCTACCCCCCAGGCGCGCCCTCCACCCTCGTGGGCCCCCTGTTGCTCCACCGACGTACTCCTTCCTCCTATATAAACCAGGTACCCCCAAAGGATCAGATACGGAGCCAAAACCATAATTCCACCGTCGCAACTTTCTGTATTCATGAGATCCCATCTTGGGGCCTGTTCCGGAGCTCCGCCGGAGGGGGCATCAATCACGGAGGGCTTCTACATCAACACCATAGCCCCTCCGATGAAGTGTGAGTAGTTTACTTCAGACCTACGGGTCCATAGTTAGTAGCTAGATGGCTTCTTCTCTCTTTTTGGATCTCAATACAACGTTCTCCCCCTCTCTTGTGGAGAACTATTCGATGTAATCTTCTTTTTGCGGTGTGTTTGTTGAGATCGATGAATTGTGGGTTTATGATCAAGTCTATCTATGAATAATATTTGAATCTTCTCCGAATTCTTTTATGTATGATTGGTTATCTTTGCAAGTCTCTTTGAATTATCAGTTTGGTTTGGCCTACTAGATTGATCTTTCTTGCAATGGGAGAAGTGCTTAGCTTTGGGTTCAATCTTGCGGTGTCCTTTCCCAGTGACAGTAGGGGCAGCAAGGCACGTATTGTATTGTTTCCATCGAGGATAACAAGATGGGGTTTTCTTCATATTGCTTGAGTCTATCCCTCTACATCATGTCATCTTGCTTAAGGCGTTACTCTATTTTTAACTTAATACTCTGGATGCATGGTGGATAGCGGTCGATGAGTGGAGTAATAGTAGTAGATGCAGGCAGGAGTCGGTCTACTTGTCTCGGACGTGATGCCTATATACACGATCATACCTAGATATTCTCATAACTATGCTCAATTCTGTCAATTGCTCAACAGTAATTTGTTCACCCACCATAGAATACTTATGCTCTCGAGAGAAGCCACTAGTGAAACCTATGGCCCCCGGGTCTATCGTTATCATATCAATCTCCTACTACTTAGTTATTTCCTTTTTTATTTACTTTGCCTTTATTTTACTTTGCATCTTTATCATAAAAATACCAAAAATATTATCTTATCATATCTATCAGATCTCACTCTCGTAAGTGGACTTATAGGGATTGACAACCCCTATTTGCGTTGGTTGCGAGGATTTATTTGTTTTGTGCAGGTACGAGGGACTCGCGCGTAGCCTCCTACTGGATTGATACCTTGTTTCTCAAAAACTGAGGGAAATACTTACACTAGTTTGCTGTATCATCCATTCCTCTTCGGGGAAAACCAATGCAGTGCTCAAGAGGTAGCAGAGTGCAGACGTTGGAACGAAACCAACCGTCAAGCTTGGCTCGGTCCTTGTAGTTGGAACAGAATTGCCCATTCTAGGGCCTTTGGTTGGGCCAAGGTGACTACCAAGGATCTTGGAGAACTCATCCAAGCTTTTGCGATAGCCATGGAAGAGCTCGTGGGTGTCGATGAGGTTGAGAGGGATGGAGTTCCATTGGGGGCGCCACCGCCGGGAAATGAGGGTTGTCTGTGCCCCATATTTGATTGGGAGGAGGGAGATGATGACTCTCAACATATGATCGTGGAGGCTGCCAATTAAGTCTAGGCCTGCTGGAGTCGCTTGCGGTTCTAGCTCACCCCACCTCCGCTTGTTGGCAGCCCCGTTCTCCACCTCCGGAGTCTCCTTGTCAGTGACGCTTTCTGATAGAACTGGGAGTACAGGGAATATTTAGTTAAAACAGGGCAATAGAAAAGTGTATTGGTAACTAGAAGTTATTAGGTAGGGATATAGTAAGAAAAGGGAATAATAATTGGTTGCTTAAATACTACACAATTCATTTGACATTGCTGGGTAAGTCAACATATGCAGATATAGTTGAAAAGAAAACTTACTTTGAACAAAGTCTGGATGGATGGTTTTGTCGGGGAAGTTAGCATATATCTCATGACCAGGCCCTTCTATGTGCAGTGCAATTTTAGTGCCAACTTTCAGTACATAAATCTTTGCAATTTCATACCAAAAGCGAGTGCCAAATCAGAGTCACCACGTTCATCAAGTCTTACATTGTAAATCCATGGTTTGTGTGCAGTATGGCATTCATGGAGCCTTGATGTATGTAAAGGGGAAAATTGTGCACTACATAATCTGTTGCATAGCGAGGGATGTCCTGCAGAAAATGGTAGGATTGTTAAAGAAAATATGGTAACATGCAAATATGGGCCCAAATTGAAAGAACAGTACATCAGTTGAAATCGAAGGACAAAAGTCTATAATTAAACAGATAGGGTAAACATGATCTCATGGAAATATGAGAGTAATCGAAAGAACAATGCATCATTAATTTTCCTAATATAGAAAGAAGAGGGGAAAAATCCCCTTTGACGTATATGGTGCATGCGGCACCTTTTATCCAAATGTAGCAATATTTAGAATATGTTCAGGAAAGTAGGCCATGCCAACCGATTTAGCATGAGATTGAACATACCGCGCGCGTCCTCAAATTATCTGGTACGATGAGATGGAATCTCTGGCGGCGGTCGCCAAGTCCTGAAGTGTCGGCGCACTGTACATTCTATGAATGAAAGAAAACCCTCAAAACAGCTCGAATAAAAATGAATTCACGGCGATTTCCGCCGGGTGATTAAAGGAGGCAGATGAACTGGGATAAGAGATGAGATAATATCTCGTTAAATTAGTTACCTTATCGTCCATGAGAAAGAACCCTCAGGATGGCAGATTCCCCAACCAAGCGGAGCTGGGTTGACCGCGAGCAGCGTTGAGAAAGTCGATGGCGATAGGCAGCGGTAAGTGGAAGTGGCGAAATGCAGTGGGCTTTGCCAGCAGCCTGGCAACGGCAGGCGTCAAGCTTAGTGTTTACCGCCGCGATAGGAGGTGCCATGGCATAGACGCGGAGGAGCTTGTGCAGGTGTGAATGGGGAATGTACCAGAGGGGTCGAGGGGGTGGCGGGTGGGGTGAGGGTTTTTGTGACATGGGGATGGTGAGGGTTTTCTTTTTTTCTTTTTTGAATTGGGTGGTGAAGGTTTTCTGTCCCGCAAAGAATTTTGGGGGCGATGGTTTGCTAGAGCGAACCGTGTGTGATTGACGTAGCAGGCAAAATGAAAGTCACCGCACACGGTTCCAATTTTAGGAACCGTGTGTGATTGACGTACTACCTCTGTCCTGGTTTATTGGTCCCCCGTTGTAATGTTTACCAAAATTTGGCGAAATATTTAACATACTCAGACATAGATAAAAACCACACACGTACATAAGCATAGTTCAACCATAAGTACATAGTTCAACCGTCATTAAGCCTACTCAAGCGTACATAGTTCGATCCATCCCACATCTCATCTCACATGCGGCCGACACTATCCTGAAGCTTCTCCAGGTACTCAGCGTATGCACCGTGCGCCACCCTACGAGAATACTTCTGCTTGAAGGAGCCAACGGCCAGTCCTCTTGCATGTGCCAGAACACTTAGATACGCATCATGAATGTTGTGGTGGTAAAACGGGCATCCATAGCCGTCGTTCCAGGTCCTAATACACCTGTTATGTATTCTCGCATACAGCTCCCTCATGATTCTCCTCTTGTACCTCCTTGATACGTTTCCAACGTATCTATAATTTTTGATTTCTCCATGCTATATTATCTACTGTTTTGGGCAATATTGGGCTTTATTTTTCACTTTTATATTATTTTTGGGACTAACCTATTAACCGGAGGCCCAGCCCAGATTTGCTGTTTTATGCCTATTTCAGTGTTTTGAAGAAAAGGAATATCAAACTAAGTCGAAACGGAACAAAATCAACTGGAGAAGTTATTTTTGGAAGGAAAGCAACCCAGGGAACTTGGAGTGCATGTCAGGGGAGACACGGGCTGCCCACGAGGGTGGGGGGCGCGCCCACCCCCCTAGGGCGCGCCCCCTACCTCGTGGGGCCCTCGTGACTCCTCTGACGTACTTCCTGCACCCATATATACCGTCGTACCCTAAAACTTCCAGAACGCACAATAGATCGGGAGTTCCGCCGCCAGAAGCCTACGTAGACACCGAAAACCAATCTAGACCCGTTCCGGCACCCTACCGGAGAGGGCAATCCTTCTTCGGTGGCCATCTTCATCATCTCGGTGCTCTCCATGACGAGGAGGGAGTAATTCTCCCTCGGGGCTGAGGGTATGTACCAGTAGCTATGTGTTTGATCTCTCTCTCTCTCTCTCTCTCTCTCTCGTGTTCTTGAGATGATACGATCTTGATGTATCGCGAGCTTTGCTATTATAGTTGCATCCTACGTTTCTCCTCCTCCTCTTCTCTCTTGTAATGAATTGAGTTTTCCCTTTGGAGTTATCTTATCGGATTGAGTCTTTAAAGATTTGAGAACACTTGATGTATGTCTTGTCGTGGATATCTGTGGTGACAATGGGATACCACATGCCACTTGATGTATGTTAAGCTGATCAACTTGCGGGTTTCGTGACATTGGGAACCTATGCATAGGGGTTGGCACATGTTTTCGTCATGATTCTCCGATAGAAACTTTGGGGCACTCTTTGAGGTTCTATGTGTTGGTTGAATAGATGAATTGAGATTGTGTGATGCATATCATATAATCATGCCCACGGATACTTGAGGTGACATTGGAGTATCTAGGTGACATTAGGGTTTTGGTTGATTTGTGTCTTAAGGTGTTATTCTAGTACAAACTCTAGGGCTGTTTGTGACACTTATAGGAATAGCCCAACGGATTGATTGGAAAGAATAACTTTGAGGTGGTTTCGTACCCTACCATAATCTCTTCGTTCGTTCTCCGCTATTAGTGACTTTGGAGTGACTCTTTGTTGCTTGTTGAGGGATAGTTATGTGATCCAATTATGTTAGTATTGTTGAGGGAACTTACACTAGCGAAAGTATGAACCCTAGGCCTTGTTTCAACGCATTGCAATACCGTTTACGGTCACTTTTATCACTTGCTACCTTGCTGTTTTTATAATTTCAGATTACAATTACTATTATCTACTATCCATATTGCACTTGTATCACCATCTCTTCGCCGAACTAGTGCACCTATACAATTTACCATTGTATTGGGTGTGTTGGGGACACAAGAGACTCTTTGTTATTTGGTTGCAGGGTTTCTTGAGAGAGACCATCTTCATCCTACGCCTCCTACGAATTGATAAACCTTAGGTCATCCACTTGAGGGAAATTTGCTACTGTCCTACAAACCTCTGCACTTGGAGGCCCAACAACGTCTACAAGAAGAAGGTTGTGTAGTAGACATCAAGCTCTTTTCTGGCGCCGTTGCCGGGGAGGTTAGCGCTTGAAGGTGTATCTTTAGATCTTGCAATCGAGTCTTTTTAGTTTCTTATTTTATCACTAGTTTAGTTTATAAAAGAAAACTATAATAAAAAAATGGAATTGAGTTTGTCTCATACGCTTCACCTTTTTAATATCTTTCGTGAGTATGATGGAAAGAAAAATTGTGCTCAAGTGCTAGAAGAAGAAATCTATAAAATGTTTGGCACTAAATATTTGAATGATGAGCATGATTGCAATGTTGTTAGTACGAATTTTTTGAATATCCATGATGCTAATGATGATTGCACTAGTTATGATGAAAATGCCTCCTATAAACATGTCAATTTTTGTGGAGTAGACTGGGTTTGCATGTACACACCAAATAGGGAAGATAGATATTGCAAGAGGCATAAGTACTTAGAAACCAAATTGTTGCAAGAAGAGCTAGATGAATGTGCTGAAAATTTAAGATATCTTACCCATACTTGCAAACTATGCAATGAACATGGTCATTTAAATATCAAATGCAAATTGTTCCATGACAGTATCGTGTCCAAAAATTGTGATGACTTGATTTCCCTTGCACATCATAATGAACTTAGTTTGCTCTTGGGTTATGAAGAAATGAAACGTATAACTGAGGGTATTCCAAAATTTAATCTCGATAAACTTCTTGGTTTTGATCTCGAGAAGATTTATATGTATTGTGCGGTGAATTGCATTGAAAATCCTTATATTCCCAATTACATAAAGAAAAGAAAACAAATAAAAGATGAAGAGAATACTAATGAAAGGGAAGAGACTTCCCAATATCCTCCTATTATTTCTTATGATGAATCAGGTAACGAGGAGGAGCCTCCTATTCAACCAATCTCATTAATAAGGAGCTCCAAAAAGAGGATTGAACCCACACATGATGTGGTGAAGAAGAAGAAAAGAAAAAGGAAGAGAGGTTAAAAGGTATCTCTCCCAAATAAAGTTGCTCCTATTATTGTTGTGCCTCAGGAAAATGAAGATGATACACTTGATGATGATCTCTTTATGCCTATTGCTTGTTGTTATGATTATGATTGGGAAGATAATGACACTTCTTATGATCTTGAAAATCTTTTTGGCACTTGCTTGGAAGAATATTATAATTGCTATACTATTGGTGCTATCTATACTATTAATGATGAGAGTGATTATGCTTAGGATATGAAAAGGCCCAAGCTTGGGGAAGCTATGTTTGATGAGGATGACATATTTGAGAATATATTTTCTGCAATTAATGTTTGTCCCAAGCTTGGGGATGCTATGTTTAATAATGATGATATTTTTAGTCTCCCAAGTTTTGATATGCAAGTTTATAATGATGATAGCATGACTCCTACTTATGATGATTATTGTGATGATACTTATGCTATAAAAAGTAGTGATTATATTTATAAAACTTGTCATGATTATGATTACCCCTTCTCTGAACATTACTCTTTTAATGTGGAAACAATTTATAGTATTCGAGTTTCTTATGATACTCCCACTATTTCGAATAAGAAGAATTTTGCCTATGTGGAGAGTACTAAATTTTCTATGCTTGTAGATCATGAAAAGAATGCTTTAGGTGCTGGTTATATTGTTTAATTCATTCATGATGCTACTGAAAATTATTATGAGGGAGGAATATATGCTTGTAGGAATTGCAATAATACCAAGTTTCCTCTCTATGTGCTTAAAATCTTGAAGTTATGCTTGTTTTGCCTTCCTATGCTAGTTGATTATTGTTCACATAAGTTGTTTGCTCACAAAATCCCTATGCATAGGAATCATGTTAGACTTAAATGTGCTAGTCATATTCTTCATGATCCTCTCTTTATGTTTAAATTCTTATCCTCTATGTGAGCATCATTGAAATCATCATGCCTAGCTAGGGGCGTTACACGATAGCGCTTGTTGGGAGGCAACCCAACTTTATTTTTGTTCCTTACTTTTTGATCCTGTTTAGTAATAAATAATTCTTCTATCCTATGTTTAGATGTGGTTTTATGCTTTTAATTAGTGTTTGTGCCAAGTAGAAACTTTGGGAAGACTTGGGGAAAGTCTTGTTGATCATTCTGTAAAAAAACAGAAATTTAGCGCTCACGAGAATTGCTGCCATTTTTATTTGGAAAGTGCTATTTAGTTAATTATTTTTGCATATGATTAATAGATAAATTCATAAGATCCAGCAATTTATTTTAGCATTTTTGGGGTACCAGAAGTATACGTTTGATCCATATTACTACAGACTGTTCTGTTTTTGACAGATTCTGTTTTCTATGTGTTGTTTGCTTATTTTGATGAATCTATGAGTAGTATCGGATGGTATGAACCATAGATAAGTTGGAATACAGTAAGTTTAACACCAATATAAATAAATAATGAGTTCATTACAGTACCTTGAAGTGGTGATTTATTTTCTTATACTAACGGAGCTCATGAGTTTTCTACTTTAAGTTTTGTGTTGTGAAGTTTTCAAGTTTTGGGTAAGGATTAGATGGACTATGGAATAAGGAGTGGCAAGAACCTAAGATTGGGGATGCGCAAGGAACCCCAAGGTAATATTAAAGGATAGCCAAGAGCCTAAGCTTGGGGATGCCCCGGAAGGCATCCCCTCTTTCGTCTTCGTTCATCGGTAACTTTACTTGGAGCTATATTTTTATTCACCACATGATATGTGTTTTGCTTGGAGCATCTTTTTATTTTATTTTGCTTTGCTTGATGTTTGAATAAAATACCAAGATATGAAATTATTAAAAGTTAGAGAGTCTTCACATAGTTGCATAATTATTCAACTACTCATTGATCTTCACTTATATCTTTCGGAGTAGTTTGTCATTTGCTCTAGTGCTTCACTTATATCTTGTAGAGCATGGTGGTAGTTTTATTTTGAAGAAATAGATGAACTCTCATGCTTCACTTAGATTATTTTGAGAGTCTTAAATAGCATGGTAATTTTCTTGAAAGCCTAATATGCTAGGTATTCAAGAATAATAAAATTCTCTTATGAGTGTGTTGAATACTATGAGAAGTTTGATACTTGATAATTGTTTTGAGATATGGAGATGGTGATATTAGAGTCATTCTAGTTGAGTGGTTATGAATTTGAGAAATACTTGTGGTGAAGTTTGTGATTCCCGTAGCATGCACGTATGGTGAACCGTTATGTGATGAAGTCGGAGCATGATTTATTTATTGATTGTCTTCCTTATGAGTGGCGGTTGGGGACGAGCGATGGTCTTTTCCTACCAATCTATCCCCCTAGGAGCATGCGCGTAGTACTTTGTTTCGATAATTAATATATTTTTGCAATAAGTATGTGAGTTCTTTATGACTAATGTTGAGTCCATGGATTATACGCACTCTCACCCTTCCACCATTGCTAGCCTCTCTAATACCGCGCACTTTTCGCCGGTATCATACACACACCATATACCTTCCTCAAAACAACCACCATACCTACCTATCATGGCATTTCCATAGCCATTCCGAGATATATTGCCATCCAACTTTCCACCGTTCTTGTGGCAAAGCCACCATTCATAATTCTTTCATACATGTCACTCTTGATTCATTGCATATCCCGGTACACCGCCGGAGGCATTCATATAGAGTCATATCTTGTTCTAAGTATCGAGTTGTAATTCTTGAGTTGTAAGTAAATAAAAGTGTGATGATCATCATTATTAGAGCATTGTCCCAGTGAGGAAAGGATGATGGAGACTATGATTCCCCCATAAGTCGGGATGAGACTCCGGACGAAAAAAATAAAGGCCATAAAAAAAGAGAAGGCCCAAAAGAAAAGAGAAAGGCCAAATAAAAATAAAATAAAGGCCAAATAAAAAAAGGGACAATGCTACTATCCTTTTACCACACTTGTGCTTCAAAGTAGCACCATGATCTTCATGATAGAGAGTCTCCGATGTTGTCACTTTCATATACTAGTGGGAATCTTTCATTATAGAACTTGGCTTGTATATTCCAATGATGGGCTTCCTCAAAATGCCCTAGGTCTTCGTGAGCAAGCGAGTTGGATGCAAACCCACTAGTTTCTTTTGTTGAGCTTTCATACACTTATAGCTCTAGTGCATCCGTTGCATGGCAATCCCTACTCATTCACATTGATATCTATCGATGGGCATCTCCATAGCCCGTTGATACGCCTAGTTGATGTAAGACTATCTTCTCCCTTTTTGTCTTCTCCACAACGACCATTCTATTCCACCTATAGTGCTATGTCCATGGCTCACGCTCATGTTTTGCGGAAGACTGAAAAAGTTTGAGAACATTAAAAGTATGAAACAATTGCTTGGCTTGTCATCGGGGTTGTGCATGATTTAAATATTTTGTGTGGTGAAGATGGATCATAGCCAGACTATATGATTTTGTAGGGATAGCTTTCTGTGGCCATGTTATTTTGAGAAGACATGATTGCTTTGTTAGTATGCTTGAGGTATTATTATTTCTATGTCAATATGAACTTTTGTCTTGAATATTATGGATCTGAATATTCATATCACAATTAAGAAGAATTACGTTGAAATTATGCCAACTAGCATTCCACATCAAAAATTATCTTTTTATCATTTACCTACTCGAGGACGAGCAAGAATTAAGCTTGGGGATGCTTGATACGTCTCCAACGTATCTATAATTTTTGATTGCTCCATGCTATATTATCTATTGTTTTGGGCAATATTTGGCTTTATTTTTCACTTTTATATTATTTTTGGGACTAACCTATTAACCGGAGGCCCAGCCCAGATTTGCTGTTTTATGCCTATTTCAGTGTTTTGAAGAAAAGGAATATCAAACAAAGTCGAAACGGAACGAAATCAACTGGAGAAGTTATTTTTGGAAGGAAAGCAACCCAGGGAACTTGGAATGCACGTCAGGGGAGACACGGGCTGCCCACGAGGGTGGGGGGCGCGCCCCCCTGCCTCGTGGGGCCCCCGTGGCTCCTCCGATGTACTTCTTGCACCCATATATATCGTCGTACCCTAAAACTTCCAGAACGCACAATAGATCGGGAGTTCCGCCGCCAGAAGCCTCCGTAGCCATTGAAAACCAGTCTAGACCCATTCCGGCACCCTGCCGGAGGGGGCAATCCTTCTCCGGCGGCCATCTTCATCATCACGGTGCTCTCCATGATGAGGAGGGAGTAGTTCTCCCTCGGGGCCGAGGGTATGTACCAGTAGCTATGTGTTTGATCTCTCTCTCTCTCTCTCTCTCTCTCTCTCTCTCTCGTGTTCTTGAGATGATACAATCTTCATGTATCACGAGCTTTGCTATTATAGTTGGATCCTATGTTTCTCCTCCCCCTCTTCTATCTTGTAATGAATTGAGTTTTCCCTTTGGAGTTATCTTATCGGATTGAGTCTTTAAAGATTTGATAACACTTGATGTATGTCTTGCCGTGGATATCTGTGGTGACAATGGGATACCACGTGCCACTTGATGTATGTTAATGTGATCAACTTGCGGGTTTCGTGACATTGGGAACCTATGCATTGGGGTTGGCACACGTTTTCGTCGTGATTCTTTGGTAGAAACTTTGGGGCACTCTTTGAGGTTCTATGTGTTGGTTGAATAGATGAATTGAGATTGTGTGAAGCATATCGTATAATCATGCCCACGGATACTTGAGGTGACATTGGAGTATCTAGGTGACATTATGGTTTTGGTTGATTTGTGTCTTAAGGTGTTATTCTAGTACGAACTCTAGGGCTGTTTGTGACACTTATAGGAATAGCCCAATGAATTGATTGGAAAGAATAATTTTGAGGTGGTTCCGTACCCTACCATAATCTCTTTGTTCGTTCTCCGCTATTAGTGACTTTGGAGTGACTCTTTGTTGCATGTTGAGGGATAGTTATGTGATCCAATTATGTTAGTATTGTTGAGGGAACTTACACTAGCGAAAGTATGAACCCTAGGCCTTGTTTCAACGCATTGCAATACCGTTTACACTCACTTTTATCACTTGCTACCTTGCTGTTTTTATAATTTCAGATTACAAATACTATTATCTACTATCCATATTGCACTTGTATCACCATCTCTTCGCCGAACTAGTGCACCTATACAATTTACCATATTGGGTGTGTTGGGGACACAAGAGACTCTTTGTTATTTGGTTGCAGGGTTGCTTGAGAGAGACCATCTTCATCCTACGCCTCCTATGGATTGATAAACCTTAGGTCATCCACTTGAGGGAAATTTGCTACTGTCCTACAAACCTCTGCACTTGGAGGCCCAACAACGTCTACAAGAAGAAGGTTGTGTAGTAGACATCACTCCTCTGGGCATCTTCATCCTCGCTGTCCACATCGTCAGACAACACCTATACAAATAGTAAAACAAATTTGGCATCAAATCACTGATTACATGCCATGAAGTAGGATTAGGAATTTATGGCTATTTATTTATACATATCCAGAGATTATGGTTCGATTTTTAAGCACAGTCGTCTATGTATAGACCAATCTTGAAGAAAATAATGGCACAAACATAGGTAGGTCATTCAAAATCAATTGTCAAGTCCTGGCTAGGAATTATTAGCACGAACACTAACCCTAGTCGGATTACTAGCAGAAATCATTTGCACAGATGAAACAACTAATCACTTATCACTTGTACCATTCAAACAATCAATACACTACACGGATCTAACGAAACTTACTCAGATTTCATGGATTGGGAGAACATAACCACATGATTTCTATTCCAAAAAGGGGGATGCTGGAGTAACTAGAGAAACCATATGATCTATTTGACACATAAATGGGAATAGATGACTAACCAACTATCCATTGTCATCGGAGCCGTCGCCAAAGTGGTCGTCAGAGTCGTCGCCGGAGTGGTCGTCAGAGTCGGTGCGGAACTCCGCCTCCGGCTGTGGAAGCTCGACGCCGTCGACGATGTCAGGGTGCAGTGATAACTCTCCGGCGGTGACGGCAACCTCTGTCTCCATATCCACACCGTGCTCCGGTGCTTTAGCAGCCCCGGCATCGCCGCTCCCTCCGATGGGGCGCTTCGGCGGCATCCTCATACAGTGACGACTTTGAGGACTGAGAGCAGCGTCGAGGATGCAAGTGGAGAGAGAGGATTGTGTGTGTGTAGCGAGGATGGGGGGTGCGGCCGCTTGTGGGCACCATTAATATGGAGTAGTGGGAGTTGTGGGAGAGAGGTGGGTGGTGGTCAAACCGATGGCTCGCCTCCCGGCGAGCCTGCACACCGGACTGCTGGCATGCCTACCAAAGTTTCACACAGCTACTCGCACGCCTCCCGATGACACTGCATAGCGAGCATTCCTCCGTCAATTCACACACCTGCACGCACGCCTCCCCGTCTACGTGCGCGGCGGACTTCGCCCATGCGTCCCATCAACTCATGCCTACTCGCATGCCACACGGGTCCATTTGGATGATTAATGCTGCCGCTTTATTGCTTAACCGAAGCGTGCCACATATCCATTGTTGGTCTAATGCTCACGGTTCGAATAAATAATCCGTTTGGGATATTGGTTCCCAATTATTAATAATCTCCCGTTTGTAATTAGATAAAGATTACACCAAAACTAGTCTCAAATTTGACAAAAAAAGTACAATGCCACTTTGTATTGGTGTCCATATGACAACACGATAAGTTTCATGAACTTCAAATAAGTTTTGGATGTACTAGAATTTAAAAATCAAGATTCTCAATGTTTGAAATTTGTCGCACGGGGAGTAAACATGCACCCAGTGAGACACATGTGTTTTTGCAATCCATTTAGGTGCACTGTCACGTGTGCATGTAGCTCAAATTTGATTTTTGCACATTATACCCATAGAAAATCAATCAATCAATGTACTAAAACGTCTTAATGATCTCTGTGATTTTTTTGAAATTAGAACGTCCCTCCTTTGGTAACATGTATGTTCACCGCGGGATAATTAATTTAACATGCATTGTAGTTGTGGTGGTTTTGCGGTGTGTGTGTGGGTGTGTGCTTCTGGGGGTGGAGGGTGGCTCGCAGTACACTATGAGTTGCGAGCCACCGTGTGGGTTGGCCGTTTTGTTAGGTAGGCTGGTGCCACATCAGAGTCGTGAAATCATTATTTAAAACATTACAAAACCCTTTCATACATAAATGTTTTGCCACATGCAGTCGATGGTTGTCCTACACGACACTCGATACTCATGTGTGACTCTTTATGTGGGCCCGCAAGGTCGTCGTCCATCACTTTGATGAACAGCCGACAGTGAGGTTAATTTGACTAGCAAGGTAGAATCTTTTTTGTTTGTGTTATGGTGGTATATAGTATGCTTCGAAGAGGTGGGAGGAGACTAGCATATATACTATACGTATGCATCCGTGAACAAGTACACCTCACTCAGTGTTGGGACTTTTTGGTTACCGAGGCACGTTCCACATCAAAATTGTGAGATTGGTTATTCAAACATCACACAACACCTTTTTGGGCCACATGCATATATATCCTAGCTAGGACACTCACGTGTGATGCTTCCATTTGTGGGCCCACGAGGCCATCGTCGATGCATGCATGCATCACTTTGACCTAGATCGAGAGAGGTTAATTAATTTCACCATCGATGAGGATTCTTTTGGGTTGTACATATATTATGACAGGAGCATATAGTATGCGATGAAGAGGGGGCAAGGGGACCATCATATGTAGTACGCTTGATATGAACCTCGCTCTGTGTGGGTGCATGGTTTACGGTTTTTGAGGCATGTGGCACATCAAAGTTGTGCATTTTGGGTATTCAACATATATATGTTTGGCCCACATGCAAAGCGGTGGTGGTTGTCCTCTCGCACCCACTTAAGCGGTTATCAGTGATATCAATGCTTTCCATCTGTGGGCCCGCTTGGTCCATCACTTCTTTTTGCCTGACAACAAGAGAGGTTAATTTGACTTAGGAGGGGATTATTATTTTTTCTTTGGGATGAAATGCATGATACACTTTGAGCACACACACATGCATGTGTACACATGAATCCCTCCCATCGAGCCGAAGTCGCTAGTACAACGACACCATCATGAACCGATCTCGCTCTGTGTGGGGAGCTAGTGTATGATTTTTGATACACACGCCAGATCAATGTTGTGTATTCAAACATGCGTGCATGCATCACCTCCATACATATGCATGTAGTGGTTGCCTTCGAACGATACACTCCCTCGCATGGTTATCGGCGACAAGCCTATATATTCGTGCACCCGCGTGGACATCCATGATCACCTTGACCTACAACAAGATAGGTTACCATGGTGGATTCTTCATTTGGTTCGTGTTATCGTAGTATAGGTCATGGTGAGATTCAGACCTAATTAAGTTTGAGCGCATATACTATGCACACATGCATGCATATATGAATCCCCGTCGTTGGCTTGAAGTGTGGTGTAACATACATATGCATCATCAACCTAACCCTCACTCAATGTGGGGATTTCTAGTTCGAAATGATGGTGCCACATCAAAGTTGTTCCATTGTTACTCAAAAACACACCTCTCCATACATATGTTTGGGCCACACACATGTAGTGGTTGTCTTCGTGGACTAGCTACTTGCGTGATTATTGGCGAGCTAGCCCATCTCCGGGGTCTCATGGATGGCCATCACTTTGACCAACAACAAGAGAGAGGTTGTACGACCAAGGTGGATTATTCTTGGTCCATTTTACGATCCATCTTGGTGAGACATATGCCTCTCTGGCCTGCCGACTGAAAGTGTGTGTGTGTGTGTGGGGGGGGGGTTGCTACATCACACTTTGCTAGGTGAACCAAGGTGGATTATTCTTGCTCCATTTTACGATCCATCTTTTTATTTTTGCCTATAATTTATTATTTGAATTGGAAATTTTGAAATATGAAATGTGCAATTCAAATTCTTAGCACAATGGTTTTCAACAACGAATCCATAAATAAAATTGCCAGTACAATATGTTCGGTAATTACAGGATTATGCAGCAATTAACTATGATGAACCAAAATATTTAAAGGCGGTAAAGGTGAAGAGACAAGTGTAAATCATTTTGACCGCCGACGGTGTTGATGAAGCGAAATGCCCATAATGTGCCTTCCTGCATGCCATAGGCACGAACCACTTTTGTCCAACCCCTTGTGACGATCGCCCGCCCATCCTTCACCGCCTTCAGGAAGACTTCTAGAGCATTATCATGGTAGCATGAATTATATACTTTAACCTTAGTTGCCTCCACTCCGATCATGTAGTTTGCAAGGTAATCATCAGTAAATAGCTTCGGAAACCACTGAAAAGAGAAAAATATCAGATACTGAGGTCTAATAGAGTAACTTGTTGTGGGCAAGGGGAAAAGGCAACACATTACTTACCATCCTAAAGTTCACTGTTGTCTTCGACAAAGTTTAAATAAAGAGCTTAATTCCAATCACCCGTTTCTTTCGCCTAACAATCTTTCTTAGTTTCCTCACTTGATGCTTGTTCATGAATATCTCATTGCCCCATACGCAAAAGGGATCGAAGCGTGGATCAGTACCGCTCAAATATGTACCTACAAGCAACCAGTAAATGTTAGAAGCTAAATTGAGATTGCACAAATGATGTAAAATACAACTACATATGTTCCTAAGTACAAGTATTTTTTTTGATATTTCAATATGAACTACATACGGATGTATATAGAATTATAGATATAGTTTAGATTAGAATCTATATTCACTCATTTTCCTCCTTATGTAGTCTATATTGGAATCTCTAAAAATACTTATATTTACGAATAGATGGTGTATAAGACATGGGGTGCAGCTAACCTCGACGGCAAACAACAACATCACCCATTTGTAGCCCTGTGTAAGTACATGGAAAGCCAATGTTAACTACAATAGAGTTAACATCCACCAAAAATAGCAAATGGTAATAAAACGGCAACATCTGTAGTGATATCTTCATTTCGAAAGAGTAGCACGGTAGTAAAGGGACGGATTAAAAAATGGATACAACTGTTAATTGCAACAGGCTTAACAACATCCTAATTCATGTTTTGTAAGTTTGTAGCCATTGAAATACAACTATTTAAAAATGGATGCAACTGTTAATTGCAACAGGCTTAATGGCCATTGAAACCGGTACTGATAAAAATGCAATTTGTAGAGTTAAACATCACAAGGCATGTGCTACCAGAGCAGATAATGGCCCAGTTGTCTATAAAAAGGTAGGGAAAATAGCTAAAACATGTTAGGCATGTTTATTACAACATGCTTAATACATCGACCATACAAAACATAGCCATTAATTGCAACTGGTATTGGTAAGATTGAACTGGTGGGTACATGCTTGGTAAGTCATGAGAGGTAGTTGATGGGGCACTTCATCTTGGCCAGAGCTCGCCCAAAGTCAGCGGCGGCGGAGGCGAGCTGGTCCTCCGGGTCGAAGCATGGATCAGTGCCACTGACATGTGTACCTACAAGCAACCAGTAAATGGTAGAAGTTAAACTGCAATTGCACAAATGATGTGAAATACTGTAAGACATGGGATGCAGCTAACCTCAATGGCAAACAACAACATCAGCCGTCCCTGCGTAAGTGCATGGACAAGCATGTTGAGTACAACAGGGTTAACATCCACCAAAAATAGCAAATGGGCAGTATCTCTAGTATATCTTCATTGCGGAGAGTAGCATGGTAGCAAATGGACAAATTAAAGAATGGATACAACTATTAATTGCAACAGGCTTAACATCATCCTAAGTCATGTTTTGTAAGTTTGTAGCCATTGAAATACAATTATTTAAAAATGGATTCAACTGTTAATTGCAACAGGCTTAATAGACATTGAAACCGGTACTGATAAAAATGCAATTGGCATAGTTAAACATCACAACGCAGGTGCTACCAAAGCAGAGAATGGCCCAGATGTCTATAAAAAGGTAGGGAAAGTAGCAAAAATGTGTTAGGCTTGTTTACTAGAACATGCTTAATACATCGACCGTACAAAACATAGCCTTTAATTGCAACTGGTATTGGTAAGATTGAACTAGTGAGTACATACTTGGTAAGTCCTGAGAGGTAGTTGCTGGGGAACTTCATCTTGGCCAGAGCTCGCCCAAAGTCAGCGACGGCAGAGGCGAGATGTTCCTCTAGGTCGAAGCATGGATCAGTGCCACTGACATGTGTACCTAGAGGCAACCAGTAAATGGTAGAAGTTAAACTGTAATTGCACAAATTATGTGAAATACTGTAAGACATGGGATGCAGCTCACCTTGACGACAAACAAAAGCATCAGCCGTTATGACCCTGCGTAAGTACATGGATAGGCATGTCAAGTACAACAAGGTTAGCATCCACTAAAAGTAGCAAATGGGTAGCATCTCTAGTGATATCCTGATTCATGTATTGTAAGTTTGTTGCTGGTATTGGTGAAATTGAGCTGGACACGGTAATATTTGAACATCACACAGTGTGCAGTACTAAAATAAACAAGGCACGAACATGCTTAATACATCAACCATATAAATCATAGCCGTTGCAAGCGGTATTGTTAGATTTAGCTGGTCAAATCTTACTTGTTAAGTCCTGGGGGTAGTCGCTGGGGGACTTCATCTGGGCCAGATCCTGCACCATGTCAGCGGCGGCACAGGCGAGGTGTTCCTCTGGGTCAACACACACAACGGCCATCGCGCCATGGACCTCCATAAGCTCCTGGCGGGGGGGGGGGATTTGGAGGCATGAGGATGTTTCGCAGGCGCCATTTAAGCAATTAGGCCGGGGCGTGATAGAGATTGGTGGTTTACCTGATTGGATCCGAGCAGAACGTAGATGTGGTTGAAGTTGTGGTTGCAGCGGTAGCGGTTTGAGATGCCGGTAGGGGGAGGCGCGAGGGAGGGGGGATACTGAGGGGAAGGGGATGTGGTTGGAGGAATAAATTCTAAAATCACGCGCCTAATGAAAATTTCGGTGCGAAACTTGAAACTTGGGCGGGGGAAACACACAACTCAGACGAAGCGCATAAAATAGTTGTGTGCGAGAAAAAAGAAAGTTGGCAGATCCCGTCTCCAAAAAAATGTACACGTGTACTTGATTTTTTTTCGGTCAATGGTACGCCTGGTTTGTTAGGAAACATCGCACAGGTAACTAACTTATGGTCATTAACGCAAAAAACGCAGACGGGTACGGCATAGAAGCCGTGTGTTTTGTGATCTTCTAATGATTAACGCAAACAAAGCACACGGGCACACATGCTAATCAACACTCAAAGCCCTCATAGGATGCTCTTACCGACATTGTACGTTAATACTACAAACTTAAAGTACTACTCGTAATTTGCTCTAATACTACAAAATTAAACTACTCTCACATGCTGCCATCAGGGCATGCTGGCCAGACGCCGGCGTTCTCCTTCCCGGCCTTGTAGGCGACAGCCCACCGTGCTTCGATCTCCGGCAAGCTCTCCTCACCACGGCATGCAACCTCTTTTTTCTTACGGTGGCGGGACTCTCTTTTCTTGACTGCTTTCTGCCTTTTCCGCTCCTTCTGTGCGGATTTGGCCGCCTCTAGATCCACCACCCATTCGGCCATGGCAGCCTCAAAGTCCGCCCATGTAACTATCTAGCTGCCAGCAGCGATGAACTCGGCATGGCGAGATGCGATCGCTTCCATACCATGTGTGCGGTCATGGGCGGCGAGGAACACGGCATGGCAGGATGCCATCGCTTCCTTACCAGTTACTGTGCGCCGCGATGCCATGGATGACGCCTGGAGAGAGCTCTGGGATGGAGGGGCCGGGCAGTCGTACAGTGCATTGGTATTCAAGAGCTCAACGACAAACGGCAACAGAAATTTGGCTTCCCTTACAATTTTGCTCGTTCATTATCGCACACGGTTCATCTCCGCCGCTTCTGAAAACAGTGTGTGCTAAGCCTATTGTGTGTTGCGTTATGATTGGCCAGAACCCCAGCCACGCGGATCACGCGTGTGCATCGTAGGATGGGCCACGATCGAACGGCAATCCACGTCCCTCACATCACACCCGTGCACATGTAACTGGATTGGATTTATATGCGCTAAATGCCTAGAAATTGCACATAATCCCCTAAATATGGTAAATGAGCCCGGAAAAATGCCAAATTTGAAAACTGTGATTTGCAGGGTGTATGTTCGTCGTAGAAAAAAACTCCAGGGCCAAGAAGGAAGAAAATTTGAATTCCCATTCAATCTTGGGGATTTCCCTCTCAAAAGCATGGAACTTCCTCGGTGATGGTTCGATTTATGAAGGGTGTGCATGATGACATAAGACAAACCTTCTCAAATTTTTACCAGGGCATGGTGAGGTCATACCATGGCACCATGTCAGGCGTCATGTTTTTTAAGCATTTATTTCATTTTTTCTATAGTTGAAAAACCAACAAACAAACATTTGTGGTTGACTATTGCCACACATTTCATCGAAATATCTGTCCATTCTTTGTAAAAGCATGAGAATTTACTAAATGGCACGAGCATAGTTTTCTAGGCCGTTCTTGTGGACCCTTTCATGTACCGATTGTTTGAACTTGAATTATGCGCATTAATGCCTAGGAAATGCACATAATCCCCTAAATATGGCAAATGAACCCAGAAAAGTGCCAAATTTGAACACGGTGATTTGCAGGTTGTATGTTCATCGTAGAAAAAAACTCATGGACAAAGGACAATGGAAATTTGGACCCCCCTTCAATCTTGGTGATTTCCGCCTCGAAACCATGAAATTCCTCGGTGATGGTTCGACTTATGAAAGGCGTGCATCACGACATAAGGAAAACATTCTCCAAATTTTACCAGGTCATGGTGAGGCCATACCATGGCACCACGCCAGGCGTCATGTTTTCCAACCATGTGTTTCATTTTTTGTATAGTTGTTAACCGAGTAAAGGACGCATTTATGGTTGACTATTGCCACTCAATTCCTTGAAATATTTTCCCATTCCTTGTAAAAGGCATGAGAATGTACTAAATAACACGAGCATGGTTATCCAGACCGTTCTTGTGCACCTTCTCATGCACCAATTGTTCGAATTTGAATTATGTCCATTAATGCCTATAAAATGCACATAATCCCCTAAATATGGTAATGAGCCCGGGAAAATGTCAAATTTGAACACGTTGCATTTGAGGCGGTATGTTGATCGTCGGAAAAAAACTGAATGACAAACTAGGAAGGAAATTTGGATTCCCCTTCAATCTTTGGGGATTTCCCTATCGAAAGCATGGAACTTCCTCGGTGTTGGTTCGATTTATGAAGGGCGTGCATGACGACATAAGCCAAATCTTCTCAAATTTTTACCAGGGCATGGTGAGGTCATACTACGGCACCATGCCAGGCGTCATTTTTTAAGCATTTATTTCATTTTTTCTATAGTTGGAAACCCAACAAACAAACATTTGTGGTTGACTATTGCCACACATTTCATTGAAATAGCTGTCCATTATTCCTTGTAAAAGGCATGAGAATTTACTAAATGACACGAGCATGATTTTCTAGGCCGTTCTTGTGGACCCTTTCATTTACCGATTGTTTGAACTTGAATTATGTACATTAATGCCTAGGAAATGCACATAATCCCCTAAATATGGCAAATGAACCCGGAAAAGTACGAAATTTGAACATGGTGATTTGCAGGTTGTATGTTCATCATAGTAAAAAACTCATGGAGAAAGGACAAATGAAATTTGGATCTCCCTTCAATCTTGGTGATTTCCCCCTCGAAACCATGAAACTTCCTTGATGATGGTTCGTTTTATGAAAGGCGTGCATGACGCCATTTTTTACCAGGGCACGGTGAAGTCATACCATGGCACCACACCAGGCGTCATGTTTTCCAAGCATGTATTTCTTTTATGTATAGTTGTTAACCCAGTAAGCGATGCGTTTATGGTTGACTATTGCCACACATTTGCTTGAAATACCTTCCCATTCCTTGTAAAAGGCATGAGAATGTACTAAATAGCACGAGCATGGCTTTCCAAACCATTCTTGTGCACCTTTTCATGCACCGATTGTTCGAATTTGAATTATGTGCATAATTAATGGCTAGAAAATGTACATAATCCCCTAAATATGGTAAATGAGTTCGAAAAAATGTCAAATTTGAACACTTGCATTTGAGGCGGTATGTTGATCGTTGGAAAAAAACTGAATGATAAACTAGGACGAAAATTTGGATCCCCCTTCAATCTTGGTGATTTCCCTCTCGAAAGCATTGAACTTCTTGAGTGATGGTTCGATTTATGAAGGGCGTGCATGACGACATAAATCAAACTTTCTCAACTTTTAACCAGGGCACGGTGAGGCCATACCATGGCACCATGCCAGTCGTCATGTTTTTCAAGCACATATTTCATTGTTCTATAGTTGATAACCCAGTAAATGACGCATTTGTGGTTGACTATTGCCACGCATCCCATTGAAATATCTGCCCATTCCTTGTAAAAGGCTTGAGAAATTACTAAATACCACGAGTATGGTTTTTCCAGACCGTTCTTGTGCACCCTTTCATGCACCGATTGTTTGAATTTGAATTACATGCATTAATGCCTACAAAATGCACATAATCCCCTAAATATTGTAAATGAACCCGGAAAAGTGTCAAATTTGAACACGGTGATTAGCAGGGTTTATGTTTATCATAGGAAAAAACTCATGGATGAAGGACAAAGGAAATTTGGATTCCCATTCAATCTTGGTGATTTACTATCACACACGATTCATCTCCGTCGCCTCTACGAACCATGTGTGTTCCCTCACACATACAAAAGGAAAAAAGAAAGCCCTCGCCCACTTCGTCCCCACTCACTCGGTGCGGACTCCTGCTCAACTGTCCACCCTAAGCTCGACGACTGTTGGCGGCGGGTGTAGGTCAAGCTCCAAATGGCACCAGATTTCACCCCTACCGCTTTCCGCCGCCTATCTGCACCGACATTCTAGACTCTGGTCGACCGGCGTTTTCTGCGGGATTGGGCTGGGGATTTTTCACATGGAGAAGGTAATCAACTCAATTAGCGAAATATTCACTCATCTCTTATCGCAATCCGTCTGTCTTTGTTAATCAACCGGCGAAAATTGCCGTTGAATCATTTTTGTTCTAGCTGATATGTAATACCCACAATGCAGCTACATCTCCCACATGTCGGGGCACGACTTAGAGGCATATCCGCATGGTAGTTTTGTTGCAAGAGGGGTAATCTTCACACAATCCCATTTACTGAATAAGAAAGGGATAAAGAGTTGTCTTACAATCGCCACTTCACACAATACATAAACAATTCATACATCATCCAAATACACTCAAAGACCGACTATAGTCAAATCCAACAGAAAAGGAAGATAAACCCCAAATGCTATATTCCCGATCGTCCCAACTGGGCTCCATTCCTGATCATCAGGAAACAAAACATAGTAATGCCGTAGATCCTCGTCGAACTCCCACTTGAGTTCGGTTGCAACACCTGCACTGGTATCCTCGGCACCTGCAACTATTTGGAAGTATCCATGAGTCACGAGGACTTAGCAATCTCACACCCGTGAGATCAAGACTATTTAAGCTTATGGGTAGGAGAAGGTAGTGAGGTGGAGATGCAGCAAGCACTAAGCATATATGGTGGCTAACATATGCAAATAGGAGAGAGAAGAGAAGCAAAGCAACAGTCGAGAAGCTAGAAGTGATCAAGAAGTGATCCTGAAACTACTTACGTTCAAGCATAACACAAGGCCGTGTTCACTTCCCGGGCTCCGCCGAAAAGAGACCATCACAGCTACGCACGCGGTTGGTTCTTTTTAATTAAGACAAGTGTCAAGTTCTCTACAACTGGATATTAACAAATTCCCACCTGCCACATAACCGCGGGCACGGCTCTCAAAAGTTTATACCCTACAGGGGTGTCCCAGCTTAGCCCATCATAAGCTCTCACGGTCAACGAAGGATATTCCTTCTCCCGGAAAGACCCGATCAGTCTTGGAATCCCGGTTACAAGACATTTCGACAATGGTAAAACAAGACCAGCAAAGCCACCCGACTGCACTGACAAATCCTGATAGGAGCTACACATATCTCGTTCTCAGGGCACACCGGATTGTCCAAACTTCCGGTAGGCCAGCCCAGAGTTGCCCCTGGTGGCCACTGGCGGTTGACAGGTTGGACCAACACTTAGAGGAGCACTGGCCCGGGGGTTTAAAATAAAGATGACCCTTGAGTCCGCGGAACCCAAGGGACAAGGCTTTGGAGGCAAATTTTAAAACCAAGGTTGTGCCTTGCTGGAGGAGTTTTATTCAAGGCGAACTGTCAAGGGGTTCCCATAACACCCAACCGCGTAAGGAACGCAAAATCAAGGAGCATAACACAGGTATGGCAGAAACTAAGGCGGCAAGAGTGGAACAAAACACCAGGCAAAAGGCCGAGCCTTCCACCATTTACCAAGTATATTGATTCATTAATTAAAATAATAGGTAATATGATATCCCAACATATCCATGTTCCAACATGGAACAACCTTCAACTTCACCTGCAACTAGCAACGCTATAAGATGGGCTGAGTAAAGCGGTAACATAGCCAAACAACGGTTTGCTAGGAAGGTGGGTTAGAGGCTTGACATGGCAATATGGGAGGCATGATATAACAAGTGGTAGGTAGCGCGACATAGCGACAGGGCGAACAACTAGCAAGCAAAGATAGAATTGATTTCGAGGGTATGGCCATCTTGCCTGCAATGTTCTCAGAGTTGTCAAAAGCATGATCCTCGTTAGCGTACTCAACGGGTTCCTCGTTCACGTACTTGTCTCCCGGCTCTACCCAAGACAAGAACACAAGCAATGGAACAACAATCAATCACGGTGCAATGCACAAACAACATGATGTAAGACATGGCATGATATGCAAGATATGACATGCAATGCATATGCGAGCTCCGGAAGGGAAAGAATGATCAAGGCATCAACTTGGCAAGCCAAGTATGCCGCTGGAAAGATGAGATGATTTCGGTTGAAATCAATATAAAGATCACCGGAAACGGATGCACAGTTTGCAAATGACAATAACACAAGAATGACGCAAATCTGCGATTAACAGCATGATCGCACTTAGAATGCAACAAGAAACTAAGCTACTTCACTCCAACATAGCAACAAAGCATATGGAAGTGATGTACAAGAGATGCTTGACAAAACATGAACACTGAGCTACGGCTAAATCACTCAAGAACAGGTTCAAACAAGCATGGATAAAGTGCAAAAGATACCAGCTTCACAGACTTAGTGAAAATACTAACATGTCAAAAACAACATCATGAAACACTATTTTGAGCTAGCAAGCAACATGCTTCCGGAACATATCATGGCAAATAAAGGCATGGAATGATTCTACTAAATTCATAGAACAAAAGTCCCTTACTAAACATGAGCCAAAAAGGCACAGAAGATATGATGGCACCCATGTAAACATAGCAAGTTTTATTAACAGTTTCAGACTTAGAAGAAAAACATAGCATGGCATAAACAGATTCATGATAGCAAATTTTTAAGCTCATGCCACTCACCACAAAGCATTGAATGACAACATAAGCATACCAACAGTAATAAGACATGTTCATGAAGCTAAATGGAAACAACAAGTACATAGGATGCATGGATCACTAGCAACAACCATGGAAATATTGATTAACATGTTAACAATCTGCTAGGAACATTTTTTAGTAAAAGTAGAGCAAGAAAAAGACATTCTAGAGCACTCCATAATTTCAACCAGGGGCATTAATGGATAGAGCATAACCGCATGTTCAAAACATCCTTACTGAAGTATCTCAAAATAAGCATGGATCTAATGGTAGCATCAAGTTTACATGGCTTCAAAATAACAGCAGTAAAAGGACTTAGCAAAATCCCAAGTGGCTGAAAATAGCAACATTATGGAGCCTACTTTGCATGCTTGTGCTAGTCACCACATAGATCACAAAAATACAAAACTTGCACCCCCTGTAAGGATGGCATGTTTTAGTTCAAAACACATGTATACCTCATGCTCATAGAATGCACACATCAAATGCAACAAAAATGACAAATCACCATGATCTGATAAGCACAATCAGTTAACATTTTATAGCACTCTTGCAACAATGCAAATGGAATCATAATGGACAGTAACATGCATGTAAATGCTGCTAACATGAAGAGCTCAACCACACGAACATTTCGACATATCATATGCATGATTTGGAGCCACGGTCATCAAGATGTAGCATGTCAAAGAGGGCATGAAAATATCAGGATTCTGGGACTTGGTGAAAAACAACCTCTCCGAAAGTCAACGGGACGGAGCGGTGCGGGACGAGGATATCCGGGTCGCAGGAAGGCGTTTGGTTGATGGGAGTGGTGGATCTCGCCCACCCCGCTGCGGATCCGGCTACGGCGAGCTCCAGTGTGCTCTGTGAGCCGGCGGAGGAGGACAATGGCGGCGCGGGTGCGCACCAAGGGAGCTGGGCGCGGTGGCGGTGGAGCTTGGCGGCAGCACGGTGGATCTGGGCGGGCGACGACGGAGCTTGGTGGCGCCGCATGGGGGTGACACGGTGGAGGCAAGCGGCGGCGGGGCGCGCGGGGCTACGTGAGCCGAGAGGGCCGACCGCGGGCTTCGGCGGGCCCGATGGCGGCGCACGGTGGGATTCGGCGGCGGCGACACATGGCGACTGGCGATTGGTCTGGCCGCGGCGGTGCGGACGCGTCCCGTCTGGGCTGACGTGTCCGGCGGCGGAGGAGGGAGATGGCTAGGGTTTCATCCGCGAATTTTCGGGGAGGGACACATATTTATAGGTAGATGGAGGTAGGAGTGTACAAATGAGGTGCGGTTTTCGCCCACACGATCATGATCCGACGACGGAGAACATGGAGGTGGTTTAGATGGGTTATTGGGCTGTTTTGGAGGGGTGTTGGGCTGCAACACAAAAGAGGCTTTTGCGGTAACCCGGTTAACCGTTGGGTCTTGAAACGGCCTCCAAATGGAGCGAAATTTGACAGGTGGTCTACCGCTGATATACCAAGGCCACTTGACAAATCTCGGCCCATTCCGAGAACGTTTAACTCCTGCTCACGAAAATAGACAAGAGGGGTGCGCCGGGTGCATGTGGGAGTGTCGCATTGCGAAACGGACAACGGGGAAAATGCTCGGATGCATGAGACGAACACAAATGCAAATGCGATGTACATGATGACATGATATGAAATGCATGACATGAACAAAATACAAAACCCAACCACGAAGTGAATCTCATAACATAAAGCCGAAAATGGCAAGAATCGGAGTTACAAATATGGAAAGTTGTATCCGGGGCGTTACAACACTCCACCACTACAAGAGGATCTCGTCTCGAGGTCTAGGATGGCACCGGAGGGAAAACGGAAGATGAAGAGGTAAAACAAAGTTTCTTCTTCGACAAACGAGTGAAACCAAGAACCTTGAGAGGTTAAACCATTTGATAAAATAATACAACGGAGATGATCAAAGTTGAAAACACTCCGTTAGAAAAGAGGAACGAGGAAGAAAAAATTCAAACAGCACTCCGGTTGAGAAGAGATGCAAGACTTGATAATATGAAAAGAACTTGAGCAGAGGACACAACACTCCGGCTAAATGGATAAGCATGAAAAGAACACGATCCTCACAACTCGAGATGATGAGAGAAGAGAGCAACATCACAATGCCTCCGAAAGAAATGAAAGAATGGAATGGAATGAACGAAGGGAAACAAGATCTCGAGAGAGCACGCTTACAACAAATGCTAGGACGGAGTTGTTAGATTATCAACAACGAAAGTATAAGCTTGATGTGGGCTTATGGAAGACATCTCAAAATTATGAGTTGACAACCTACCACTCATGGGAAAAAGATTTGATTGAGAGCTAGAAAAGATAGAAAGCTTCTTCCACCGAGGTGATAAGAAAACTTGGTTCATAGGTAAACATCACAAAGAGCAACATTCCTTAGGGAAGGCTTTAGGTGAAATATCACCCAAGATAACTCCAATACAGAGATTGATGGGTTGCAAAGCATCTCATAACGAATAGAAAATGATGGGTTTAAATATCTCATTCTTAACAACTTGCAAATCATGAAACAAGAAGGGAAATAGTCAAGAATGACATAACACCACATGAAAAGATAAGATAGAAAGAATTGCACTTCGGAATGCAAGATGAAGAATGCTTGAACTATAGTTGGGCGGATCATAACTTCGAGAGAAATCTTGATGAACAATTGAAGAATGAAAGGAATCCTTGATGAAACACCATGTAGAGCCTACATGACGAACTCCGGTAATAAAAGGATAACGAAAATAAAAAGAAGTTGAAAACACGAGGTGAAGACTTGCAATGATTTAGATGGAGCTTCGCGACGAGATAATGCGGAAAACTTGGAACTCCAGAAAAGAAAGGTGAATCATTTGAACCGAGAATTTTCTCATCATGAACAAACTCCGGGAGAATGAATCATTCACTTGGATGAAGCAAGAATAAGGATTATGTTATGTGTATCCTTCACCAATTTAGATTGATGACAAGCAATAGATTTGGCATACTACTTATTCTCGTAGAAAGGATTAAGATAGATACGGCGTCACTCGGGAAGGTCTTCAACGAACCACCGGTAGGTTTGGAAAGAACGAATGAATCTGTATGATAACGAAGGAAGAGAACTCTTGAACGAACCACCGTAAGAATTGAAAATGAACAAACAAAAGATAAAGAAACACCGGGAAGAAATAGAGAACGAGTGAAGATACTTGAGGGAATTAGATACATGAGAATGAAGAGATCACGATCTGATTAGAGAAAACTTGAGCGATGCCCCGGAAGAATTTGAGAATGAGAGCTGAAAGCTCGAATGAATAAATCTTCTGAAATGATGGCCTTTGGATGATAAAGAAAAACGAAAACAACTCCTAAAATGCTCCGGATGGGTGAAAAGAATTCTCACAATCGAAAACAGTTATGAGAGGATGGCAACAAGATTGAAGTTTGCATCTTTGAAAAAATGGATAAGATTTGGAGGAGAAACTCTTCTCCGGTCTTCAAATGCAGAGAATGGCGATGAGAAACACCACCATGAATTGTTGAGGCACTCTGGAATGAAAAATAGAAAGGTTAAACCAACGATTAAAATGATTTAAAAAACGATCTTGGAGAAGGCATTTTACTGATGATAATTAATTCTTATGTCAAACTTGGAGAAGAATTTGAGAGTAGCTCCGGAAAAATTAGAAGAGTCAGGTAAGATCCTGGGAAAAGACCTGTGGGTTAGGGCCCGCTCAAAAGATACACCGTTGAAATGGTTTTCAAGAGAGATTGCACCAGTTGAATTAAATAGCTTGAATGACATAACATCGTCGAAATAGCTTGAACAGATTAGGAGTGAAAACACGAATCTTCTGAGATATATTCGGCACTTCAGACATGAATAGAGAGAGGTGAGAAATTAAGAGGTGCAACGAGGAAAATGGATATGATCAACACCAAAATCTTGAATTGAAGCCTCCGAAGAAGAAAAGAGAACGAAGAATAATAAACTTGAAGTTTCGTTAGTACGTTCCTGGGAATCACCAGATAAGAATATTGACAGAAAAGAATGGAGAGACTTCCCATCAATAAAAAGGATAACTGATTAAATATCTATGAGTCCTTGAAGAAAAGGGGTAGGGTGGGGAAAACAAAGGCAACTTGGGATGGATGAAACGAACACCGTTGGGAAAACTGAGAGGTGATCTTGCGAATGTTGAAATGATCAGATCCACTTGAAGAGAAACACGCCGGTTGGAAAGAATTGGCGTGACCATCTCGATGATCGAAAAGGATTAATATTCACATAGAAATATGAGAACACCTCTTAGGAAAGGTATGGAATTCAACACTTGACATTGAAGCAACTCGAATACCACAAACCAAAAACAAAACAAAAATTGGCATGCAGGATAAGCCGGAACAAACATATGATAGACTCCAAATCGTATCATGTGTGTGTTGGAAAGATATTTTAGGAGCTACTTGAATTCCCACCTATAAACTCCCGAAACTTTCTGGTTATGCAATCTGGTGTTGGGGATACAGGGGAAGCATAATATCTCACACAAACTAACAGTCCCTACATCCAACTGTATCCATCCTTCAACACATAACCAAGAAACCTTTGAAAATCGTGTACCTCAACCTTCGAAAAGCATCCGTTATATGAGTTATGGCAATACTCCCGAACTCCCTCCCCAGTACTTTGTGGCGTCGAGGTTATCTCACCAACAACTTCATAAAAGAGATTTTCGATGTCGGCGAACTCAGGTATTCCAGAACTGCAACGATAAAATTGTGACGAAAACACCTCGGAGCTCAACTCCCTGAGACACTGCCACAACCCCTAATTGTCTGGAGGAACCAAGAACAATGTTCTCATCACAAGACTATCAGAACGACTCCAAGATACCCACGTGATCCTAAAAAAATTCGTGAAATTTGAGGAGAGAAAATTCAAAACTTCTACGTCAGGAGGCCTCACCAAAGCGACGAAGGGACCGAGGAGTAAAAATAACCCTACTATCTGATATATATATATAATCCTCAGACTCAAAACATTTTGTTCTAGACTCAAGAACGTCAGTGATTCGATCAAGCAGGGGGCTCCTAAGTCGGGGATGGCTCTGATTACCAACATGTAACACCCACAATGCGGCTATATCTCCCATGTGTCGGGGCACGACTTAGAGGCATAGCCGCATGGTAGTTTTATCGCAAGAGGGGTAATCTTCACACAATCCCATGTACTAAATAAGAAAGGGATAAAGAGTAGGCTTACAATCGCCACTTCACACAATACATAAATAATTCATACATCATCCAAATACACTCAAAGACCGACTACGGTCAAATCCAACAGAAAAGGAAGATAAACCCCAAATGCTAGATCCCCGATCGTCCCAACTGGGCTCCACTACTGATCATCAGGAAACGAAACGTAGTAACGACCCAGATCCTCGTCGAACTCCCACTTGAGTTCGGTAGCATCACCTGCACTAGTATCCTCGGCACCTGCAACAATTTGGAAGTATCTGTGAGTCACGAGGACTCAACAATCTAACACCCGCGAGATCAAGACTATTTAAGCTTATGGGTAGGAGAAGGTAGTGAGGTGGAGCTGCAGCAAGCACTAAGCATATATGGTGGCTAACATACACAAATAAGAGGGAGAAGAGAAGCAAAGCAACGGTCGAAAAGTTAGAAGTGATCAAGAAGTGATCCTAAAAGTACTTACGTTCGAGCATAACACAAGGCCATGTTCACTTCCCGGGCTCCGCCAAAAAGAGACCATCACGGCTACGCACACGGTTGATTCATTTTAATTAAGTCAAGTGTCAAGTTCTCTACAACCAGATATTAACAAATTCCCATCTGCCACATAACCGCGAGCACGGCTCTCGAAAGTTTATGCCCTACAGGAGTGTCCCAGCTTAGCCCATCATAAGCTCTCATGGTCAACGAAGGATATTCCTTCACCCGGAAAGACCCGATCAGTCTCGGAATCCCGGTTACAAGACATTTCGACAATGGTAAAACAAGACAAGCAAAGCCGCCCGACTGTGCCGACAAATCTCGATAGTAGCTGCACATATCTCGTTCTCAGGGCACACCGGATTGTCCAAACTTCCGGTAGGCCAGCCCAGAGTTGCCCTTGGTGGCCACCGGCGGTTGACAGGTTGGACCAACACTCAGAGGAGCACTAGCCCGGGGGTTTAAAATAAAGATGACCCTTGAGTCCATGGAACCGAAGAGAAAAAGGCTTAGGTGGCAAATGTTAAAACCAAGGTTGGGCCTTGCTGGGGGAGTTTTATTCAAGGCAAACTGTCAAGGGGTTCCCATAACACCCAACCGCGTAAGGAACGAAAAATCAAGGAACATAACACCGGTATGACGGAAACTGAGGCGGCAAGAGTGGAACAAAACACCAGGAAAAAGGCCGAGCCTTCCACCCTTTACCAAGTATATAGATGCATTAATTAAAATAATAGGTAATATGATATCCCAACATATCCATGTTCCAACATGGAGCAAACTTCAACATCACCTGCAACTAGCAACTCTATAAGAGGTGCTGAGCAAAGCGGTAACATAGCCAAACAACAGTTTGCTAGGAAGGTGGGTTAGAGGCTTGACATGGCAATATGGGAGGCATGATATAACAAGTGGTAGGTAGCGCGACATAGCGATAAAGCGAACAACTAGCAAGCAAAGATAGAAGTGATTTGATGGGTATGGTCATCTTGCCTGCAATGTTTCTCAGAGTTGTCGAAAGCTTGATCCTCGTTAGCGTACTCAAGAGGTTCCTTGTTCACGTACTCGTCTCCCCGCTCTACCCAAGGCAAGAACACAAGAAATGGAACAACAATCAATCACGGTGCAATGCACAAACAACATGATGCAAGACATGGCATCATATGCATGATATGACATGCAATGCATATGCGAGCTCCGGAAGGGAAAGAATGATCAAGGCATAAAATTGGCAGTCCAAGTATGCTGCTGGAAAGATGAGATGATTTCAGTCGAAATCGATATAAAGATCACCAGAAACGGATGCACGGTTTGCAAATGACAAGCAACACAAGAATGACGCAAATCTGCGATTAATAGCATGATAGCACATAGAATGCAACAAGAAACTAAGCTACTACACTCCAACATAGCAACAAAGCATATGGAAGTGATGTACAAGAGTTGCTTGAAAAAACATGAACACTGAGATATGGCTAAATCACTCAAGAATAGGTTCAAGCAAGCATGGAAAAAGTGCAAAAGATATCAGCTTCACATACTTTGTGAAAATACTAACATGTCAAAAACAACATCAGGAAGCACTATTTAGAACTAGCAAACGACATACTGCCGGAACATATCATGGCAAATAAAGAAATGGAATGATTCTACAAAATACATAGAACAAAAGTCCCTTACTAGACATCAGCCAAAAAGGCACAGAAGATATGATGGCACCCATGTAAACATAGCAAGTATTATTAACAGTTTCAGACTTAGAAGAAAAACATAGCATGGCATAAATAGATTAATGATAGCAAATTTGTAAGCTCATGCCACTCACCACAAAGCATTGCATGACAAGATAGGCATACCAAAAGTAATAATACATGTTCATGAAGCTAAACATGGCAAGAGCAAGTTCATAGGATGAATGGATCACTAGCAACAACCATGGAAATATTGATTAACATGTTAAGAATCTGCTAGGAACATTTTATAGCAAAAGTAGAGCAAGAAAAAGACATTCTAGAGCACTCCATAATTTCAACACTTAGAGGAGCACTGGCCCGGGGGTTTAAAATAAAGATGACCCTTGAGTCCATGGAACCCAAGGGACAAGGCTTTGGTGGCAAATTTTAAAACCAAGGTTGGGCCTTGCTGGAGGAGTTTTATTCAAGGTGAACTGTCAAGGGGTTCCCATAACACCCAACCGCATAAGGAACGCAAAATCAAGGAGCATAACACAGGTATGACAGAAACTAAGCCAGCAAGAGTGGAACAAAACACCAGGCAAAAGGCCGAGCCTTCCACCATTTACCAAGTATATTGATTCATTAAGTAAAATAATAGGTAATATGATATCTCAACATATCCATGTTCCAACATGGAACAAACTTCAACTTCACCTGCAACTAGCAACGCTATAAGAGGGGCTGAGCAAAGCGGTAACATAGCCAAACAATGGTTTGCTAGGAAGGTGGGTTAGAGGCTTGACATGGCAATATGGGAGGCATGATATAACAAGTGGTAGGTAGCGCGACATAGCGACAGGGCGAACAACTAGCAAGCAAAGATAGAATTGATTTCGAGGGTATGGTCATCTTGCCTGCAATGTTCTCAGAGTTGTCGGAAGCTTGATCCTCGTTAGCATACTCAACAGGTTCCTCGTTCACGTACTCGTCTCCCGACTCTACCCAAGGCAAGAACACAAGCAATGGAACAACAATCAATCACGGTGCAATGCACAAACAACATGATGTAAGACATGGCATGATATGCAAGATATGACATGCAATGCATATGCGAGCTCCGGAAGGGAAAGAATGATCAAGGCATCAAGTTGGCAAGCCAAGTATGCCGCTGGAAAGATGAGATGATTTCGGTTGAAATCAATATAAAGATCACTGAAAACGGATGCACGGTTTGCAAATGACAAGAACACAAGAATGACGCAAATCTGCGATTAACAGCATGATAGCACTTAGAATGCAACAAGAAACTAAGCTACTTCACTCCAACATAGCAACAAAGCATATGGAAGTGATGTACAAGAGATGCTTGACAAAACGTGAACACTGAGCTACGGCTAAATCACTCAAGAACAGGTTCAAACAAGCATGGAAAAAGTGCAAAAGATACCAGCTTCACAGACTTAGTGAAAATACTAACATGTCAAAAACAACATCAGGAAACACTATTTTGAGCTAGCAAGCAACATGCTTCCGTAACATATCATGGCAAATAAAGGCATGGAATGATTCTACTAAATTTATAGAACAAAATTCCCTTACTAAACATGAGCCAAAAAGGCACAGAAGATATGATGGCACCCATGTAAACATAGCAAGTTTTATTAACAGTTTCAGACTTAGAAGAAAAACATAGCATGGCATAAACAGATTCATGATAGCAAATTTGTAAGCTCATGCCACTCATCACAAAGCATTGAATGACAACATAAGCATACCAACAGTAATAAGACATGTTTATGAAGCTAAAAATGGCAACAACAAGTTCATAGGGTGCATGGATCACTAGCAACAACCATGGAAATATTGATTAACATGTTAACAATCTGCTAGGAACATTTTATAGCAAAAGTAGAGCAAGAAAAATACATTCTAGAGCACTCCATAATTTCAACCAGGGGCATTAATGGAGAGAGCATAACCGCATGTTCAAAACATCCTTACTGAAGTATCTCAAAATAAGCATGGAACTAATGGTAGCATCAAGTTTACATGGCATCAAAATAACAGCAGTAAAAGGACTTAGCAAAATCCCAAGTGGCTAAAAATAGCAACATTATGGAGCCTACTTTGCATGCTTGTGCTAGTCACCAACACTCAAAGGAGCACTAGCCCGGGGGTTTAAAATAATGATGACCCTTGAGTCCATGGAACCGAAGAGAAAAAGGCTTAGGTGGAAAAATGTTAAAACCAAGGTTGGGCCTTGCTGGAGGAGTTTTATTCAAGGCAAACTGTCAAGGGGTTCCCATAACACCCAACCGCGTCAGGAACGCAAAATCAAGGAACATAACACCGGTATGACGAAAACTAAGGCGGCAAGAGTGGAACAAAACACCAGGCAAAAGGCCGAGCCTTCCACCCTTTACCAAGTATATAGATGCATTAATTAAAATAATAGGTAATACGATATCCCAAAATATCCATGTTCCAACATGGAACAAACTTCAACTTCACCTGCAACTAGCAACGCTATAAGAGGGGCTGAGCAAAGCGGTAACGTAGCCAAACAATGGTTTGCTAGGAAGGTGGGTTAGAGGCTTGACATGGCAATATGGGAGGCATGATATAACAAGTGGTAGGTAGCGCGACATAGTGATAAAGCGAACAACTAGCAAGCAAAGATAGAAGTGATTTGATGGGTATGGTCATCTTGCCTGCAATGTTTCTCAGAGTTGTCGAAAGCTTGATCCTCGTTAGCATACTCAATAGGTTCCTCATTCACGTACTCGTCTCCCCGCTCTACCCAAGGAAAGAACACAAGAAATGGAACAACAATCAATCACGGTGCAATGCACAAATAACATGATGCAAGACATGGCATGATATGCATGATATGACATGCAATGCATATGCGAGCTCCGGAAGGGAAGGAATGATTAAGGCATCAAATTGGCAAGACAAGTATGCTGCTGGAAAGATGAGATGATTTCAGTCGAAATCAATATAAAGATCACCGGAAACGGATGCACGGTTTGCAAATGACAAGCAGCACAAGAATGACGCAAATCTGCGATTAATAGAATGATAGCACATAGAATGCAACAAGAAACTAAGCTACTGCACTCCAACATAGCAACAAAGCATATGGAAGTGATGTACAAGAGTTGCTTAACAAAACATGAACACTGAGATATGTCTATACATAGAACAAAAGTCCCTTACTAGACATCAGCCAAAAAGGCACAGAAGATATGATGGCACCCATGTAAACATAGAAAGTATTATTAACAGTTTCAGACTTAGAAGAAAACATAGCATCGCATAAATAGATTCATGATAGCAAATTTGTAAGCTCATGCCACTCACCACAAAGCATTGCATGACAACATAAGCATACCAAAAGTAACAATACATGTTCATGAAGCTAAACATGGCAAGAGCAAGTTTATAGGATGCATGGATCACTAGCAACAACCATGGAAATATTGATTAACATGTTAAGAATCTGCCAGGAACATTTTATAGCAAAAGTAGAGCAAGAAAAAGACATTCTAGAGCACTCCATAATTTCAACTAGGGGCATGAATTGATAGAGCACAACCACATGTTCAAAACATCCTTACTGAAGTATCTCAAAATAAGCATGGATCTAATGGTAGCATCAAGTTTACATGGCATCAAAATAATAGCAGGAAAAGGACTTAGCAAAATCCTAAGTGGCTGCAAACATCAGCATTATGGAGCCTACTTGGCATGCTTGTGATAGTCACCACATAGATCACAAAAATACAAAACTTGCACCCCTGTAAGGATGGCAAGTTGTATTTCAAAACACATGTAGACCTCATGCTCATAGAATGCACACATCAAATGCAACAAAAATGACAAATCACCATGATCTGATAAGCACCAACAGTTAACATTTTATAGCACTCTTGAAACAATGCAAATGGCATCACAATGGATAGTAACATGCATGTAAATGCTGCTAACATGAAGATCTCAACCACACGAACATTTTGACATATCATATGCATGATTTGGAGCCACGGTCATCAAGATGCAGCATGTTAAAGATGGCATGGAAATATCAGGATTCGGGGACTTAGTGAAAAACAACCTCTCCGAAAGTCAACGGGACGGAGCGGTGCGGGACGAGGATATCCAGGTCGCGGGAAGGCGTTTGGTTTACGGGGGTGATGGATCTCGTCCACCCCGCTGCGGATCCGGCTCTGGTGTGCTCCGGCGAGCCGGCGGAGGAGGACGATGGTGGCGCGGGTGCGCACCAAGGGAGCTGGGCGCGGTGGCGGCAGAGCTTGGCGGCGGCGCAGTGGATCCTGGCACGGCGGCGGCGGAGCTTGGTGGCGGCACGGTGGAGGCAAGCGGCTGCAGGGCGCGCGGGGGCGACGCGAGCCGGGAGGGCCGACCATGGGCTTCGGCGGGCCCAACGGCGGAGCGCGGTGGGATTCGGTGGCGGTGACACATGGCGACTGGCGATTGTTTCAGGTGTGGCGGCGCAGACGCGTCCGCTCCGGGCGGACGTGTCCGTCGGCGGAGGAGGGAGATGGCTAGGGTTTCATCCGCGAATTTTCAGGGAGGGACACATATTTATAGGTAGATGGAGGTAGGAGTGTCCAAATGAGGTGCGGTTTTCGCCCAAACGATCGTGATTCGACGACGGAGAACATGGAGATGGTTTAGTTGGGTTATTGGGATGTTTTGGAGGGGTGTTGGGCTTCAACACAAAAGAGGCTTTTGCGGTAACCTGGTTAACCGTTGGGTCTTCAAACGGCCTCCAAATGGAGCGAAATTTGACAGGCGGTCTACCGGTGATATACCAAGGCCACTTGACAAATCTCGGCCCATTCCGAGAACGTTTAACTCCCGCTCACGAAAAGAGACAAGAGGGGTGCGCCGGGTGCATGTGGGAGTGTCGCATTGCGAAACGGACAACGAGGAAAATGCTCGGATGCATGAGACGAACACAAATGCAAATGCGATGCACATGATGACATGATATGAAATGCATGACATGAACAAAATACAAAACCCAACCACGAAGTGAATCTCATAACATAAAGCCGAAAATGGCAAGAGTCGGTGTTACAAATATGGAAAGTTGTATCCGGGGCGTTACAACACTCCACCACTACAAGAGGATCTCGTCCCGAGGTCTAGGATGGCACCGGAGGGAAAACAGAAGATGAAGAGGTAAAACAAAGTTGCTTCTTCGACAAACGAGTGAAACCACGAACCTTGAGAGGTTAAACCATTTGAGAAAAGAATACAATGGAGATGATCGAAGTTGAAAACACTCCATTAGAAAAGAGGAACGAGGAAGAACAAATTCGAACAGCACTCTGGTTGTGAAGAGATGCAAGACTTGATAAGATGAAAAGAACTTGAGCAGAGGTCACAACACTCCGGTTAAATGGATAAGCATGAAAAGAACATGATCCTCACAACTTGAGATGATGAGAGAAGAGACAACATCACAATGCCTCTGGAAGAAATGAAAGAATGGAATGGAATGAACGGAGGGAAACAAGATCTTGAGAGAGCACGGTTACAACAAATGCTAGAACGAGTTGTTGGATTATCAACAATGAAAGGATATGCTTGATGTGGTCTTATGGAATACATCTCAAAATTATGAGGTGACAACCTGCCACTCACGGGAAAAAGATTTGATTGAGAGCTAGAAAAGATAGAAAGCTTCTTCCACCGAGGTGATAAGAAAACTTGGATCATAGGTAAACATCACAAAGAGCAACATTCCTTAGGGAAGGCTTTAGGTGAAATATCACCCAAGATAACTCCAATGCAGAGATTGATGGGTTGCAAAGGATCTCATAACGAATAGAAAATGATGGGTTTAAATATCTCATTCTTAACAACTTGCAAATCATGAAACACGAAGGGAAATAGTCAAGAATGACATAACACCACCCGAAAAGATAAGATAGAAACAATTGCACTTCAAAATGCAAGATGAAGAATGCTTGAACTATAGTTTGGCGGATCATAACTTCGAGAGAAATCTTGACAAACAATTGAAGAATAAAAGGAATCCTTGATGAACCACCATGTAGAGCCTCCATGACAAACTCCGGTAATAAAAGGATAACGAAAAGAAAGAGAAGTTGAAAACATGAGGTGAAGACTTGCAATGATTTAGATGGAGGTTCGCAACAAGATAATGCAGAAAACTTGGAACTCTGGAAAAGAAAGATGACTCACTTGAAACGAGAATGTTCTCATCATGAACAAACTCCAGAGGAATGAATCAATCACTTGGATGAAGCAAGAATGAGAATTATGTTATGCGTATCCTTCACCAATTTGATTCATGACAAGCAACGAATTTGGCATACTACTTATTCTCGTAGAAAGGATTAAGATAGATATAGCGTCACTTGGGAAGGTCTTCAACGAATCACTGGTAGGATTGGAAGGAACGAATGAATTTGTATGATAACGAAGGAAGAGAACTCTTGAACGTACCACCGTAAGAATTGAAAATGAACAAACAAAAGATAAAGAAACACCGGGAAGAAATAGAGAACGAGTGAAGATACTTGAGGGAATTAGATACATGAGAATGAAGAGATCACGATCTGATTAGAGAAAACTTGAGCGATGCCTCGGAAGAATTTGAGAACGAGAGCTAAAAGCTCGAATGAATAAATCTTCTGAAATGATGGCCTTTGGATGATAAAGAAAAACGAAAACAACTCCTGAAATGCTCCGGATGGGTGAAAAGAATTCTCACAATCGAAAACTGTTATGAGAGGATGGCAACAATATTGAAGTTTGCATCTTTGAAAAAATGGATAAGATTTGGAGGAGAAACTCTTCTCCGGTCTTCAAATGCAGAGAATGACGATGAGAAACACCACCATGAATTGTTGAGGCAGTCCGGAATGAAAAATAGAAAGGTTAAACCAACGATTAAAATGATTTAAAAAACAATCTTGGAGAAGGCATTTTACTGATGATAATTAATTCTTACGTCAAACTTGGAGAAGAATTTGAGAGTAGCTCCGGAAAAATTAGAAGAGTCAGGTAAGATCCTGGGAAAAAACCTGTGGGTTAGGGCCCGCTCAAAATATACACCGTTGAAATGGTTTTGAAGAGAGATTGCACCAGTTGAATTAAATAGCTTGAATGAGATAACATCGTCGAAATAGCTTGAACAGATTAGGAGTGAAAACACGAATCTTCTCAGATATATTCAGCACTTCAGACATGAATAGAGAGAGGTGAGCGATTAAGAGGCGCAACGACATGTGAAAGCATTTTAAACGAGGAAAATGGATATGATCAACACCAAAATCTTGAATTGAATCCACCGGAGAAGAAAGAGAACGAAGAATAATAAACTTGAAGCTCCGTTAGTACCTTCCTGAGAATCACTGGATAAGAATATTAACAGAAAAGAATGGAGAGACTTCCCATCAATAAAAGGATACTTGATTAAATATCTCTGAGTCCTTGAAGAAAAGGGGGGAGGGTGGGGAAAACAAAGGCAACTTGGGACGGATGAAACGAACACCGTTGGGAAAACTGAGAGGTGATCTTGCGAATGTTGAAATGATCGGATCCACTCGAAGAGAAACACGCCGGCTGGAAAGAATTCGCATGGCCATCTCGATGATCGAAAAGGATTAGTATTCACATAGAAATATGAGAACACCGCTTAGGAAAGGTATGGAATTCAACACTTGATATTGAAGCAACTCGAATACCACAAATCAAAAACAAAACAAAGATTGGCTTGCAGGATAAGCCGGAACAAACATATGATAGACTCCAAATCGTATCATGTGTGTTGGAAAGATATTCTAGGAGCTACTTGAATTCCCACCTGTAAAACTCCTGAAACTTTCTGGTTATGCAACCTAGTGTTGGGGATATAGGGGAAGCATAATATCTCACCCAAACTAACAATCCCTACATCCAGCTGTATCCATCCTTCAACACATAACTCAACCTACCACGGTTGGCATGACTTCAGGGAGCGCTCGGTATGTTCAATCTCAACCTACCACGGTCGGCATGGCCTAAATTTGTGAACATATACCGTTTTTGCTGCATTATATATATATTTGCATCAAATCTATTTATTTCTATATTTTTGTACTTTGATTTCATCTATATATATGGATCTGTTCTATCAGTTACTCCCATATTTGCATCTTGCTCTATTATTTAAATATATCTAATTTATGATCTTAATTTTCATTTCAAGCAGTACATCCCTTGCTTTGCAACAACAGGAGTAGAAGGAAATCTTGGGCTTTACTTTGCTGATGACTCCCAGGATGTCATATTGACAACGCAGCAAGGATTTACAATGACGGTTAGCGTAAAACTTGATAAAGATGGTCACTCCTATTTTATGCGGACCTTTGGAGAAAAATGTCTACGTGTTATGAACTGGAAGCTGGCAATAAAATTCTAGTGCGTGCACCACAACCTGGTCTAATTAACATGGATGTTTACTTCCCCAACGTCATCAGCCGATCAAAGTCTAATCGAGGTTAGTGTCCTTTCAAATTTCTCCATGCTGTCATATTACTATTTAAGCAACCAATTGATCACTATTTAAGCAACCAATTGTGATATCATATTCTGACTCTGTTCCTAGGCAGTAATAAATTCTATTTACCAATTTGTGCGCACTATATATTCTTTTGCCATGTTCCAAATAAGTAATACCTTTCCACCTTTTAAGCAGGATATGCTGGATGCATAGTGAACGATCTATATGTTACTAAGCGTACCGAATTTCACTGGAAGGACTTGAAGCATGTCTTAAACTTTGTTGATAATCTGACAGAGATAGCACAACGTATGAACGCTGGATTTTGGATGGGATTAATTATACCTATGGTGCACACACTGAACATGACCAATTGTGTGAACAAAACGCTGGTAAAAAGTCTTATTTTAATGTTGATGCTCATAAACTATATATATCTTCAACGATATGTTACAATTATTTTTTATTCTACATGTCAACAGAAATTGCCCCTGTATCAGTTCCTGGGTCGATTTCCCGGCGTGGTTGAATTACACTTGTGCCTGCTAATAACGCCAAAGTTATTGCAAGGTACTGCATTTCCCGCAGAAATGGAACCATTCAAATTAACAAGTTCTCTCTTCTCGTGGCAATGCATCCATATTGGAAAATTGGAGACACTGTTCTACTCATGCTCTACCAAGGCACAGGAGGGCTCTTCCTTTTCATTGACGAGATGCCGAGTCACCGTGATCAGGCCGGTTCCAGTGGATAGTTGTGGTTGTTGGCCCTCGGCCTCTTAAAATGTGCTAGCTATTACTATATATGTTAAGTATGTCGATATGGACCATATGGTTGTTGGCCCTTAGCCTCAATGTGATAGTTGTTACTATGTTAAGTATGTAGATATGGACCATATGGTTGTAAAAACCGTCTTACGAAGATCCTCCTTTTGTCAAATAGTGTAACCACTATATATATGTTACTCAAATGTTGTTACGCAAGTTCATAAATTATCATGGAAAGTATTATTATCATACAAAGTTCTTTGACTTTAAGCGTGTGCCCGATGTCTAGAAGGCATTTGCATATTAACTGTTCCTATTGCAAATACACACACATGTTAACATAAGGAAACGTATGTGTAACATACTAATCATCGCACATGAGTACTCGCAGACGCATCGTGTGCGATACTCCGCCATCGCAAGCAACTAGTTTGCATTTTTTCAAAGTTTTTTGTACACACAGAATCGCACACGAAGTAACTGCATTGACCATCTGTGTTGTAATTTCTCATCGCAAACAGTTCATCCGAGTCGGCTAATTGCCACGTATCACACACATCTTTTTTACACGACTAGTTTGTGTTCTTTTGGCTCATCGCAAACAATTCATCCATGTGAACTCTATGCCGCACATCACACACATCTTGCTAAGTTGAACCGTTTCTGTTGTGTTCCCTAATCGCAGACAGTTCGTCTGAGTTAACCGTATGCTATATATCGCACACGCATTGATATGGATGCCTGTTTTTTTGTTCTACCTCATCGCAAATAGTTCGAATGGATTAACCGTGTGTCCTGCATCGCACATACATTGTTATGGCTGCCCGTTTCTGTTGTTCTGCCTCATCACAGACAGTTTGAATGGATTAACCATGTGTCCTGCATCACACATGCAAGTAAAATCTGAACCGTGTTTGATGACTCCGCCATTGCAAATGTTTTGCACCTTTTTTGACTGTTTTTACACCATAGTTTGCGATTATTGCACCACACACAGTTTTGGCAAAGGGTCTCTGATCATAGTGTTGTGTTAGCAGTATCCTGCAGTAGTGTATAGCTAACTACTCTAGAAAGAAGAAAATTAAAAAGAAGTAGGAAATATTTTTGGATTTTCTCAAAGTTTTTCAAACACACAAGAAGAAAGCGAGAAAATAAATTTAACATGGATGGTACAATGAAAAAGTGTGGACACCGACAAATGGAATATGTGGACATGAATATAAAGTCGGTGGAAACACGTATTCCCCCAATCTTAGGCTTTTGGCCTAACTTGGTAGTCAATCAGAAGCCTGGATAGTAGTCGAGGTGCTGAGGAGCAGGCACCCATGGATCCCACTGCTGAGGCTCCTCCTCTGCTGCAGACTGGTTGTTCCGATAGGCGATGATGTCCTCGGACATAATCCTGTATCCGCCCATGGAAATAGGATAAAACAAAGCAGGTGCAGGTAGTGGAATAATATCACGAGTGTTTTCACTAAAAACCAGGTTATAAGGGATAAGAATATTAGGATAATCGCGTGCAATAAACTGGTGGTGCACCATGGCCGCATGATCTAGGTAAACCTTGGGCAAACGAAGGAGTCACATACCAAGCAACAATCCCCCAAAATAGTTTCGGAAATGGAGCTTCGAGCAAAGAGATCGAAATCCGCGGGTTTGAGAGCCCACGTGGCAATGGAGATTTTTTCTAGAGGTAGGTGATGTTGTGGTATGAAGAGATAAGTGAGAGGGCCCACGTGGGGACCAAGACCCACCAGGGCGCGCCTAGGGGTCCTGGTGCGCCCAGGTGGGTTGTACCCACCTGGTGTACCTCCCTTTGATGTTATTTGCATAAAAACTTCTTAAATATTCAGAAAAAATCGTATTAAATTTTCAGGGCATTCTGAGAACTTTTATTTTTGGGCATTTTTATTGCACGGGAAATTCAGAAAACAGACAAAACATGGCATTTTATTTTATTTAACATCAACTACATACCTGTAAAAAATGATCCATTAATAAGGTTGATTAGGTTTTATTAACAACCACTTTCGATTAATATGAAACCGAAGAACTTTTGTAATTCACTAAGTTACCTCAACGGGGATATGAATGTCCCCAACAATAAGCATTTCATATTTCTTTTTACAGTAGGTAGAGGTAGTTGAAAACTTCCAATGGTGATTGTCGGAGATTTTTCAATAAAATTAATACTATTCACTTGGAATTGTTTCTTTGGAAAGTGCACCGTATGCTCATTACCATTGATATGAAAAGTGACCTTGCTTTTATTGCAAACAATAACAACTCCTGCAGTATTCAAGAAGGGTCTACCAAGGGTCCTCGAGCATCTCAAGTATAACAACGTCAGTCAAAATAGTAACATTAGCAACAACAACGGGCACATCCTCACAAATACCGATAGGTATGGCAGTAGATTTGTCAGTCATTTGCAATGATATTTCAGTAGGTGTGAGTTTATTCAAATCAATTATTTTATATAAAGAGAAAGGCATAACACTAACACCAGCTCCCAAATCACATAAAGCAATTTTCACATAATTCTTTTTGATGGAGCAAGGTATAGTTGGTATTCCCGGATCTCCAAGTTTTTTAGGTACTCCATCTTTAAAAGTATAATTAGCAAGCATGGTGGAGATTTCATCTTTCGGTATTTTTCTCTTATTGGTGATGATGTCTTTCATATGCTTTGCATAAGGAGGCATTTTAAGGATAGCAGTCAAGCGAGTACACAAAAAGACTAGCCTCAACATTTCAGCAAAGCATTCAAATTCTTCACCATATTTCTTTTTAGTAGACTTAGGTGGAAAGGGCATAGGTGTCGGTGTACTAGAGTAGGGGTACCCTAGTATCCCGAACTTGTGCACGGGCAGTTGCAGCATCCCGCGGCAAGGCTTGCCGGGTGACCGCCAAGGTCCTCCGTGGTTCATTTGGAGCCATTCAAGAACAAAGTATCCAAGCCAAGGAAACAAGACCCCGGCAAGAGGAGCTTGCCGGGAAGGTCAACCGAGGCATCTCAAGACCCCGGCAAGAGGAGCTTGCCGGGAAGGCCAACCAAGGCACCTCAAGGAACTTGCCGTGGCGCGCCACGCACCCCGGCAAGGCCCGGTGAGCGACAAGCTCCCGGACGCGACAAGATAACGACCGTGGCACATCCACCAACGTGTCGCTCTGGGACCCTTCCAGGCGTACGTGGCGGGAGGCTGTGCAGCCAGCGGCGCGCGGTGGCAAGCGGCGCTGACAAGATTGCCATCGTGGCAAGCGATGGCGTCCCTGGCGGTCCCTTTTTACATTGTTTAGGCGACACAGACGGGCATTTAATGCCCTTGTCCCCTGCCGTCAGGGTTAGGTATGATACACTGTAACAGGTAGCTGTACCTACCGCAGCACCTTTACATTTTTACCCTTGTCTATGTTGCCACCTGTCGATGACCCCTTGAGCATATAAAAGGAGGCCCATGCGCAACGTAGAGGGGGTTAGCTGGTTCAGAGAACACTCACGCTCGGTCTCGTTAGCTGCTGGTGTGTACTGTAGCACTCCGCGCTCCCGAGCAAGAAATCAATACAAACCACAAAGCAGGAGTAGGGTTTTACGCATCCGTGCGGCCCGAACCTGGGTAAATCGCTCGTGTGTTTTGCCTCGATCCGCTCTTTGTGCGACCTCCGCCCCCGCCGAACCGAAAGGGACTCGGCCCGCCGGTCCCATAGGTTCTCGTGGATCAGTACCCCGGCATCTTTGGCGCGCCAGGTAGGGGGCGTCGAGGTTGCGTGAACCAGATCCGGCGTTCGCGTGAGCTAGATCTTCATCATCTTCATCGACATGGCGCCGAAGAAGAAGGTTTCGGAGGCAGCTGCTCCGTCCGCGCCGAACCCACCACCGCTGGAGCAAACGGCTGATGGGGCAGGCGCCGGCGAAAGAACGGGCGTCGACGAGGGAGCTCACGGTGTTGCCAGGTCCAAGGACAAGGCTGCGCTGCCCATCGGCGGCGTAGCCGGCTCCCACAACGACCGGGCGCACTCCAAGACCTCGGCGTCCGTACATGACCGGCAGCGCCATGGTGCTCATAGTACAATGCGTTTGCTGGACCAAGATCAAGCTGGTGGATCTCGAAGTGCTCAAGACCACCATGCACGCCAACATGCTGGCGCGAGCGAGACACGGTCGCCTGGACGGGATACTGCTCCTTCTAACGTGGTTAGAAGTCCGAGCATATCCCGCTCCTCGCACCGTTCGCCACCGCCACCCACCACTGCAGCGGAAGCTTTGGCACGAGCTCAACTGCTCCTGGACTACCCTCCAACGGCAGACAAGATCGACGATTGGAGGGCCACCATTCAGAGTCTCATCGGCTTCGCCAACGGCGACAGTCAACGGCAGCCGAGCACGTCGCAGCCGCAGCCAGTCAGCCAGGCACGAGCCGGTGGCGACAAGACCGGTGGGGGTGCAACCTCTGTGCACTCTCCGCCCCGAAGGCCAAGATCGCCGACTCGCCGGATCCACCTCAACAGCGACTCCACCGCGTCATCAGATCCGCGAGCTCGTCGCGATCAGCGCCAAGTTCTTCACGAACGACAGCAAGAAGACGCTCGTACTCGCATCGAGTGCCGAAGAGAAGCGCGGCGTCAATCGGACCAGCGTGCTGGGCCCTTTGTCGACATGCATGCGCCAGGGGAACCAACCGACTTGCCATACGCGGTAGGTTGCCCTGCGTTCACTCGTGAGCTGCGACAAGTCTAGTGGCCCAGCACGAAGAATTTCAGGCCAGACGTACCAGAGAAGTACGACGGCAAGACGCATCCGTCGAAGTTCCTCAGCATCTACACCATCGCGGTGCAGGCTGCCGGGGGGCAGGACGACAAGATCCTTGCCAACTAGTTCCCGCTGGTGCTCAAGCCCCACGTCAGGTCCTGGCTCAGGAGATGGCGATGTGCAGGATCAGAGACATCAGTGAGCTGTATGCCCTGGCCGACAAGTGTGCACGTGCTGAGGAAGGGAGGAAACTCCCCGGAGAGAATACCGGAGCAGAAGGATCTGACAGCGAAGATGCTGCCCCGGCAGAGAAAAACCGGTGGCGGAACCGGAAGAAGAAAGGCAAAGATGTGCTAGTCGTTGAGCAGTCTGGCAACGAAGGTGGCGCCAAGAAAGCCAAGGCTGGTAGCTCCGGCAAGGAGATTGCCGCATGCACCAACTGCCAGGTTGTGGCGGTCGCCGACAAGCAGGACGGCTCCGACAAGCAGTACTGCAAGATCCACCGCACCAAGGGCCATGACCTCCAGAGCTGCAAGAAGGTCGAGCAGCTTGTCCAGCAACAAAAGGCTGAGTACGAGTGATGAGACAAGGAGAGGGCCCAAGGAGGCGCTGGAGAATCTGGCAAGAAGCGCGCCGGCCGGGGAGGACGCCGCGGCAAGGCCAAGCAGCGGCAAGGAGATAGACCTCCCCGTGGCCGCGACAAGGATGAAGATGACGACGACGATGAAGACATGGATGATGTCGAGTCCAGTGAGCAGGAGTTCCAGAAAGCCACAGAGGTCTTGTGCGTTGACGGCGGTGCTTCTCTGCATACTTCGCACCGCCAACTCAAGCAATGGGTGCAGGAAGTCAATGCAGCAGAACCACCCGTCGAATCACGCAAGCTTCTGAAATGGTCCAGCACGCCTATCGTCTTTGATATTGAGGACCACCCTGATCGCACAACTGCGGTCGGGTGCTTGCCGATGTTGGTTTCACCAACTATCCGCAACCTCAAGGTCACTAAGATGCTAGTTGACGGCGGGGCCGGCTTGAACCTGATCTCCTCCGCTGTACTCCAGAAACTCTAGATCCCTGACAGCGAGCTCGAAGAGACCGGCACATTCCAAGGAATCAACCCGGGAAGGAGCAAGCCGAAGGGGAAGGTCACGTTGCCAGTAACATTTGGCAGCGAGTTGAACTTCAGGACTGAGAGGGTCACTTTTGACGTTGCCGATATTCCATTGCCTTACAATGGGATACTTGGCCGTCCAGCACTCGCCAAGTTCATGGCAGCCTCTCACTACGCATACAACTTGCTAAAGATGCCAGGCCCGATAAGCATCATCTCCGTCCCTGGCGACAAGAAGGATGCTCTTATCTGCGCCGACAAGATCTACCGTGAAGCAGCAGCCGCAGCAGATCGCAAGCCACTTGCCGTTGAAGCTCCCGGGGGGAAGAAGACCAAGTCCGGCAAGAGTTCTGATGCCCACTCCGGCAAGCGCACCTCTTCGGAGTGCTGCGCTGCCGTCGAGGGCGCACCATCGAGCTCCACCAGCAAGTGTAAGAAAACAATGGCAGCTCCGCCAGAGACGAAGAAGGTGTCCGCCAAGGAGGGCGGCACTGGTGGTACCTTCACCATCAGTGCCACTCTTGACCCTAAATAGGAAAGCGCGCTCATTGCTTTCCTGCGGCGAATGTCGACGTGTTTGCGTGGCAACCGTCTGACATCCCCGGTGTTCCCAGGAAAGTAATTGAGTACCACCTTGCCGTTTGTCCTCATGCGCGGCCCGTCAAGCAGAAGGTCAGGAAGCAAGCAGTGGAGCGCCAAGAATTCAATGCAGAAGAGATCAAGAAGTTGGAAGCAGCAGGCCTTGTCAGAGGAGTGCTCCATCCTACGTGGTTGGCCAATCCTGTAGTCGTGCGCAAGGCGAATGGGAAATGGAGACTTTGTATCGATTTTACCGATGTTAACAAAGCTTGTCCCAAAGACCCATTTCCTTTGCCGCGCATTGACCAGATTGTTGACTCCACAGCCGGATGTGATTTTCTTTCATTTCTTAACGCATACTCAGGATATCATCAGATCTTCATGGCATAAGAGGATGAGGTGAAGACCGCATTTATTACTCCATGTGGCACGTACTGTTTCGTACGGATGCCTTTCAGATTAAAAAATGCAGGTTCAACATTTGCAAGGGTAGTCCATGTCGCTCTTGAGCCACAAATACACAGAAATGTGGAAGCCTATATGGATGATATAGTGGTCAAGAGCAAGGACAGGGCAACTCTGATTCAAGATTTAGACGAGACCTTTGCAAATCTGCGCAAGATCCGCCTCAAGCTCAACCCAGAGAAGTGTGTGTTTGGAGTTCCCTCCGGCAAGCTTCTCGGGTTCTTTGTGTCTCAGCGGGGAATTGAAGCCAATCCCGACAAGATCAAGGCCATTGAGCAGATTGAAGCACCCAAGCGCGTCAAGGATGTACAAAGACTTGCCGGTTGCGTCGCTGCTCTCAGCAGGTTTATCTCTAGGTCTGCTGAGCGCGCCCTGCCATTTTTCAAATTATTGAAAAAGGCAGGTCCAATGAAATGGACTCCGGAAGCAGAGGCTGCGCTGCAAGACTTGAAGAGATACCTGTCCTCTCCTCCAATACTTGTCGCACCTAAGCCACAAGAGAAGTTGCTGCTGTACATAGCAACAACCAATCAAGTGGTTAGTGCTGCGTTAGCAGCGGAGAGGGAGGCAGATGACGAGCCAGCAACCGCGGCAAGCACATCCAGCGACAAGCAGGGGGCTTCCCCGACAAGCTCTGGTCCCGACAAAGATGGATCTGCGCAGATGCGAGAGGAGATACAGAAGAAAATGGTGCAGCACCCAGTTTACTTTGTCAGTCCCCTTCTGCAGGGGGCTAGGTCAAGGTACTCTGGTGTGCAGAAATTGCTTTTCGGTCTTCTCATGGCCTCGAGAAAGCTGCGACATTACTTCCAAGCACATGAGATCATAGTTGTCACTCGCTTTCTGCTGAAGAGGATATTACAGAATCCAGAAGCGACAGGCAAGATTGTTGAGTGGGCACTGGAACTGTCAAGCTTTGGCCTCAAGTTTGAGAGTACATCAACTATCCAAAGCAGAGCATTGGCAGAATTCATAGCAGAATGGACGCCAACACCAGATGAAGAAATTCTAGAAATGAGCATCCCCGTCAAGGAAGCAGGCAAAGAGTGGCTGATGTACTTTGATGGTGCCTTTTTGCTGCAAGGCGCCGGCGCTGGTGTGCTGCTTGTCGCACCCACCAGAGAGCACCTCAAGTACGTAGTCCAGATGCACTTTCCCAAGGAGCAAGCAACAAACAATACTGCAGAGTATGAAGGCTTGCTTGCCGGTCTCAGGATCGTGGCAGACCTTGGGATCAAGAAGCTCATTGTCCGGGGTGACTCACAGCTTGTCGTGCGCCAAGTGAACAAGAACTATCAGAGTCCATTGATGGAAGCCTACGTCGACGAAGTGAGAAAGCTAGAATAGCACTTTGACGGCCTACAGATGGAGCATGTTCCAAGAGCTCAGAACGCCATTGCCGATGGCCTGTCAAAGTGCGCCGCACTTAAGTTACCCGTGGAACCAGGGATCTTTGTGCTCAAGCTGACTAAACCGTCTGTTACGCCATCAACTGGACAGAGCAAGAAGAGGAAGTTGATTTCTGGTGACTATTTTTCGGCAGAGCTTCCCGAAGCCGCCGCCAAGAAGGTCCCCAAGAACAATGCCAAGAGCGCTAAGGAGCAATCTGCTCCGGCAAACCCCAGGGTTTGTTCCGTTGAAGCAGAAGCTCCCGACAAGTTTTGCTCCGGCAAGCTTGCCGGGGAGCGTCACGCTCCGACAGAGCCGCAGGTTCTCGCCGTAGAAGCGGATGTTCCCGCAGCAGTCCCCAAGATCAACGCCAAGAGCGCTGACGAGCAGTCTGCTCCGGCAAGCCCTAGGGTTTGTTCCGTTGAAGCAAAAGCTCCCGGCAAGTTTTGCTCCGGCAAGCTTGCCGGGGAACGTCAAGCTCCGGCAGAGCCGCAGGTTCTTGCTGTAGAAGCGGATGTTCCCGTAGCAGCAGATTTTCCTTTAGTCCTTGTTGTTGAGCCACAAGCTCCAGCATGGGCACAGCAGATTGTCTGTTTCCTTCAGATAGGAGAACTTCCCGAAGAGCAAGAAGAAGCGGAAAGAGTAGCCCGACCGTCAAGTATGTACCAGTTTGTCGACAAGACGCTGTACAGAAGAAGACTCAACGGTGTGAAATTGAAGTGTATTCACCGGGAAGACGGACAAAAGCTGTTGGCAGAGATACATGGAGGCATATGTGGTCACCACATTGGCGCAAGAGCACTTGTCGCCAAAGCATTCCGGCAAGGTTTCTTTTGGCCGACAGCCCTCCAGGATGCAAATGCACAAGTAGCCAAGTGTGAAGCATGCCAGTTCCATTCCAAGCAGATACACCAACCAGCTCAAGCTCTCTAGACGATCCCTTTATCCTGGCCATTTTTGGTCTGGGGGCTCAACATCCTCGGCCCCTTTCCCCGAGCAGTCGGGGGCTTTGAGTACTTGTACGTAGCAATCGACAAGTTCACAAAGTGGCCGGAAGTGGAACCAGTGAGGAAGGTGACAGCACAGTCAGCAGTCAAGTTCTTCAGGTCGATTGTTTGCCGCATCGGGATCCCTAACAGGATAATCACCGACAACGGTACACAATTCACGAGCCGCACCTTCATGCAGTACGTCCAAGATCTTGGCGCCAAGGTCTGCTTCGCCTCTGTTGCTCACCCGAGAAGCAACGGTCAAGCGGAGAGGGCAAATGCTGAAGTGCTGCGCGGGCTCAAGACCAGGACTTTTGACAAGCTGCACAAGTGCGGAAGAAACTGGATCGAGGAGCTGCCGGTGGTTCTTTGGTCGATCAGGACGACGCCAAATCGAGCCACTGGCCAGACACCTTTTGCTCTAGTCTATGGAGCAGAGGCAGTTCTCCCCATGGAACTCGTATACGGGTCACCTCGAGTGCTCGCTTATGATGAGCTTGAGCAAGAGCAGCTGCGACAAGATGACGCGCTGCTCCTTGAGGAAGACCGTCTTCGGGCTGCTGTGCGAGCTGCTCGCTACCAGCAAGCTTTGCGCCGCTACCATAGCCGCAAAGTTAATGCCAGAAGTCTCGAGGAAGGCGACCTTGTTCTTCGGCGTGTTCAGTCCGCCAAGAATTCCAACAAGTTGACGCCGAAGTGGGAAGGCCCTTACCGGGTGAAACGAGTCACTAGGCCTGGCGCTGTCCGCCTTGAGACCGAAGATGCCATTCCGGTGAGCAACTCCTGGAACATTGAGCACCTTCGTAAGTTTTACCCGTAAGGCGTGGTTGCCGGAACCTATTCCGGCAACCACCTTTTGTACAAGTATTGCCGCTGTTGCATGTAATCCTTTGTACAAAGCCGGGCGTAGACCCCGTGCATAAGTAAAGCTCATGTGCTCCGCACATCTTGTCAATTTCATGCATTCTATTTCTTGCATATGTGATCTGACACTTTGTGCAGCACCTACTCCCCGGTAAGCAATAACGAGCCGTAAGGCTCCATATCTTTATTTTCTCTTCTTTCTTTTTTCTCAAGAAAAGGAAGGTTCCCCTCGCCCACAAGTTTGTCGGGGGGGAAAAGGAGAAGATGATCGTATGGAGCAGGCGTCGTTCAAGAAAGTTTCTCCTTGCCGGGAAGCAAACAACAGAAAAGCTAAGTTGCCAAAGTTTGAGCAATCAGATTTTTTAAATTTTAAGTTATTTCCCTTGAACGACCGCACTTTGTATGGAAAACCTGTGCGCGGAGGAACCAACTCGTAGCCAATTGCGCCCTTACTTTGTTTCGAGTCCGCTCAACAACTTAAGTGAGCTGCAACTAGTTGCGACAAGGTTTCTTGTCGGTAGCGGCACCGCCAGCAGGCTGCTGACGTCCCGCACTCAGCGCTCGCGGCTCAGGTGCCAGCACCGGCAAGTTCCCTAAAAGCGTAGGGTAAAAAGACATACAAAGGGAGGAATCAAATAAAGGGAATAACATTGCAATCGTTGCCCGAAATAAAGTTATATTACAAAGATAGCTTGTCGCAGCTCTAACAGATTGTTTTCATAACATGACAAACAGCGACAAGAAAAGAAGAAACGGGCGGCCTAATCTACGCGATCGCCCTCGATCCTCTTGATCCCGCTCACCTTGTCCACAATGGGTGCGACAAGGGCCTTGAGCGCCTCCAGATCAGCACCCGGCGGCAGGGTCTTGAGGACGTTGGTGAGGTTGAGGCCCGGGTTGCGGAAGACCACCTTCACCAACACCTTCTGAAGGGCTCCCGCGCAGATCTTGCGCGACTCGTCGGCCAGCTGCTTTGGGATCCTCTCCCGGAGTCGCTGGAGGGCCGTCGCCACGCCCTTGAAGAACAAGACGAGCTTGGCGCTGGGTTGGAGGTTCTCGTCAGAGGGATACCCGAGGTCCTCCATCCCCAGCTGCGCCAGCTCCCTGTGTATGTCGGTGGCAACAACCACAAGACTCTCCGTCCAGTGCTCCACAGTCTCCCGGAAAGCATTCTGGGTGGCGGCAACACTCTCCAGCAGCGCCTTGTCGGCCTTGATCTCTTCTTTCAAGGCCGCCTCCCGCTTCTTGGCGCCGTCCAGCGTCTTGGTCAAAGCGGTCATCTTCAACTCAAGACCCGTGTTGGAGACCTTGGCGGCGCTAAGCTCTTTGCCCTTCTCGGCGAGATCGGCCTCCAGCTGCGCCACCTTCGTCTCCAGCTCCTTCTTGGCGGCCTCGGCGGCTGCCGCAGCATCCTCCGCTTGCTTGAGGGCTCCGCCAAGCTTCTCCTCGCGCGCGGCAAGCTCCTCCTCGTGGGCGTCAAGATTGACCTTCCGCTGCGCCAGCTCACCCTCCTCCGCAGATAGCTTCACAGCGGCAAGCCGCTGTTGCTCTTCGACTTCAGCCTTCTCGAGGAGGAAGGCCTTCTGCGCTTCGGCAAGTTGCTCCCGCTCCTCTGCCATGGACCGGAGAGCTTCCTGGTGAAGACCCAGGAGCTCCTCCGCGCGCTTCTCTATGTCTGCTCCCGCCTTCGCGACAAGCGCCTCGCGGGAGTCCAGCTTGGCTTGCCGCGTGCGGTAGAGCGACAACAACTTCCGCAGCAGCCGCTCCTCCTCAGGCTCGTTGCTACTGCTGCTTGGCGTGTCAACCAGTGTCAGCCCAGCGGAGGCAAGCACTTCCCCGTCGAAGATCTCTCCCTCGACCGGCGCCCTGGAGCTTGACGCCCAGGGGAGGTTGATGAAGACGTCGTCGCCGGCCTTTAAGTAGACGCTTGGCTAGGGCTCTTCGGAGCCTGGCGCTACGGCAGCGGCGGACGGGTCGGCGGTCGGTGTAGCGCCTGGCGCTCCTGCGGCCTCAGGGCCGTCAGTGTGACCGCCAGACCCCTCGCCAGTTGCTGCGGCGGCAGCCTTGGCGGCCTCTGCGCCAGCGGGATCACCAGCACCGGCTGCTTCTTCGGCGGCAACCTTGGTCTCCATCGGCTCCGTAGCAGATGGGTCTGACAGCCAGAAAGGGGAGAAGTGTCAAGCAAAAATCCAACAAAAAGAAGATCAAAAGAAGAAGAACCCAGGGAAAGTTTTGCAGCAAAAGGATTACCTGTACCGGGTTCTGCAGTCGTGGTCTCCGCCGTCAGGGGGCCGCTAGTGCTGTCCCTTGCCGGAGAACCCTCCCTTGCCGGAGACTTCTCCCTTACCGGAAATCCCTCCCTTGCCGGAGAGTTCTCCCTTGTCGAGGGATTCTCCCTTGGCTCCTGGTGGGGCTGCTCTGCTCCTACACAAACCAGCAGTCAGATATCAGCAAAAACAGAGTACCCATGCGCACCTCATAAGCAGAAAGCAAACCATATACTTACGATGGGGGCTGCTCTGGAGAAAGGTTGCCGGGTCCGGCAAGGTTGTCTCGGGCGCACCCCCTGCTGTCGCAGTGGGTTCGTCCTCGATGACGATCACCGGGACCTTGGCCCTCTTTGCTGCTCTCTGGGCCAGAGTCCTAAAGAGGAACAAGTTCAGAGAAAAGCAAATGAGGTACAAGACAAACAACAAGGATTGAAGAACTACAAGTACAACAAGGGAATCTTACTCTTCTTCTTCTTCCTCGTCGGAGCTGAACGCGGAGAAATCGAAGTCCGGCGCGCGCCCGGCGCGAGGAGGCGGAGGAGAAGCTTCCCTTGGCCGCTTGGCGGGAGCAGTGGCGGTGGTCTGAGATGACCCCGCTCCGGCTGCCGGCGCGGCGTGAGCAGCGGCAGGAACTGAAGCGGTGGTCCGGCTAGACCCCGCTCCAGTTGCCGTCGCAGCATGAGGCGCTCCCGCGGCAACGGTGTTTGCCGCGGTGGAGCGTGTCACGCGGCGCGGCGACTGTTGACCCGCTTGCCGCTCCGCTACGTCACTGGCCTTGCGGAGACGCCTTCTTGGTGGGGATGGAGGCTCTGCTTGCGGCGAGCTGTCTGAAGATGAGGAGGAAGAGGAGTTGATGTCCAGCGAGCCGCTCGTATCCTTGGCGGGCTCGCTCGGCTCGACGCCTGCCCGGCAAGCTCTTTCTTGCCGGCGGGTTCCCCTCGCTCGGCATGGCTTGCCGCCTCTGCTGCATCTGCCTCCTCCACAGTGAATCCAAATTCGCCCGTGGCTGCGGCTGTCGCCGCCTCTTCCAGCCTAGTGGCGATGAGCGCCATCTCCGCATCGGTGGTGTCGCGGGTGAGGCTATCCTTCTCGTCAGAGCGGATCGGCACTTCCACCAAGTCATTGAAGAACTGCTGCACGACGTCGTCCGCAGGCTCTTGCCAAGTTGGCACAATTCCATGCGAGTCGCACAGCGGCATCATTGCACGGATGCGGTCGAGCGAGGAGTTGTTGCACAGCGGAATGACGCTCCCCGGCAACCTGAACACCTCGGGATGTTGGGGGTCATACTTGAACAGCTCCTGCAGCATCGCGTTGAGCTCCAGAACAGTGAAGTTGAAGTTGAGGCCCGGGCGCAGCCTCATGATATCTGCCGCATTCTTGAACTCCCAAGTGGGCCTCCCCCGTTCCTGCAGAGGGGCGATGCAGGCGGTGAAGGAAATCAGCGCCAACAGCGCCTATAGTGAGCCCGGCAAGCCTAAGGCGTAGGATCCGGGTGACAGCAATCTTCAGCCTGTTGTCCTCCGGGGCCACGTCACTCCAATCGCTGCCGCATGCTACTGGGGTTTGGCGCCGGGTGGTGAATGGCTGCGGGTTCTCCTCGTCAATCCAGCACCAGTCTACTCTCCACTCCTCCCACTTGCCGCGGAATTCTCCCTCCAGATAAGTTTCCTTCTTGCCGGCACTTGAGATCCAGGCAATTCCGCCGGATAGAGGCTCTCCTCTCTCTACTCGGGGTATGAAGAAATGGCGAAAGAGGGCTACACTGGGGTGGACTCCGACAAAGTTTTCGCAGAGATGTGCGAAAACTGCCATGGCAGAACGGCATTAGGGGTGAAGTCAAGGAGGTGGAATCCGTAGGTATTCATGATGTCGCAGAAGAATTCAGAGAAGGGCGGGCAGAGCCCGCTGTAGAAGAACAATGCGAAGAAGGGGTATCCGTTTGGGGCCTTCTTCGAAGCGGCGGCGGGGAGTACCTTCGTGCGCAGATGCGCTCGTGTCTCCATCGACCAGAAGAGGTAGTAGTTCTCCCTCAGCTCCTTCGCGGCGAGCTTGGGGGGAAGACGGCCCGCTCCTTCCGCAGCGCCGCAAGCCGCTGCGCCTCGGTCGACTTCACGACCTTCCCCTTGTCGGCTTTTGGAGCCATGGTGGAAGTAGTGGAGGAGGTCGACGGCGTTGGTGGTGCTGGTGGCGACGGGGGGCGGAGCGCTGCTCTCTCTCTCTCAGCTTTGGGAAGACGAGGGAGCGGCGGAGATTTCTGAGATTGGAAGCAGCAACGGGCGAATGGGCAAACTGCCCCTGTTTCCCCTGCTTATAAAGAGGGAGGGGGAGGACGTTCCGCATTTCCGAATAAATAAACCACCCACGATCTCTCCCACGAAGCTGCATTCAACGCGTGCCGATTCAGGGAGGGCGCGGTGGATACGGAGAGAGATACGACGTAACCTAGGCCGCGCGTGCCCGTGCCCTGTTTTGGGCCTGGCCCAACAGCGCTCGGCACCGTCTATGGCCCAGGCCCGGGGGCTCCTGTCGGTGTACTAGAGTAGGGGTACCCTAGTATCCCGAACTTGTGCACGGGCAGTTGCAGCATCCCGCGGCAAGGCTTGCCGGGTGACCGCCAAGGTCCTCCGTGGTTCCTTTGGAGCCATTCAAGAACAAAGTATCCAAGCCAAGGAAACAAGACCCCGACAAGAGGAGCTTGCCGGGAAGGCCAACCGAGGCATCTCAAGACCCCGGCAAGAGGAGCTTGCCGGGAAGGCCAACCAAGGTACCTCAAGGAACTTGCCGCGGCGCGCCACGCGCCCCGGCAAGGCCCGGTGAGCGACAAGCTCCCGGACGCGACAAGATAACGACCGCGGCAAGGCGCTTGCCGCGGCAAGCCACCACCCCGTGCCCGCGCTCCAGCACATCCACCAACGTGTCGCTCTGGGACCCTTCCAGGCATACGTGGCGGGAGGCGGTGCAGCCAGCGGCGCGCGGTGGCAAGCGGCGCTGACAAGATTGCCATCGTGGCGAGCGGTGGCGTCCCTGGCGGTCCCTTTTTACACTGTTTAGGCGACACAGACGGGCATTTAATGCCCTTGTCCCCTGCCGTCAGGGTTAGGTATGATACACTATAACAGGTAGCTGTACCTACCACAGCACCTTTACATTTTTACCCTTGTCTATGTTGCCACCTGTCGGTGACCCCTTGAGCATATAAAAGGAGGCCCATGCGCAACGTAGAGGGGGTTAGCTGGTTCAGAGAACACTCATGCTCGGTCTCGTTAGCTGCTAGTGTGTACTGTAGCACTCCGCGCTCCTGAGCAAGAAATCAATACAAACCACAAAGCAGGAGTAGGGTTTTACGCATCCGTGCGGCCCGAACCTGGGTAAATCGCTCGTGTGTTTCGCCTCGATCCGCTCTTTGTGCGACCTCCGCCCCCGACGAACCGAAAGGGACTCGGCCCGCTGGTCCCATAGGTGCTCATGGATCAGTACCCCGGCAATAGGTTTTTGAACCCATGATTCTCTTTACCGTGTTTCAAGCAACAAAGTCTCTTTTATCATATCTTTTAATTTTAGGCTATGCGTTATCAAGATCAACTGCAGGTTCTATGTCAACATCATTGTCTGGTTATTCATTATTTGGCTGACTATCTTGATGAACCTCATCATTAACTTTTTCATTATCAGAAGGTGAGTGTTCACTACCATGTTGAGTTTCAGCATCAGAGATAGTGACTTCATTATCAGGAGGTTTTTCTACTTCAGGTTCACTAGAAGCATGCAAAGTCCTATCATTTTTCTTCTTCTTTTTCTTTATAGAAGGACTACGTGCATCGATGTTAGCTCTTTGAGAGTCTTGTTCAATTCTTTTTGGGTGTCCCTGTAACATCCCAAATTTTCAATTTGGAATATTATACATTAGATCATCATTGCATATCATATTTTATTGCATTTTGGTTAGATCCTTGAAATTCTAAGCAACTCAAGGACCCACGGAGAGAGTTGGGGATTTCATTATTTTTTATATTCGAGTTTTTCTCGAATTTTGAAAAAAAAGATCGTTTGATTTTAATTATTTTTCTCTTGAATATTTCTTTTATAAAAATAGAAGAGAGAGAGGATAAAATGACTTCCTCAAAAATAAAGAAATATCGGAGATTTAATGTTAAAATCAAATAAGAATTTTATTCAGAGTTTTATCGCTATTTTATTTGAATTAGAAAAAATATGCGTTTTTCAAAATTGCATTTTAGGCCCAAATAAATGTTCACTTTGTCTGGCCTATTTTTAGAGGACGGGGAAAATTTATTTCGTGATTTTTGGATTCTGTTTAGTATTTCTTTTATTTCTTTTTTCACACGTTAGGATATTTTAAAAAAAAGAGGAAACCCACTCCAGGCCGTACCCGAGCGGGACTCCACCGGGGGTGCTTTATAAGACACAGCCCCGAGCCGCCCCAATGCCCAGCCCACCGCCGCCGAACCCTAGCGCCGCCCGCTGCAGCCGCTGCCGCGCCGCCGCGGCCCGCTGCTGCCGTTCCCGCGCCGCCACGCCGCCCGCTGCCGCCCCGCTAGCTGCACCGCCACCGCCGCCGTCTCTCCGGATCCGCCGGAGGTACCCGCCGTCATCCTCGGTTTTCGCGAGAAAACCGATCGGTTTTTTTCCGAAACCCTAGATCCGTTTTTTAGTTTCGGTTCGGTTTTTTCGGTTTAGTTATTTAGTGGATGTTCGTCCATACGTTCGTTTTAATGAACGGTTTTCGTCCGTTAGCCGCAGATAATGAATGTTTGTTCGTTAGCTTGTTCATCCATTTTTCTTTTTCTCGGATTTTGCGCGATTATTTTCGATCGCGATTTCTGATCTGATTTTCGTTTTAGTTTATCTTTTCGCTCGTTTATCGGAATCAGGCGATTCAAGCGCCTAGAGTTTCGTCTCGAAGCCCTCTTTCTGTTTGACCAACTTAAACAAGTTTTTGCTACTGTAAAATTTGACTTTAGACCAGATTAGTAAACGAAGCTTGTTTCTTTCGCCGTTTGAGTTTTGTTGCTTCGTTTGATTTGATTCTTTTTGCAAACCGGAGTTCTTAAGTTGAAATTTCTAGTTAGATCTCTTATTTGAGTTTAACCCGTGCCCTTGCTTGATTGGTTATTGTATGCTTGTTTGTTTGCGATAGAGTACCTGGAGTGCGAAGCGTGCTACTACGAGTCTGTAGGTTTCGTGGATCATCAGTATGGCAAGTAACACTTTGATCATGCTTTTCATTACCCAGTTTTTATGCATTAGTTTCGACCCTCAAACATTGCATAAGTAGGATTGATAACATGTGGGTATTGGGAAGTAGATGAGGAGGTAGAACCTATCACATGTTTTATTATCAAACCCTTGGGAGTTACTTCTACGTTGCTTTTATTGCTATGCTATGCTTGTAGACGTGGATTGGTTTTGAGTGTATTCATGACAGATGTGAGTAGTCTTAATTAACGGTTAACTTAAGGTGGCAACTTAAATACACATCTGGGTGGATTGAGGCACCTGGGGAACCCAGTGATTGCCTGTATTTTTTGGAAATCCCTGGGTACCATGTGATTCTCCTATGGACCGCCACCCAGGCTCAAAAGGATCATGAGATTTTTCATGCTAGAAACTTCTGTGTGCAACCACATGCCATTATGGGCTCTGGCATAGTTGATTAAGTCGTGTGAACTCTTATAGTGGTAGACTAGCAGATGTAGGGGATGTAGGTGGTACTGTCTACCCATCGTAAGGTGCTAACGCTTCTGAAAGACGGTGTCTCGGTCATGCGTTTCTCAAACATCATGTAGTGCGATAAATCCAACGGAGGAGATCGAGTCTTGTGGGGAAAAGTGCGCAAACCTCTGCAGAGTGTATAAACTTATCATGGTTAGCCATGTCCTCGGTTATGGACATCTTGAGTATCTAGTTCGTGGATTATCATGTGTCTCTCAACACTCTTAATTATAAATTTTGATTGGGTTATTGTTAATTATTTTTTATTGGGATTGAGATGGGGTTTACCACTCTCAATGTTTAACAACCACCATGATAGTTAAATAAAATATATTCCTTTGTTGTAGGAAAAAAATTGGCTTTTCGGAAAACTTATTAACCATACAGCCTCCACCAGCCATATATGCATGTACTGATAGCATTATTCCATTCATTACTCTCTTGTGTTACATTGCCAGCATATTCCATGTGCTGACCCGTTTTCGGGCTGCAACGTATCATGTTGCAGACTTTTGAGACGAAGAGTAAGGAGCCTTAGGTCGTGGTCTTTCACTCAGTGATGCCGTTGGAGTTGGTGAACTCACTTTATCTTCCAAGCCTTCCACTGTTATTATATTAGATGGCCTTAAGCCATATTTATTGTAATAAGTTCTCTTTTGAGACATTCGATGTAATATGTGTGTGATTGCTACTCTGTTATAAATCCTTCAAGTACTGTGCGTGTCAGCATTACCGATCCAGGGATGACACTGATGCACAGAGATGGTGTCAGAGCACACACGCTGACTATAGGACACGACCACTAAGCTAAAGCCCTAGATCACTACTCTCTACTCATTTCTAACTCCTCTCCATTTTCTAATCTTTAGGATGGTGGACGCAAGGAACAAGTTTGCACAACCGGATGAAGAAGCACCTTTTGGACGACACTTGAAAGAAGTCACTAAGTACCTGAACATCAAAATACCAAGCTTCACCGGGACTTACAACGCCACTTTACCAGAAGAGGAGCGCTGGACGATTCAAGTTCAAGTTCCAGGAAGGACATTCACGCCAGTCACTAAGCCCATAGAGTTTTCTTTTGATGCACCAACCTGGTGTCTAGGAAAGAGTATGACAGCCCACATCACCATGGAACGCATTGGAGAAGTTTACCACAAGGATCTCAAGGATACTATCTACCAGATTTGTGGGCGCCGAGATGATGAATGGGAAATGATCAGCACCAGGAGGGATAGATCGGTTGCAGCTTTCATCCAGGAGTTAAACCAGCATATTCGCCGCCAGAAGAATCAGATGTGCGCAGGCATGATAGACCTGAAGAAGGCAATGACAAGTATCACGGAGATGGAGGAAGAACTCAAGGCTACTCGCGAATATTATGAGGAGGAAATCATCGTACTAGTGGAGAAGAATGACGACCTTACAAGGAAGCTAGGAGTTTTCATGGGAGACCCCGCGCCAGGAGGAGAAGACGATGAACCCAAGGAGATTCATTCTGAAGACTACATCATCATCGACGACACCGACTCGGACCCCGACGATAGCGATGATGACTATGTTGATGAAGCCGGAGCAGATATCATGGAGTCTTCGACCGATCAATATTTCTAGTAGACCACCATATCAGTAGTAGTATTCCACCATGTATATAGTATAGTCGAAGCACTTTTGTAATGATAGTTCTAGACCGATTGTATGCCTTGCTTGATTGATTGAGTGATATGATTGTGTTTGTCTCATGTGCATATGGGTAGTGTTTTCTCATTAGACCTCTTTCTATTCTATTCTCTTCCCTCTAAACCCTCAGATGCCTCCGAGACATGACCCCGGATTTACTTTTCCACCGGAGCTCACCCAGTTGATCCAGCAGCAGAATACCTTGATGCAGTTATTAGTTCAGAACCAAGGGAACAACAACAATGACAACAACAACCCACCACCACCACCCCCAGTTGACAACTTATCCCGTTTTCTAAGGTTGCAGCCGCTGGTGTTTTCTAGTAGCACCGAGCCAATAGTTTCAGATGATTGGCTCCGCAGGATTGGAAGGGAGTTAACCATTGCAGGATGCACAGATGCTGAAAAGGTGCATTTTGCCGCGCACCAATTGGATGGACCATCAGCCACGTGGTTGGAGAATTACATTGTCACCTATCCTATAGCCATTGTTACATGGGACTAGTTCCAGCAGGCCTTTCGCATTGCCCATGTATCAACAGGAGCTATGGCCATGAAGAAGCATGAGTTTTGCAACTTACGCCAAGGAGGATGCACAGTTGCCCAGTATGTGGATGACTTTAGTAAGCTAGCACGTTATGCCCCAGATGATGTCGCTACAGATTAGCTAAGCAGGAGAAATTCATAGAAGGATTGAATGATGGGCTGAGTATGCAGTTGATGGTGGCAAATTTCAATAACCACCAGGAGTTGGTGGATAGAGCTCTCATGATTCAAGGGAAGCAACATCAGATTGATAGCCGCAAGAGGTAGTATGGACAAGGGAAGTATAATTCAGGAGCCCAGCAGAGACCTCGTTTTACCCCGAACTCAGGAGGACTTGTCCATAATCATGGAGGCCACACTCATAATGGAGAAAGTTCGCACAACCATAGTGGCTCCAAGAACGGGAATGGTAATGGAGGAAGCAGCGGACAGAACTATTCCAACCCGGCAACACCCGCCAAGAAAGATCTAAGCCACGTTACTTGCTACAAGTCCCAGAAGACCGGACATTACGCCAATGTGTGTCCTGAAGCTAAAAATGGAAATGGCAATGGAAGCTCTGGAAGAAGCCCAACCCTTTCAACAGGGGACAAGTGAACCACATTAACGTGGAGGAGGTTGAAGCCCAGCCAGATGCAGTAATAGGTAAGTTTTTAGTTAAGTCATTTACTGCAGTCATACTTTTTGATACTAGTGCATCGCATTCATACATATCAAGGGGATTCGTGGATAAGTTTAAACTACCAACCCAAGCCCTTAGGTCACCCATGTTAGTAACCTCGCCAGGAGCAGAGTATATGGCTCACCTATGGTGTGATCGGTTACCATTAAGGATTGGTAACTACCTGTTCCCCTCAGACCTAATCGTATTGGAGTCACAAGGATTGGATGTAATACTAGGCATGGATTGGTTATCGAAGTATGGAGGGAACATTGACTGCGCCAGTAAGTCAATTTTGCTCACCACCCCAGAAGGAAGAAGGATAAAGTATGTATCTCGGCATGTGCCGAATAGGACTCAAGTAAATTCCTTATCAGGAGTTGTATAGGAGGAAGTACAAGTCGTGAAGGATTTTCTAGATGTATTTCCAGAAGAGTTGCCAGGCATGCCACCGGACATAGACATTGAGTTTTTGATTCAAATTTTGCCAGGCACAGAGCACATATCTAAGAGACCGTACGTAACACCCGCAAAGGATTTGGAGGAAATTAAGAATCAGATTAAGGAGTTACTGGATATAGGATATATTCGCCCAAGTTCATCACCTTGGGGATCCCCAGTACTTCTAGTGGAGAAGGATGGATCATTAAGGATGGTTGTTGACTACCAAGGATTGAATGAAGTGAAAATCAAGAACAAGTACCCACTACCGATGATCAATGATTTGTTTGACTAGCTTCAAGGAGCTAAGGTGTTTTCCAAGATCAATCTGCGATCAGGGTATCACCAGCTGAAGATTCGAGAGAAGGATATACTTAAGACAACTTTTACCACGAGGTACGGGCTATATGAGTATACCGTTATGTCATTTGGCCTGACTAACGCACTAGCCTATTTTATGAACATGATGAACAAGGTGTTTATGGAGTTTTTGGATAAGTTCGTCGTGGTGTTCATTGATGATATTCTGGTCTACTCGAAGAATGAAGAAGAACATAAAGAGCATTTGCGTTTAGTACTTGGGAAACTCAGAGAACATCAGTTATACGCCAAGTTCAGCAAGTGTGAGTTTTGGTTGAAGGAAGTTGGATTTCTTGGACATGTTATATCCGAAGAAGGAATAGCGGTAGACCCCACCAAAGTTGTCACTGTGACAAATTGGGAGTCACCCACGACAGTTGGAGATATTCGGAGTTTTCTTGGACTCGCAGGATACTACCGGAGATTCATTGAGAATTTCTCAAGGATTGCAAAGCCTTGAAGGAAATATGCCCTAGAGGCAATAATAAAGTTATTATTTATTTCCTTATTTCATGATAAATGTTTATTATTCATGCTAGAATTGTATTAACCGGAAACATAATACATGTGTGAATACATAGACAAACAGAGTGTCACTAGTATGCCTCTACTTGACTAGCTCGTTAATCAAAGATGGTTATGTTTCCTAACCATAGACATGTGTTGTCATTTGATTAACGGGATCACATCATTAGGAGAATGATGTGATTGACATGACCCATTCCATTAGCTTAGCACCCGATCGTTTAGTATGTTGCTATTGCTTTCTTCATGACTTATACATGTTCCTGTGACTATGAGATTATGCAACTCCCGTTTGTTGGAGGAACACTTTGTGTGCTACCAAACGTCACAACGTAACTGGGTGATTATAAAGGAGCTCTACAAGTGTCTCCAAAGGTACATGTTGGGTTGGCGTATTTCGAGATTAGGATTTGTCACTCTGATTGTCGGAGAGGTATCTCTGGGCCCTCTCGGTAATGCACATCACATAAGCCTTGCAAGCATTGCAACTAATGAGTTAGTTGCGAGATGATGTATTACGAAACGAGTAAAGAGACTTGCTGGTAACGAGATTGAACTAGGTATTGAGATACCGACGATCGAATCTCGGGCAAGTAACATACCGATGACAAAGGGAACAACGTATGTTGTTATGCGGTCTGACCGATAAAGATCTTCGTAGAATATGTGGGAGCCAATATGAGCATCTAGGTTCTGCTATTGGCTATTGACCGGAGACATGTCTCGGTCATGTCTACATTGTTCTCGAACCCGTAGGGTCCGCACGCTTAAGGTTTCGATGACAGGTATATTATGAGTTTATGAGTTTTGATGTACCGAAGGAGTTCGGAGTCCCGGATGAGATCGGGGACATGACGAGGAGTCTCGAAATGGTCGAGACATAAAGATCGATATATTGGACGACTATATTCGGACATTGGAAAGGTTCCGAGTGGTTCGGGTATTTTTCGGAGTATCGGGGAGTTACGGGAATACGGGAGAAGAAGTATATGGGCCTTATTGGGCTTTAGCGGAGAGGGAGAGGCAGGCCGCGCCCCCCCCAAGGCCTAGTCCGAATTGGACTAGGGGGAGGGGCTGCGCCCCTCGTTCCTTCTATTCCCTCTTCCCCTTCCTTGTCTCCTACTCCTACTACATGGAAGGACTCCTAGTTGGACTAGGAAAGGGGGAATCCTACTCCCGGTGGGAGTAGGACTCCCCTAGGGTGCGCCATAGAGAGGGCCGGCCCTCCCCTTCTCCACTCCTTTATATACGGGGGCAGGGGGCACCCCATAGACACACAAGTTGATCCACATGATCATATTCTTAGCCGTGTGCGGTGCCCCCTTCCACCATAATCCTCGATAATATTGTAGCGGTGCTTAGGCGAAGCCCTGCGACGGTAGAACATCAAGATCGTCACCACGCCGTCGTGCTGACGGAACTCTTCCCTGACACTTTGCTGGATCGGAGTCCGGGGATCGTCATCGAGCTGAACGTGTGCTAAAACTCGGAGGTGCCGTAGTTTCGGTGCTTGATCGGTCGGGCCGTGAAGACGTACGACTACATCAACCGCGTTGTGCTAACGCTTCCGCTGTCGGTCTACAAGGGTACGTAGATCACACTCTCCCCTCTCGTTGATATGCATCACCATGATCTTGCGTGTGCGTAGGAAATTTTTTGAAATTACTACGTTCCCCAACAAGCCTATGATGGAGTTGTTAAAGAAGGACACTAAGTTCAAATGGACTAAGGAATGTGAGGCCAGCTTTCAGGAGTTGAAAAGATGCTTGGTTTCATCACTAGTGTTGATTCTGCCAGATCAACGCAAGGATTACGAAGTGTATTGCGACGCTTCTCGTCGAGGACTTGGAGCCGTACTTATGCAGGAGGGAAGAGTTGTTTCATATGCCCCACGACAACTTAAACCCCATGAGTTAAATTATACCACGCATGATTTGTAGTTAGCAGCCGTAGTACATACGTTGAAAACTTGGAGACATTTTCTCATCGAATACCATTGTGAAGTATACATGGATCACAAGAGTTTGAAGTATATCTTCACACAAAAGGAGTTGAATCTCAGGTAGAGGAGATGGTTGGAGCTCATTAAGGATTATGATATGAGGTTGCAATATCACCCCGGAAAGGCTAACGTAGTAGCCGACGCGTTGAGCCGCAAAAGTCATGTCAATACAATCATGAGCGGAGAATTACCCGAGGAGTTGGCAGATGACCTTCGCGATCTATGTTTGGAGATAATTTCGAGAGGTTATGTAGCAACTTTGGAGATTCAGTCTACCATGATGGACAAGATTAGACAAGCTCAGAAGACGGACAAGGAGATTGCCGAAATAAAGGAAAGAATGAGCAAAGTAAAGGCTAAAGGATTTTGTGAGGATGAGTATGATACCTTATGGTTTGAGGACTGCGTATATGTGCCAAATGATCAGGAGATCAGGAAGTTAATTCTGCAAGTGGCCCATGATTCTCCATATTCGATTCACCCAGGAAATACCAAGATGTATATGGATTTGAAGGATAGTTCCTGGTGGATCGGAATGAAGAAGGATATTGCAGAGTATGTAGCAGTTTGTGATGTATGTCAGATAGTGAAGGCAGAGCATCAGAAGCCAGCAGGAGTGCTACAACCATTGGCGATACCCGAATGGAAGTGGGATAAACTAGGCATGGACTTTATTACGGGATTACCCAGGACTCATTCAGGCTATGACTCAATATGGGTTGTAGTCGATCGTTTGACGAAAGTAGCTCATTTCATCCCAGTGAAGACCACTTACACCAGTGCTAAGTTGGCGAAGATATACATGACTAGGATCGTATGTCTACATGGAGTTCCGAGGACCATTGTATCAGATAGAGGAACCGAGTTTACATCAAAGTTTTGGAATCAGTTACATGAAACTTTGGGAACCAGGCTAGAGTTCAGTACAGCTTTCCACCAGCAAACAGATGGCCAGATTAAGAGAGTCAATCAGATTCTGGAGGACATGTTGAGAGCTTGTGCACTAGATTATGGATCTAGTTGGGACGAAAATTTACCTTACGCAGAGTTCTCATACAACAACAACTATCAAGCCAGTTTGAAGATGGCCCCTTTCAAAGCATTGTATGGAAGGAGGTGCAGAACACCGTTGTTGTGGGACGAAGTTGGAGACCGATAGTTGTTTGGACCAGATTTGATTAACGAGTCTGAAGAGAAGGTTAAGCTGATTCACGATAGACTCAAGGTAGCCCAGTCCAGGCAGAAAAGTTATGCGGATTCAAAACGCAAGGAGACAGTTTACGAAGTTGGAGAAAGAGTGTATCTTCGTGTATCCCCACTTCGAGGAGTGAAGCACTTTGGAGTGAAGGGAAAGTTAGCACCACACTTTGTGGGACCATACAAAGTTTTGGAACGTATGGGAGAGGTTGCTTACAAGTTGGAATTACCCGAAGGATTGTCAGGAGTTCACGATGTGTTCCACGTTTCTCTGTTGAAGAAGTGCCACGCAGAGATGGCTGATATTCCTCTGAGAGATATAGTGCCACTCTAAGCGATACAGTTGGATAGCGATTTGACCCACGAGGAGTAGCCAGTTAGAATTCACAAGTTTGCCAGCTGAGTTACACGCAGCAAGGTTATCAAATTTTTCAAAGTTCAGTGGAGCCACCATAACGAGGGTGAAGCCACCTGGGAACGAGAGGAAGACCTATGGAAGGATCACCCTCACCAATTTTCTAGCCAATCTAAATCTCGAGGGTGAGATTCATCTTAAGGGGGGTAGGTTTGTAACATCCCAAATTTTCAATTTGGAATGTTATACATTAGATCATCATTGCATATCATATTTTATTGCATTTTGGTTAGATCCTTGAAATTCTACGCAACTCAAGGACCCACAGAGAGAGTTGGGGATTTCATTATTTTCATATTCGAGTTTTTCTCGAATTTTGAAAAAAAGGGATCGTTTGATTTTAATTATTTTTCTATTGAATATTTCTTTTATAAAAATAAAAGAGAGAGGATAAAATGACTTCCTCAAAAATAAAATAAAAATCAGAGATTTAATGTTAAAATCAAATAAGGATTTTATTCGGAGTTTTATCGCTATTTTATTTGAATTAGGAAAAGTATGCGTTTTTCAAAATTGCATTTTAGGCCCAAGTAAATGTTCACTTTGTCCGGCTTATTTTTAGAGGACGGGGAAATTTTATTTCGGGATTTTTGGTGTCCGTTTAGTATTTCTTTTATCTCTTTTTCTGCACGTCAGGATTTAAAAAAAGAAGAAGAGGAAACCGACTCCGAGCTGTACCCGAGCAGGACTCCACCCGGGGGGCTTTATAAGCCGCAGCCCCGAGCCGCCCCAAGGCCCAGCCCACCGACGCCGAACCCTAGCGCCGCCCGCTGCCCGCCGCCGCCGCCACGCGCCGCCGCCGCCCCGCTAGCCGTCGCCCGCCGCTACTCGCTGCCGCCCTGCTAGCCATGCCGCCGCCGCCGTCGTCTCGCCGGATCCGCCGGAGGTAGCCGCCGCCGTCCTCGGTTTTTGTGAGAAAACCAATCGGTTTTTTTCCAAAACCCTAGATCCGTTTTTTAGTTTCGGTTCGTTTTTTTGGTTTAGTTATTTAGCGGACGTTCGTCCGTACGTTTGTTTTAACAAACGGTTTTCGTCCGTTAGCCATAGATAATGAACGTTCGTTCGTTAGCCTGTTTGTCTGTTTTTCTTTTTCTTGGATTTTCCACGATTATTTTCAATCATGATTTCTGATCCGATTTTCGTTTTAGTTTATCTTTTCGCTCGTTTATCGGAATCAGGCGATTCAAGCGCCTAGAGTTTCGTCTCGAAGCCCTCTTTTTGTTTAACCAACTTAAACAAGTTTTTGCTACTGTAAAATTTGACTTTAGACCAGATTAGTAATGAAGCTTGTGTCTTTCGCCGTTTGAGTTTTGTTGCTTCATTTGATTTGATTTTTTTGCAAACCAGAGTTCTTAAGTTGAACTTTCTGGTTAGATCTCTTATTTGAGTTTAACCCGTGCCCTTGCTTGATTGGTTATTGTATGCTTGTTTGTTTGCGATAGAGTACCCGGAGTGCGAAGCGTGCTACTACGAGTCTCTAGGTTTCCCGGATCATCAGGAAGGCAAGTAACACTTTGATCATGCTTTTCATTACCCGGTTTTTATGCATTAATTTCGACCCTCAAACATTGCATAAGTAGGATTGATAACATGTGGGTATTGGGAAGTAGAGGATGAGGTAGAACCTATCACCTGTTTTATTATCAAACCCTTGGGAGTTACTTCTATGTTGCTTTTATTGCTATGCTATGCTCGTAGACGTGGATTGGGTTTGAGTGTATTCATGGCATACGTGAGTGTTCTTAATTAATGGTTAACTTAAGGTGGCAACTTAAATACACATCTGGGTGGATTGAGGCACCTGGGGAACCCAGTGATTGCATGTATTTTTTGGAAATCCCGAGGTACCGTGTGATTCTCCTATGGACTGCCACCCAGGCTCAAAGGGATCATGAGATTTTTCATGCTAGAAACTTCCGTGTGCAGCCACATGCCATTATGGGCTCTGGCATAGTTGATTAAGTCATGTGAACTCTTATAGTGGTAGACTAGCAAATGTAGGGGATGTAGGTGGTATTGTCTACCCATCGTAAGGTTCTAACGCTTTTGAAAGACTATGTCTCGGTCATCCGTTTCTCAAACATCATGTAGTGCAAGAAATCCAACGGAGGAGATCGAGTCTTGTGGGGAAAAGTGCGCAAACCTCTGCAGAGTGTATAAACTAATTATGGTTAGCCGTGTCCCCGGTTATGGACATCTTGAGTATCTAGTTCGTGGATTATCATGTGGATCTCAACACTCTCAATTATAAAAGTGTGCAACAGTAATTATTTTTTTATTGGGATTGAGATGGGGTTTACCATTCTCAATGTTCAACAACCAGCACGATAGTTAAATAAAATATATTCCTATGTTGTAGAAAAATTTGGCTTTTCGCAAAACTTATTAACCATACAGCCTCCACCAGCCATATATGCATGTAGTGATAGCATTATTCCACTCATTAGTCTCTTGTGTTACATTGTGCTACGTCTCGAGCTAGCGTTGGTTTTCCCCGAAGAGGAGGGGGTGATGCAGCACAGTAGCGTCAGTATTTCCCTCAGTTTTTGAGAACCAAGGTATCAATCCAGTAGGAGGTCACGCGCAAGTCCCTCGTACCTGCACAAAACGGTAGCAACTTGCAACCAACGCTTAGGGGTTGTCAATCCCTTCACGGTCACTTACGAGAGTGAGATCTGATAGAGATAATATTTTTGGTATTTTTGGTATAAAGATGGAAAGTGAAAAGTAAAATCAAAACAAGTAAAATAAAGTAATGGAGATTGATATGATGAGAATAGACCCGGGGGCCATAGGTTTCACTAGTGGTTCTCTCAAGAGCATAGATATTCTATGGTGGGTGAACAAATTACTGTTGAGCAATTTATAGAATTTAGCATAGTTACGAGGTTATCTAGGTATGATCATGTATATGGGCATCACGTCCGTGACAAGTAGACCGACTCCTGCCTGCATCTACTACTATTACTCCACTCATCGACCGCTATCCAGCATGCATCTAGAGTATTAAGTTAAAAACAGAGTAACGCCTTAAGCAAGATGACATGATGTAGAGGAATAAATTCATGCAATATGATAAATACCCCATCTTGTTATCCTCGATGGCAACAATACAATACGTGCCTTGCAACTCTTTCTGTCACTGAGTAAGGACACCGCAAGATTGAACCCAAAGCTAAACACTTCTCCCATTGCAAGAACTACCAATCTAGTTGGCCAAACCAAACGGATAATTCGAAGAGACTTGCAAAGATAACTCAATCATACATAAAAGAATTCAGAGAAGATTCAAATATTATTCATAGATAAGTTGGATCATAAACCCACAATTCATCGGTCTCAACAAACACACCGCAAAAAGAAGATTACATCGAATAGATCTCCACGAGAGAGGGGGAGAACATTGTATTGAGATCCAAAAAGAGAGAAGAAGACATCTAGCTACTAGATATGGACCCCAAGGTCTGAAGTAAACTACTCACACTTCATCGGAAGGGATATGGTGTTGATGTAGAAGCCCTCCGTGATGGATGCCCTCTCCGGCGGAGCTCCGGAACAGGCCCCAAGATGGGATCTCATGGATACAGGAAGTTGCGGTGGTGGAATTAGGTTTTTGGCTCCGTCTCTGGTCTAATGGGGGTACGTAGGTATATATAGGAGGAAGGAGCACATCGGTGGAGCTCCGAGGGGCCCACGAGGCAGGGGGCGTGCCCAGGGGGGGCGCCCTCCACCCTCGTGACCTCCCCGGAAACTCCTTGGAGCAGGGTCCAAGTCTCCTGGATCACGTTCGGTGAGAAGATCACGTTCCCGAAGGTTTCATTCCGTTTGGACTCCGTTTGATATTCTGTTTCATCGAAATACTGAAATAGGCAAAAAAACAGCAATTCTGGGCTGGGCCTCCGGTTAATAGGTTAGTCCCAAAAATAATATAAAAGTGGAAAATAAAGCCCAATATAGTCCAAAACAGTAGATAAAGTAGCATGGAGCAATCAAAAATTATAGATACGTTGGAGACGTATCACATTGCCAGCATATTCCATGTGGTGACCCATTTTCGGGCTGTAACGTATCACGTTGTAGACTTTTCAGACGACAAGTAAGGAGCCTTAGGTCGTGGTCTTTCACTCAGTGATGCCGTTGGAGTTGATGGACTCACTTTATCTTCCAAGCCTTCTGCTGTTATTGTATTAGATGGCCTTAAGCCATATTTATTGTAATAAGTTCTCTTTTCAGACATTTGATGTAATATGTGTGTGATTGCTACTCCGTTATAAATCCTTCAAGTACTGTGCATGTCAGCATTACTGATCCAGGGATTACACTGACGCACAGAGACCGGACTATTTGAGGTCTGGTCGCTACAGTCCCTCAGGATAAAGTGGTGCCTGAGTCATTTTACCTCCTCTAGTTGCTACTCTAACAGCAAAGTCATGTATGTTATTGTTCATTTCATCTAGCAACTCTCCTTGAGATTTAGCAACTTGTTCTAACTGGGTTTGAACCATAGAAGCATGTTTTCCCACACCTCTAACATCATTTGAGATTCTAAATAACAAGTCACTCAAGCGAGCAATCATATCAGAATTGTATTTCAATTGTTTCATAACATTTGCATTGAAGTGATCTTGTTTTCTAATGTAATTTTCTTACTCATAAAGGCATTGGCTAGGGTGCATATTGTGAGGATTGCAATTATCATTGAATTTCATTAGAGAATTTACCTCTACCACCTTAGGCAGTGGTGGTGCATTCAGCCCATTTATTTCTTCAATAGGAGGTAAATTTTTGACATCCTCAGCCTTAATACCTTTTTCCTTCATGGATTTCTTTGCCTCTTGCATATCTTTGGGACTGAGATACAATATACCCATCTTCTTCGGAGTGAGTTTAACCGGTGGTTCAGGAAGAGTCCAATCATCATAATTTTTCCATTTGTTATTCAATAATTCTTCAGCTTGTCCAATAGTTCGTTCCCTGAAAACACAACTAGCACAACCATCTAGGAAATCCCTAGAAGCATCGGTTAGTCCATAATAGAAGATATCAAGTATTTCATTTTTCTTAAGAGCATGATCAGGCAAAGCATTAAGTAATTGGCAAAGCCTCCCCTAAGCTTGTCGGAGGGTCTCTTCTTTAATTTGCACAAAGTTAAATATTTCCTGTAAGGCAGCTTGTTTCTTATGAGTAGGGAAATATTTTTCATAGCAGTAATAAATCATATCCTAGGAACTACACACACAAACATGAGCAAGTGTATTGTACCAAGCTTTAGTGATCACCATTTAATGAGAACATAAATAATTTGAGGATATAGTAATAACGAGTTTTCTCATCATGAGTAAAAAGGGTGGCTATGTCATTCAACTTAGTAAGATGTGCCACAACAGTTTCAGTTTCATAACCATGGAAAGGATCAGATTAAAACAAAGTAATTAACTCTGGGTCGATAGAGAATTCATAATCCTTATCATCAATAAAGATAGCTGAAGTAGCAAACTTAGGATCGTATTGCATTCTAGCATTCAGAGATTTTTCTTTATACTTTCAAAATAATTTCTGTAGATCATCTCTATCCTTACAAGCAAGAATATCTCTAGTTGTCTCCTCATTGATAACATAACCTTTCCGTACCTTAGGCAATTCATATCTAGGAAGGCTAGTTATAGTAGGTGTTTCAAGATTTTCAGTTTCAAGCTCATCATCAGTTTCAACAACATCATGTTGTTTTACTCTAGCAATTTGTTCATCAAGAAAATCACCAAGTGGCACATCATCATCATCAAGCAAGGTACTAGCATCATCATAAGTATCATTCATGGCAGAAGTAGCATCATCAACAACTTGCGACATATCAGGATTAATAGCGTGTGGTGGTGTTGCAAGTTTACTTATAACAGAAGGTGAATCTAAAGCAGAACTGGATGACAGTTCCTTACCTCCCCTCATCTTAGAGGGATAAATCTTAGTCTTAGCATCCTTCAGATTCTTCATAGTGATAAATTGATAATAATCCCAAGTGACTCAACAAATATAGCTATGGTCCCCAGCAACGGCGCCAAAAAAGGTCTTGATAACCCACAAGTATAGGGGATCACAACAGTTTTCGAGGGTAGAGTATTCAACCCAAATTTATAGATTCGACAGAAGGGGAGCCAAGGAATATTTGTAAGTATTAGCAACTGAGTTGTCAATTCAGTCACACCTGGAGACTAATTATCTGCAGCAAAGTGATCAGTAGCACAATAATATGATAGTTTTGATAGTGGTAGCAATAGCAATAGCAACGGTAACAGTGATAGCAATAGTTTTGTAGCAGTGCAGTAGTAACGATAGCAGAAGTAACTAAGCAAGAACAATATAGGATAAATTCGTAGGCATTGGATTGGTAGTTTGTTGGATGACATTCATCATGTGATATTCATAACCTAGGGTGATACGGCACTATCTCTAGTTCATAAATATAATGTGGGCATGTATTCCGTAAATAGTCATACGTGCTTATGGAAAGAACTTGCATGACATCTTTTGTCCTACCCTCCCATGGCAGCGGGGTCCAACTGGAAACTAAGGGATATTAAGGCCACCTTTTAATAGAGAACCGGAAAAAAGCATTAATACACGGTGTGTCGGGGGTGTCGTGCAACATATGACAATGGGTGGCTTATCATGGAGGGGGCTAATAATACATCACCGGTGCCTGGAAACGGGATAAGGCGCAAACATGCCCACCGGTGCATATTACCCAGGTTCGGGGCTCTCCTAGGAGATAAAACCCCGAATCCTGCTCTGCGGGGTCTCCGCATGATCACTCAAGCAACAATGGTGGCTACAAGCTTGCTCCTTGAGCTGTTTCTCTAGAGGGGGAAGAAGAACAAGGCTAGCCCTAGCTTCCTTTCTCTATGTGTGTGGGTGGACTAAGGTCTGAACCCTTTGCATGTGAGCACTGGGGGGTTTATATAGGCCTACCCCCGGGGTACAATGGTAATCTCACCGGGTGTAGGACCCAACTGTCAGTGTCTATGGTCGCCGGCTTCTCTGCCGGCCGCTGGGTCCCGCCGCCTGGTGGGTCCCGCCGCCTGTCTTGTACTTCACCGATAGGCCATGCCCGCCGCTTGCGGGTCCTGCCGGCTGCTTAGCACTGTGGGAATGCCACTGATGATGTGTGCTTTGTTGGGGAAGGTGTGGCTATACTACCGCCGCCTGGCGGGTGTTCACTGTAGCCACTCCCCATCTCTTCTGATTAATGGCACACATACTTTGAGGGAGGGGGAGGGCCGCCTGCTGGGAGCCGACCTCCCCACATGCCGACTGGTTAGAACTCGCCGCCTTCTGGCTTCTCATGGACAGGTAGGTCCCGCCGCCTGTGGGCCGTACCGACAATCCATAGTGGGAGCATGGCCTCCTCTTCCATGGGTGATGTCATGGGCTACGTGGCAACAGTACCGCGCCAGACGGGGACGTCCGCCGAGTACGCTGCACTGTGGCCACGCTCTGTCCTGGATTTGGGGGTGGCAGGCTATACTGTAGCCACGCCCGTCTCGTCACCATAATGTGGTGCAAACTTCAAGGGCGTGAGGGGCCGCCTGCTAGGAGCCGGCCTCTCTGGAGGCCACCTGCTAGGAGTCGGCCTATCTCATGGCTTTTTTCTGAGGACCGCCGCCCTCTGGTAGCCGGCCGCCTAGACCAGCCGGCCCTGAGAAGGCGGCTCTTCAACTTTGAGGCTTGAGGGGCGCAGTCGGCCCCAATGTCTTGAATCGCCACGGGGAGCAGATGAGGCTACCCATAGTCGTTCACTCCGACAGTAGTCCCCGAAGCTGGTGGGGCGCCACTGCTGAGAAGGCGAGAAGCATCGGCAACTTCCTACTCCGAATGATTTGGTGAACTTGTTCCGTCCGTCTTTCGAGGCACCGGCTGGCAGGAGCCGGTCGCGACGAGGCGGACTGTCTGATGATTTCGAAACATCGTGGTGGGAGCCCATTGGCGCACTAGCCAGGTGGCAGGCTTTCCACCCACTGCCTACGCGCCACACGGCGCTAGCCAGGTGGGCCAGCCTGCCATCCCATGCGCGCGACGGGACATCGCCGCAGGCTGGGGCCCGCCACTACCGGGCCTCGGCATGCGCGCGGATCCTGTTCGACTGAGGCAAATGGTGGGAATTCTGTGGCGCAGTAACTACACGTTGTTACTGCATGGTTAAAACGGGGTCGTGGTGCTATTAATCCCACGACTACCACATTCTCGCCCCCTCGGCCTCACCGCCTGGGGCTATAAGTAGGGGGAGGAGGGGAGCGGTAGACGCACGCACGCCCTCCTGTTGCTTCTTCCTTCCCCTTCTCGGTAGTGCCGCCGCACTCTGGCACCTTGCCGAAGTGCTACTTCAGCTCACTATTACCGAGCGCATCTCCCCCGCAGCGTTGCCGGTCCATCGCGGGTCCGCTCACTCGCCGTCGTTCCGCGTCCCCATTGAGCCCAAGCCCTCATGGCGCGGGCCGGTGCTTGGGACGGCTGCAATCTCCACAAGGACCACATCGCCTTCCTCTGCCAGACGCGGTGGCTGCCTGGAGAGAACTACGTACGGGCTCGTCCTCTGCCCGAAAGGGAGATCTCGCCGGTGCCGCGGGAAGGCGAGCGTGACATCTTCTGGTCACACTTCATTCGCGGCCTCGGTCTGCCGACGAGCGCCTTCCTTCGTGCCTTCCTCCAATTCTACAAGCCCCAGCCGCACCACCTCACGCCAAACACGGTGGTACTGCTATCAGCTTTCGTCAAAGTTTGCGAAGGCTATCTCGGCATCCTCCCCACCATCGAGCTCTGGGGGAGTTCTTCTACACCAAACTCGGCACCGCCGGCAAGAATCAGGCGGCCTAGTGCGGAGCTTTCATCGCGGTGCAGCGACCGGGTGCCGGGAACCGTTTCCCGGCCATCAGCTTGACGCAGTCGGTCAAGATGTGGCAACGGTCTTACTTCTACGTGAAGAACGTCCACTTAGAGCACGACTTCGTCAACCTGCTGGCTTATAAAGCCGGTCCGCCGACGGAGCCCTCCACCAACTGGACCTACAAGCCGAAGACCCAGTCGGCCGCCTCCACTGTCGCCATCGCCCAACTCAGGGAGATGACGGAGTCGGAGGGCATCAAGGCTTCGGACCTGCTGACCGCCTTCGTGGTGCGCCGGGTGCTCCCCCTCCAAACCCGGCCTCACATGATTAGCCGGATGAGTGGGCATCGAGACCCGTGTTGGATGTGCACCAAGGAGATGCCGGATGCGGAGGTGACCTTCCTGGTGAACTTCATCTCGAACTGCAAACTCTCTGAGGAGGAGTGACAGTTCAGCAAGCGGCCATACTCCCGCTCAAACCCACCGCCTGCGGTAAGTTCTTAACTATTTTTTCTCTTCATCTGCTGGGTTCTTCTTTTGCCACCTGATCAGTCGGTCACGGTGCAGATCCTCACGTCCCAACTGTCAGCCGACACCTTGGAGGAGGGCCAAGAGTACCTGCCGAACCGGACCATGAGTGACGCGGACGACCCCGACTTGGGGGCGGCCACCTTGGAGGAGGACGACGCCACAGGTGGTGGCGGCGCAGCAAGCGGCTCTGAGGAGGCGACGTAGAGGTGTGGCCGGATGATGACGAGGAATAAGACGAACCACGCCGCCCTCACAACATTGACAAGGCGGGCGCGAGCTCATCAGCCGCGCCGACCGCACCAGGCCGCCAAGCCGCTGTTCGGCAGCCGGCCAAAGAAGCCGAAGAACCCGGCCACCGCGACCAGGTGGAAGGAGGCCACCACGAAGGCGGCCCAATTCCAAAGGGCCCCGAAGTAGCCCCCAATGGTGTCCGCGTAAGTTCTTGACTCCTGTTGCGTTTTTCCTTTCGTCTTTCTTGCAAAACTCTTTCTGAATTTCTTCTTGTCTTGTTTGAACAGGGCCCCGCTCTCCCTTGAGCATTCAGCCTCTACCTCCATCATCGGGGGGATGGAGGGCTCCGCCAACATCCGCCGCGTGGACCCGCGCGTCGAGCTCCAAGCGGCAACGGAGTGGAACGTGCGGGAGGTGCATAAGGAATGGGAGGAGGCGGAGCGGCAGAAGGCGGTGGTGGCCAAGGCGGTGCAGGAAGAAGCCGACGCGGCCGCCAAGGCCCAGGCCGACGCCACGGCCAAGGAGCGGGCGGACGCGGTCGCCAGGGCGCGGGCGGAGAAGGCCACATGCGGCCTAGCGCCGCAACTTGTCATTCCTCTACGCGCCATGCAACCGGCGCCTGGGACCCAGGCGCCGACTCGAGGATCCGGCGACGAACAGCCGGTCGTGGAGGGCGGAGGAGGTGATGCCATCGTCTTGGGGGCGGAGGAGCCCCTGCAAGCTCCGACCGTCGAGGCACATGGTGGCGAGCTGGTGGTGGGGGCGACCCCCACGGCCTGTACTCCGATACGTCGGCGCATGGTGAAGGCGACGTCGGCACCACGGCCGCAGGAGATCGAGGCCGCGAACTTGTCGGCCCCAGATGTAGAGGCCACCAGTGCCATTCCACCGGAGTGGACGCCTGGGGGCATGACGAGTGTGTTGAACAGGGCGGTGCAGGATGTCCAAGCCCAGCTTCAAGCCCAAGGCGCCGCCCTTCAATAGTAGACGAAGGAGTTCTTGGCGACGTGCACCGCCATCCGGGTATGTCTCATGGTCGCCTGTTTCTGATTCTTGTATTTTTCTTGAAATCTTCCATGGGGGCGCGCCAGTGCACCCACTGGGTGTAGCCCCCTAGTTCTGGGCCGGCTGCTGAGCGGGCGGCTCGGAACTTAAGGTATGTTCCGAGTGCTAACCTTTTATTTTTTCTTCTCTTGACTTTGTTGTGGGACTATCACAACATCGGTGTGGCTGCCTTCAACTCTTATGTCTGGGAGCTGGCCAAGCGGACTGCTGAATTGGCCGATAGCCAGAGTAAGTGATTCATCCTTATTCTCGTGGGTGCGCCCCAGCGCACCCGTGGGCTGTAGCCCCCAAGATTCGGGCCGTCTGCTGAGCAGTCGGGCCGGATCTTCCAGCGACTACTTTCGTTCTTTTGTTAAATTGCCGACTGTCCTTTCTTTCTTGTCTTCTGCAGGAGCCAACGCCACCTTACAGCAGCAGCTAGGTGAAGCTCAGACCGTGCTGTGCGCCAAGGAGGAGGAGTGCAGCAAGATGGAGCAGGAGGGCGACCGCCTGGCCAAGAAATTGGCTGACCAGGCGGACCGGCACTAGGCGGAGCTACAGAAGCTCAAGGATGCGGAGGAGGCGCTCGAGGCCGAGTTTGAGACTCAGCGCTCGAACTGGGTCGATAGGGAGAAAGCTCTGACCGACGGCTACGGCGAAATCGAGGACATGCTCGACGGTGAGTTGTTCTTCCCTTTCTTCCGCCTGCTGACTTCTCACTCGAGCCAACTTCCGACTTCATACTTATTTTTCCTTCTTGTTCAGAGTATTTTTCTGGTAACGCCATCACCGCCAACCAAGCCATCGAGGCTCGCCGCGACAAGTGAAGGCTGGCTGGTGCAGAAATCATGCCCAATACCCCTCGGACCCTCGCCGAGTAGCTACTTGTTGTCCAAGCTTGTCTCCAACCGACCCATCGGGTGCTCCGCCGTTTGCAGCGCGCCGGAGCCCAGGTGGTCGCCGCCCTCTGGCCAGGTGCTCCGGCTCTGCGCACCCCCAGTCGGACCTCCGACTGGTTAGAGGTGTCTATTGATGGGGAACGTAGTAATTTAAAAAAAATTCCTACGCACACGCAAGATCATGGTGATGCATAGCAACAAGAGGGGAGAGTGTCATCCACATACCCTCATAGACTGTTAAGGGGAAGCGTTATGACAACATGGTTGATGTAGTCGTACGTCTTCACGATCGACTGACCCTCAGTACCGAACGTACGGCACCTGCACGTTCAGCACACGTTCAGCTCAGTGATGTCCCGCGAACTCACGATCTAGTAGAGCTCGAGGGAGAGTGTCGGTGTCAAAACCCTACGTCCGGATGGTAACAGGACGCAAGGGACATGAAGTTTTACCCAGGTTCGGGCCCTCTCCATGGAGGTAAAACCCTACGTCCTGCTTGATTAATATTGATGATATGGGTATTACAAGAGTTGATCTACGACGAGATCAGAGAGGCTAAACCCTAGAAGCTAGCCTATGGTATGATTGTTGATGTGTATGTTGTCCCACGGACTAAAACCCTCCGGTTTATATAGACACCAGAGAGGGTTAGGGTTACATAAAGTCGGTTACAATGGTAGGAGATCTGAACATCCATATCGCCAAGCTTGCCGTCCACGCCAAGGAAAGTCCCTTCTGGACACGGGACGGAGTCTTCAATCTTGTATCTTCATAGTCCAGGAGTCCGGCTGAAGGTATAGTTCAGCTATCTGAACACCCCCTAATCCAGGACTCCCTCAGTAGCCCCTGAACCAGGCTTCAATGACGACGGGTCCGGCGCGCAAATTGTCTTCGGCATTGCAAGGCGGGTTCCTCCTCCAAGTACTTCATAGAAGATCTTGAACACAAAGATAGTGTCCGGCTTCGCAAAATAAGTTTCCACATATTGCCATAGAGAAAATAATAATATTAACACAAATCTAATTTGCTGACGTATTCCAGGGTGCGACATGCCATGGCCAAGCCTTTATCCATTCAATTATCCCACCTCAGCGTGTTGTGCGAGGCGGTTTCCTTGGTCACGTCTTGTTGAAGCAGAGATCGTGTCCCCTTATTACGGGATTCTCATCAATATGGGCATGGGTAACCCAACCGCGCCTTTGATTATGGCGCTTGGAGATAAGCAAGTTTTACCAGGCTGGTGGGGGCACATAATCGCGTCCACCCATATAAGGGGATAAGGATCCACCTTTTCACCCATGCCTTCTTCCTCCTCTGCCTATCCATTCTTGCGCACTTGAGCTCCAGCGCCCAAGTTCGCACTACCACCTCGACCTTCTCCAGTCATGTCCGAAGCGGGAGGCAAGTGGATGGTCTCCTCCGCCACGGAGGGACACATAAAAAAGCTAAGGAAGGCCGGATATCTGGCCAGCGACATCGCACATCGGCTCCCCGAAGAGGGGCAGCTCATCCCCACTCCTAGGCCCCATGAGAGGGTGGTATTTCTCCCCCATTTCCTCCACGGACTAGGCTTCCCTCTGCATCCATTTGTCCGGGGGCTCATGTTCTACTACGGCCTGGATTTCCACGATCTGGCCCCGAACTTCGTCCTCAACATCTCGGAGTTTATCGTCGTGTGCGAGGCTTTCCTCCGCATTCGCCCCCATTTCGGCCTATGGCTAAAGACCTTCAACGTCAAGCCGAAGGTGGTGCGCGGCAACCAGGCGGAGTGCGGCGGCGCCATGGTTGGCAAGATGGCCAACGTTCTGTGGCTCGAGGGCTCCTTCGTGGAGACCCTGAAGGGGTGGCAATCATGGTGGTTTTACATCATCGAGCCGCGCGACGTCGAATGGGTCGCACCCCCTGAGTTCCGATCCGGCCCCCCTACGCGGCTCACCTCCTAGAAGGAGATAGGCCTATCTTGGGGTAAAAAAGGAGAGCTGACCGGACTCCAAACATGCATCCAAACCCTGGTGGACAAGAAGCTCAAGCTTGTCAATGTAGTCCAGGTTATGCTCGGCCGCCTGATCCTCCCGTGTCAACGACGGGCCTTCAACCTTTGGGAGTTCGACCCGGTGCAGCATCAAACTCTCAACAGGCTCTTCGACACGATATACGAAGATGCCTGGAGGATGCTTTTCAAGGGCGCCGAGGCCCCCGCATCCGCTGCCGAGGATCGCGGATTCAGTACTCAGCGTCGCGCTCTGGCGGTAAGCTGTTTTTGTCTTTTTACAAGGTATCCGTTTTTCATAGTTTGACTCTATGCGAGATCTAAGCTCCTCTATATTTGACAGGACTGGGAGGTGACGTCCGGACAGATTAACTGTCTGGCTCCTTTGCCCGAAGGCCCAACGGACGCCCACTTGGAGAAGCTGCTAGTCCCGGCACCCTACGTGGTGCCGGAGAAGAAGGCCAAGAAGAAGGCCGCGGGGACTCGAAGGAGTGCCCGGCGCCAGGAGGTGTTGGATTCATCATACGGTGGCTCCGAGGCGCATTCCTCCCGTGAAGACGAGGAGGAAGGAGAAGAAACCTCTCCCCCTCCAGTGGGAGGAGAGAAGAAAAGGAAGGCCGCCCTCTCTAAGGAGGCCGGAGGGTCCAAGAAAGGAAAAACCCATCCTCTGGACTACTCCCCTGACGCCGACGACGGCGGAGAGGACTGGCAGCCCAAGGCCAAGCCCCTGGCGAGATCGTAAGTATCCGGATACCGGAGTAATTCATAGTATTCATTTTTTGCACCGCTTTCCCTTATGTCGAATATGTTTATGTAGCCCACCCAAAGACCGGCTCGACGCCTCGTCGAGCGGCTCACTGGACTCGTCGGATGTGAATTCGCTTCCGACGACTTCCTCCCCCCACCCTACGGATGACACCGAAGTGTTGTCCCAACAGGTTCCAAGCCGGGAGGAGCTGGTCCTGGAGGCGCCACAAGGCGACCTCCCGGACTCCAGGAGTAAAGGGGATGAGACCCCCAGGGCTCCAAGTCCGGCTCAAGGCCGTACACTGCTCCGGAACCTTCAAAGGTTCCAGAGTCCGGCGGGCGACCTCCTTCCAAGAGGAGCAAGCCTACCGTGCCAGTGACCCCTGTCCAACCGGGGGCACCGGACAATCTGTTGGAGGTGCTCGAAGGCGCCTCCATCGACGAGGGACACCGCACTATTATGAGTGCGGTGGTCCAGAAGGTTCAGTCCACCAAGAGCGGACTGACTGAAGCTTGTACTAGCCTTTTAACAGGCTTTGAGATAAGTAATTAATGTTTAAATAATATTACCGCATAGACAGTAGCCCCTGATGCTCTGTTGGGCGTTCGGGAAGAAAAGCCGAATAGAGGATCAAAGAATTCGCAGGAGTCTAACAAAAGGAGTCAATATGCGTATGCAGGCTTCTCTGCTAGCGTCCGTCGCACTGACTGCGGAAGTGGACGTGCTGAAGCAGAGCCTCGAGAAGTCTGAGCAAGAGCTCGGGCATGCCAAGAAGCAGCTCGAGGAGAAGGAATACCCTGTTTGAATATGTATATAAAAAAGGTGCAATTGCAAAAAATGACAGGATTGACATGGCTATTGTAGGGGCCACGTCTGAGGTGGCGACCCTTAAGCAAGCGCTGCTCGAGGCCGAGAAGAGTGCGGCCCGCGGAGCGCACCGAGCGGGAGAGGTATGAGGCTGAGGTTGGCAAGGTGCGGCAAGAGCTCCATGTTCTCATGAAGAAACATGAGAGTTTGGAGCTTGACTCGAAGATGCGAGCGTCCGAGCTCGCGGCAGCTATAGAAAATGCCAAGTCTGCCAAGACCGAGTCCCAGAAGACCCTCCAGGAGTTGGATGTGGTGAAGAAGATAGCGGTGGGTAAGGCATTTTTTGTGCAAAGTAAACATATAAACGTGAGTTACTTGATACTTACCCGAATCTGGAGCTCTCCAGGGGCATTTGCAGATCTTCCTCGGAGTGTATCCGATGCCGCTGCATTCTATCGAGCCAAGGAGGGCAGCTCGACGGAGAAGGTGTTCTGGTCTCAGTATACTAAGGCCGCACACCCCATGCCCCTGAGCGACCAGCTGAAGCAACTAGTCGAGCTCCACAAGGCGGCCGAACAGGCCATGAAGGGCCTCCTAGTTCGGCTGTGGCCTGGAGAGGCCCTGCCTGGGAGCTATTTCGGGCTGGTAAGGCGGCTGGTGGAGGCCTGTCCAAGGCTCGAGGTTATCAAGCGCTCCGTCTGCATCGAAGGTGCCTGTAGGGCCCTTGCACGTGCTAAGGTGCACTGGGGCAAGCTGGATGCTGACAAGCTTGTGAAGGACGGGCCGCCGTCGGGGAAAGAGCATCGCAAGCCCGAAAATTACTATAAGGATGTTCTGAAAGGTGCCTGCCTTGTGGCGGATGAATGTACTAGGGATGTAATTTTTGAGTAAAACTCGCTCGTTTTTGTCCTGTGCGTTGGAAACTTGTTCATATGCGCCTAGCAATGCTGTTTGAATTCAAAATATTACCTTCTGTGCGGCTATTTATCAATTCTGAGAGATGGCGAGTCATCGGCTTCTGCCCCCATGCCGCTAGTGCTGGGGTGTTCGGGGATAAACCTGAGCACTCTTCTTCCCATGTTTGGGTCCTTCGAGGGAGGCGCTCAGCCCAGCGAACGAGGCAATCAGACTATAACGCGTGAACACTCTCACTTAGCCATAGAATTCTATAATTTTAAATTTCGGCGAAGCCCCTAGTATTCGGAAGACCGATTTCGGGGCGCTATCCACGCCTTGGCCGGACAGAGCCGACTCCCCGCCCGAAGCGGCATAAGTCTTTAGGGACTCGAAAAAACCTCTCGAACAGCGACCAGCTCTCGCTTCATCATGACAGTCAGTTTTAGCTTTCTCCACTGAGGTGCTCGGCCCAGCTCAACTGGGGCACAATCGCAGTGGTTCTCCTAGTGCTACCTTAGCCGATATACCGGAACGTAAGGCACGAAAACATAGGAGCCAGGCAAACCCAACTATTGACCCAAGACATGATTCGAAGCCGATGCATATAATGCTATAAGTTCGGGGCGCCACACTTGTGAAAGTGTTCGGACTTCTCACACCATATTGAGGGGTACTGAAGCCCCTGGCGTATTTTGGCCGTACCAGATTGTACGGATGCAACATGTCGTTAAGGAACATTTATTTATAAAAGGATAATGCGAAAATAGACAAAAGCTATGCATTGTTTATTGAAAATAGCTGCGATTAAAGCGGAACGATACAAGTAATGTGATAAACGAAAAGTTGGACTATTTAACATGTCTGCTCCAGGGGCAAGCTACGGAATAGTATGCGGAACAGGTATACTGCTCATGATAGAGACCACCTGGGATTTCCGTAATGCGGCATGGCTTGTCTGCTTCCCTGGTTCTTGCAGGCCTTCCGTAAAGTAGAGTCCTGAAAGTAAGAGAAAAGGAAAAAATCGGCAGCCCCTGGTGCGGTTTAAGCCATGTTTTGGGCGTGCCGTGATGGTGCCCCTCCCCCTATGCCCATGGTATTTCTAGAGCGTAGTTATGTACGCGAAGTACTGGTGTCGCCTTTTTGTGAGGGTTGGGGTTGGGGCCGCATTGCTACGCCTGCTCGGAACGTGCCATGCGGTCTTGTTGTAGGTTACTTCGGGCGCGCTTGACGGTGTCCGGACGTTTAATGGCCGGACTGGAAAACTGCCTGGAGAGGCTGCTTTGTACTTCCGCTGCAAGGGCCGCCGTGTGCTCTTCCGTTCGGAGGGAGCGTTCGGTGTTTCCATTGACCGTAATTACTCCACGAGGGCCTGGCATCTTGAGCTTAAGGTATGCGTAGTGCGGTACTGCGTTGAATTTGGTGAATGCGGTTCGTCCGAGCAGTGCATGATAGCCACTGCGGAATGGGACTATGTCGAAGATTAACTCCTCGCTTCGGAAGTTATCCGGAGATCTGAAGACCACTTCAAGTGTGACTGAGACTGTACAGTTGGCTTCTACACCTGGTATTACGCCTTTAAAGGTCGTTTTGGTGGGCTTAATCCTCGAGGGATCTATGCCCATTTTCCGCACTGTATCCTGGTAAAGCAGGTTCAGGCTGCTGCCGTCGTCCATGAGGACTCTAGTGAGATGAAATCCGTCAATAATTGGGTCTAGAACCAATGCGGAAAATCCACCATGAAGGATGCTAGTGGGATGGTCTCTTCGATCAAAGGTGATCGGGCAGGAGGACCATGGGTTGAACTTTGGGGCGACTGGCTCTACCGCGTATACGTCCCTTAATGCGTGCTTCCTCTCCCTTTTGGGGATGTGGGTGGCGTATATCATGTTCACCGTCCGCACTTGTGGGGGAAAACCCTTATGTCCATTGTTGTTCGGCGGCCGGGGCTCCTCGTCGTCATCGCTATGCAACCCCTTTTCTTCATTGTCGGTGCTTAACTTGCCTGCCTGCTTGAACACCCAACAGTCCCTGTTGGTGTGATTGGCCGGCTTTTCGGGGGTGCCATGTATTTGGCACAAGCGGTCGAGTATTCGGTCCAAGCTGGACGGGCCCCTAGGATTCCTTTTGAATGGATTTTTCCCCTGACCGAATTTAGAGCCTCTGAATCCGGCATTAACTGCCGTATCCTTAGCATTATCGTCGTTAATGCGGCGCTTCTACTTGTTGCGACGCGAACTGTCACTAATGTCCCTGGTGTCCGAACTACCAGGGTTCTTGGTCATATTGTTGCTGCGAGCAAGCCAACTATCTTCTCCCGTGCAAAAGCGGGTCATGAGTGTCCCCCTCCACCATAATCCACCTCGAGGATGGCGTTGTACGGCAGGCGGATGTGAGCGACGTCGAAGTCGATGAGCTCGGTGCGGTAGTTGTTGCATTGCTCGAAGGTGACCGGAAGGCGAACCTGCCCAATTGGAATAGTGGAACCATCGGTGACTCCTGAGAAAGGCTTGGTCGACTGAAGCTGGTCGTACGACACTTGGAGATTGTCGAACGTCTTGACGGACAGGACGTTGAGTCCTGCCCCACCATCGATGAGGGCCCTGGTTACCTGCACGTTGCTGATGATTGGGGAGCAAAGCATCGGGAGGATTCCGGCCGTTGCCGCACACTTGAACTGGTCTGCGGAACTGAATGTGATCGCGCACGTAGACCACCTGAGAGGGCGCATGGCCTCAATCTTGGGAAGGACTGCATTCACCTCGCGAGCAAACTGCTTGAAGATGCGCTGTGAGGCTGGGGCCTGGGCGCCACCCAAGATGCAAGCAATTGCACGCGGCTCTTGGAAGCCCCCAGCCCCATCGTCTTGGTGTTGGTCTTCATTCCTCCTTGGTGGAGGCGGCAGAGGGGGGAGGCCTACGTTGTCGTGCGGGTGGCCCTCACGAGGCTGGTCCCTCCAGCCTCCCTCGCGAGGCTGGCCCTGCCAGCGGTCCTCGCGAGGGCGGCGCCATCCCTGGCGAAGGCCACGGTCTTCCCATCGTCCGCCACCTCTTCCTCCTCCTCGGCCATAGCCCCTGCCGTTGCGCTCTGGGCGTCGGCCAATTCGCCCATCTCGCACGGCTTTGAGCTCTGGACATTCGTTGGTGTTGTGGGTGTGGAGGTCATGGTACACGCAGTACCGTCCGCCCTTGGATGACTCAGGCTAATCCCTACCTCGCTTGGTGTCCGGTTCCGCTGCTAGCACGGTAGCCCCCTTGCGCTTCACGTCTTTGGCCTTGAGCTTATTTTCTTCTGGGTCAGCTGCCGGGAGCTCGAGGAGGGAGAGACGCCCTTCCTCAGCCCTGGCGCACTTGGTCGCCAAGTTGAACAGCTCCAGGGATGTGCACAGGTCTTCATGGATTGCTAGCTCTTCCTTCATCGTGACGTCTCGCACGCCGTCGGAGAAGGCTGAGATGATAGCTTCTTCAGTTACCTTGGGGATCTTGAGGCGAGCGTAGTTGAAGCGCTAGATGTACTTCTGCAGGGTTTCTCCTGGCTGTTGCTTGACGCGGCGCAGGTCGCTCATGGCCGGGGGCCGGTCACGAGTGCCCTGGAAGTTGGCGATGAAGCGGGTGCACATCTCACTCCAGGAGGAGATCATGCCGGGAGCCAGGTTCAGGAGCCAGGTGCGGGCGCCGTCCTTGAGCACCATGGGGAACCAATTCTCCATGACCTTTTCGTCTCCGTTGGCGGCTACGATGCCCAGCTCGTAGAGTTGCAGGAACTCCGCGGGGTCCGCTGTGCCATCATAGCGCGGAGGGAGGTCAGGCTTGAACTTGCCTGGCCATGTGATGCTGCGCAGCTCGGGGGTGAAGGCGAGGCAGCCCGCCATGGCCACTGGCGCCCTTTGCTGGTGCTGGACTTGTTCTTGCGGGTCACCATGCGCCGCAACTGGGAGCAACGCGGGGTCTTGTCGTGGAGGCGCTGGGGCGCGGTCTTGGCGCGCCGGCGCTGGGAGCGCGCGAGCACCTTCCCGGGGACGTGGGATCTCTTGGCAGCTCCCTTCTTGTTGCGCAGGCGCCGAACATGGAGGGTCCCGCCTGGGGCTGCGCGCCCTGGAGCCAAGGCACCTTCTTGGGGAGGAGGCGGCGGAGGCTCCTCCTGATCCTCGCCTCCTGCATGGGACGGAGGGCAAGGCAGCGAGAGGGACCGCCAGGGGGGGGCCCTGTGGCACTGACGAGCTCGGTGATGCGGGCGAGCCAGTCCTCCTAGAGGTCGTCGACGGGGCGATAGTGCAGGAGCTCCCGCGCCAAGATCAGTGAGGCGTGCGCATCCATCGGTGCGCGACGGGCGTGGGACGACGAGCCAGCTGGAGTCAGCGACGGGGTGGTGGTGCGGCCATCCCGCCACACCGAAGGATGCTGGGACGAGGCCTGCTGCTCGTTCCCTGCCGGGCCGGTGGCGGCGTTGGCGGCGGGCGACGGGGAACGACGAGGGGGGCCGCCGACGGGCGCCGTCCGGGCGACGCGAGTGGCGCGAGCAGCCCGGCGCTCGACGCGAGCCCGACGAGCGTCAGCCATGGACACGGCGGAAGATCACACGCGAACAGCGGAAGAAAGATTCCGGCGCACCCCTACCTGGCACGCCAAATGTCGGATTTTGGGTTCCGACAGACCCTTGAGGTTTGAACACTGGGGTGCGCACGGAGATCTCTCCCCTACCGGTCTACGTCCGATCCTCTCGTGCAAACTAAGATGAAAAATGATGAACAACACAAGAGAAACGAGGTTTATACTGGTTCGGGCCACCGTTGTGGTGTAATACCCTACTGCAGTGTGTGGTGTGCTGGATTGCCTCTGGGGCTGATGGTGGACAGTACAAGGGATGAACAGCCTCGCAAGGGGTGTTCTTGAGCTGGTGCGGTGTGTTCTACTTAGTCTCTACTGGGTTTTCTGCTCCTTCCTTCTTCTCCCTTTGTGGAGGCTAGCTCTATTTATAAAGGCCCTAGACCTCTCCCTGAATAATTGAGCGGGAAAGGCGCCAACAATTGGCCATTTTCAAGAGGAACATCTAGTACAAGTTATCCTGACCAATGGTGGTCTTCTGCTGCCAAAAGCACTGGTGATGACGCCGTCTTGGGCTCCACGGTGACCTTCGTCCGGCCGTCCGGCTGGTCTTGGTCTCGTTGCACCGGAATGGTAACCTTTGCCTGATACCTTGGCCTGTGCTTGCCCCCTTTGCACCAAAGGGGAAACATGGACCCTGCACAGGCCGGCGCCCGCCTGGCCTTGATCGTCATGGCTTGCGTCATAGGATCCTCGTGAGGTACCCTTGCATTGATCTCTCCACCTCCTCGCGAGCCTGCCTGATGAGGCCGCTCTTGAGGAAGCTTCCTGTCATCCGCCCTGCAAGGCTTGGCGCCTCGCTAGGGTCTTGAGCTTGGGCTGATGAAGATGGGCCGTGCTGGGCCCCCGCCTGAGCCACGCCGCAGGCAGGCAAGTCTGGGGATCCCCGTTCCCAGAATGCCAACAAACGCATTAAAATTCAACGGAACAACAGCACGGGCCATCTATCTACAATAACATAGACAAGTAAAATACTATCAGGTACTAAGTTCATGATAAATTTAAGTTCAATTAATCATATTACTTAAGAACTCCTACTTAGATAGACATCCCTCTAATCATCTAAGTAATCACGTGATCCATATCAACTAAACCATAACCGATCATCACGTGAGATGGAGTAGTTTTCAATGGTGAACATCTCTATTTTGATCATATCTACTATATGATTCATGCTCGACCTTTCGGTCTTAGTGTTCCGAGGCCATATCTGCATATGCTAGGCTCATCAAGTTTAACCCGAGTATTCTACGTGTGCAAAACTGTCTTACACCTGTTGTAGATGAACATTGAGCTTATCACACCCGATCATCACGTGGTGTCTCAGCACGACGAACTTTGGCAACAGTGCATACTCAGGGAGCACACTTTTACCTTGAAATTTAGTGAGAGATCATCTTATAATGCTACCGTCAAACAAAGCAAAATAAGATGCATAAAGGATACACATCACATGCAATCAATATAAGTGATATGATATGGCCATCATCATCGTGTGCCTTTGATCTCCATCTCCAAAGGATTGTCATGATCACAATCGTCACCGGCGCGACACCTTGATCTCCATCGTAGCATCGTTGTCATCTCGGCATCTATTGCTTCTACAACTATCACTACCGCTTAGGGATAAAGTAAAGAAATTACAGGGCGATTGCATTGAATACAATAAAGCGACAACCATGGCTCCTGCCAGTTGCCGATAACTACATTACAAAACATGATCATCTCATACAATAAATATAGCATCATGTCTTGACCATATCTCATCACAACATGCCCTGCAAAAACAAGTTAGACGTCCTCTACTTTGTTGTTGCAAGTTTTACGTGGCTGCTACGGGCTGAGCAAGAACTGTTCTTACCTACGCATGAAAAACACAACAATAGTTCGTCAAGTAAGTGATGTTTTAACCTTCACAAGGACCGGGTGTAGCCACACTCGGTTCAACTAAAGTTGGAGAAACTGACACCCGCGAGCCACATGTGTGAAAAGCACGTCGGTAGAACCAGTCTCGCGTAAGCATACACGAAATATCAGTCCGGGCCCTTCATCCAACAATACCGCCGAACCAAAGTATGACATGCTGGTAAGCAGTATGACTTGTATCGCCCACAACTCACTTGTGTTCTACTCGTGCATATAACATCTACACATAAACCTGGCTCAGATGCCACTGATGGGGAACATAGTAATTTAAAAAATTTCCTACGTACACGCAAGATCATGGTGATGCATAGCAACAAGAGTGTCATCCATGTACCCTCATAGACCATTAAGCGGAAGTGTTATGACAACGCTGTTGATGTAGTCGTACGTCTTCACGATCGAGCGATCCTCAGTACCGAACGTACGGCACCTCCGCATTCAGCACACGTTCATCTCGGTGATGTCCCGTGAACTCACGATCCAGTAGAGCTCGAGGGAGAGTTTCGTCAGCATGACGGCATGGTGACGATGTTGATGAAGCTACCGTCGCCGGGCTTCGCCTAAGCACCGCTACAGTATGACCGAGGTGGATTATGGTGGAGGGGGGCACGGCACATGTAAATTATCTTTGCAGATTTCTGACTTGTCTTGCTTTTCTGCTCCTTCGGCTTTTCCCTTTGCCGCCCTCCCTTAGATGTCGTCTTGCCAACCGGACAGCCACTCTGTGGTCTGTGGTAGGGTCAAGTACGTGGAAATTTTTGGAAGGCAAGTACTTTAGCTATTTGTAGAGTGTAGCAACTTAAGTTTAGAAATCGGCTGGCTGGCTGCTCAACAGCCGGTCGGCGAGGCGAGGAGCCGGCTTGGTCTATGCGAATGCTTTGGTCCTTAGCCATTTTTTGTGTGGGCACCATTTCCTTCCTTTAACTCTTGCCAGTCGGATAGTCGCTCTGCGAGCTGCGGCTTATGGAAAGATAGAGCTTAGGTGCCGGCACACTACTTGTCCGACTGCAGGTAGCATTGACGTAGTACAAGGCAGCTAGCCCCTGGGCCGACTGGTCGAACCGGGTGCCAGGCAGAATAGTTAACTAATGCATTCATTGTCACATAACTTATCATATAGATAAAAGGCTAGCCCCCGAGTGCTCCTCGAGGGTCCTGATGTCTTAGCACTAAATACAAAAGGTAGCATGGTACATACTGCATTAACTGTAAAATCTTCGAAGGAGATTTGCATTCAATGGACACTCTGATTCCTTGCCAGAGTCCTCCCTATTGTGCGCTCTGGGCTTCTGTGCATCGATGAGGTAGTAGGAGTCATTTCCCAAAGCTTTGCTGATGATGAAGGGGCCTTCCCAAGGGGCTGAGAGCTTGTGCTGGCTGACTGTTCACTGGATCAGCCAAAGCACAAGGTCTCCCTCTTGGAACGATCTTGGCTTGACCTTCCGACTATGGTAGCGGCACAGACTCTTCTGGTAGATGGCGGACCGGCTGAGTGCTAACAGCCAGCCCTCTTCCAGCAGATCAACACCATCTTCTCTTGCTTCTTTCGCCTCCGCCTCCATGTACATGGTGAAGCAAGGTGAGTCGAACTCGATGTCAGTTGGGATGACGGCCTCAGCCCCGTACACGAGGAAGAATGTAGTGAATCCAGTTGATTTGTTCGGAGTGGTGCGGAGGCTCTAGAGGACGGCCGACAGCTCATCGATCCAGCAGCCGGCCAAGCGCTCCAGTGGCTCGACCAGTCGAGGCTTAATGTCGCAGAGGATGAGGCCGTTTGCTCGCTCGACTTGTCCATTTGACCGCGGATGGGCAACGGACGCTAAGTCCAGTCGGATGCCCTTCGTCGCGTGGAAACGGGCCAAGGCTCCCTTGGAAAAGTTTGTGCCATTGTCGGTGATGATGTTGTGTGGCACCCCATATCGGACAGTGATATCTGCAATGAAGGTCACATTAGTCGGACCGCTCAGTTTCTTGATTGGCCTTGCTTCAATCCATTTGGTGAATTTGTCCACGACGACAAGCAGATGGGTCATGCCGCCGCGTGCTGTCCTGAATGGTCCCACCATGTCCAGCCCCCACACGACAAAAGGCCAGGTAAGGGGGATGGTTCTGAGTGCAGAAGCTGGTAGATGTTGCTTGGAGCTGAACTTCTGGCACCCTTTGTAATGCCTGACCAACTCCTTGGCATCTTCCAAAGATCAGCCAGAAGAAACTATGGCGGAATGCTTTGGCGACAAGGGATGTGGAGGCCGCGTGGTGGCCGCACTCACCTTGGTGGATATCTTTGAGGATTGCTTGACCCTTCTCTGGTTCTATACAGCGTTGAAAAACTCCAGTCACGATGTGTCTGACAAGCTCTCTGTTTACTATCTTGTAGGCGCCTGCTCGACACTGCACTTGCCGGGCCGAGATCTCGTCAGCCGGCAGTTCTCTAGTCACCAGAAACTTGAGGATGGGCTGTGCCCATGATGGTGCTTGAATTTCTTCGACTGCTACTACGGCCACTTGTACTAGGGCGGTTGGGTTGGGAGGTGGCGGGTTGGGGTCGGCCACCGCTTGCTACGTTGTTGAAGTCTCCGGGCCGACTGCCGCAGCCCCCAGGTCGGGTGGTGAAGTCCCCGGGCCAGGTGCGACTGCTGTAGTCCTCGCGCTGCTTGGCGAAGTCCCTGGGCCGGTTGCTGCAGCCCCCGGGCTGGGCTCTGAAGTCCCCGGGTCGCGTGCGAATGCCGCAGTTCCCGTGCCGCCTGCTGAAGTCCCCGGGCCGGCTGCTGAAGCTCTTGAGTCGGATCCGACTGCTTCGGGAGCAGCCTAGATGAAGATGGACTCGGATTCTAGAGAAGGCTTGATCGACGGCTTGCAGATGCACTGAAGGGAGACGACGGCTGGTATTGCTTGACAGGTGGAGCCGATCCGTGCCAAGGTATCAGCTGGCTCGTTTTCGTTCCGTGGCACTGGTATGTCTCCGTCGTATCTAATTTTCCAAACACTGTTTGCCTTGTTTTGGACTCTAACTTGCATGATTTGAATGGAACTAACCCGGACTGACGCTATTTTCAGCAGAATTGCCATGGTGTTATTTTTGTGCAGAAATAAAAGTTCTCGGAATGACCTGAAAATCAACGGAGATTATTTTTGGAATATATAAAAATACTGGAAGAAAGATCCACGTCAGGGGGGCCACACCCTGTCCACGAGGGTGGGGGGCGCGCCCCCTGCCTCGTGGGCCCCCTGACGCTCCACCGACCTCAACATTGACTCCATATATTCACTTTCGGGGAGAAAAAACCCAGGGAGAAGGATTCATCGCGTTTTATGATACGGAGCCACCGCCAAGCCCTAAACTCTCTCGGGAGGGCTGATCTGGAGTCCATTCGGGGCTCCAGAGAGGGGAATCCGTCGCCATCATCATCATCAACCTTCATCCATCACCAATTTCATGATGCTCACCGCCGTGCATGAGTAATTCAATCGTAGGCTTGCTGGACGGTGATGTGTTGGATGAGATTTATCATGTAATCGAGTTAGTTTTGTTAGGGTTTGATCCCTAGTATCCACTATGTTCTGAGATTCATGTTGCTATGACTTTGCTATGCTTCATGCTTGTCACTAGGGCCTAAGTGCCATGATTTCAGATCTGAACCTATTATGTTTTCATCAATATATGAGAGTTCTTGATCCTATCTTGCGAGTCTATAGTCACCTATTATGTGTTATGATCCGTTAACCCCGAAGTGACAATAATTGGGATACTTACCGGTGATGACCGTAGTTTGAGGAGTTCATGTATTAACCATGTGTTAATGCTTTGGTCCGGTACTCTATTAAAAGGAGGCCTTAATATCTCTTAGTTTCCAATAGGACCCCGCTGCCACGGGAGGGTAGGACAAAAGATGTCATGCAAGTTCTTTTCCATAAGCACGTATGACTATATTCGGAATACATGTCTACATTACATTGATGAACTGGAGCTAGTTCTGTGTCACCCTAGGTTATGACTTTTACATGATCGATCACATCTGGCATAACACTCCATCATCGATCCAATGCCTATGAGCTTTACCTATATTGTTCTTCGCTTATTTACTTTTCCGCTGCTACTGTTACAATCACTACAAAACCCCAAAATATTACTTTTGCTACCGTTACCTTTTGCCACTGTTACCACTACTATCATATTACTTTGCTACTAAACACTTTGGTGCGGATATTAAGTTTCCAGGTGTGGTTGAATTGACAACTCAGGTGCTAATACTTGAGAATATTCTTTGGCTTCCCTTGTGTCGAATCAATAAATTTGGGTTGAATACTCTACCCTCGAAAACTGTTGCGATCCCCTATACTTGTGGGTTATCAAGAACATTTTCTGGCGCCGTTGCCGGGGATCATAGCTCTATTCTTTGAGTCACTTGGGATTTATGTCTGCTTATTATTATGAAGAACATGAAAGATCAAAGAACCAAAAATTCTCCCACAACTATGAGGAGAGGTAAGGAACTGCCATCTAGCTCTGCACTTGATTCACCTTCTGTTTTAATCCTTATAAGCTTGCGACACCTAAACCAGCTTCTGCTATTAATTCCGATATGTCGCATGTTATTGATGATGCCACTTCTGCTATGCCTGATACTTATGATGAAACTACTTCTATGCTTGATACTACTGTGTCACTTGGTGAATTTCTTGATGAACAACTTGCTAGGGCTAGAGAGAATGAAATTATTGAAACTGATAATATTGATGAAAGTGATGATGAAGATTCTCCCCCTAGATATGAATTACCTGTCGTGCCTGAAGGTTATGTTATGGATGAAGAAACTCCTAGAGACTTTCTTGCTTGCAATGATAGAAGTGATCTTAAGAAATTATTAGCTAAGCTTAAAGAAAAGTCTTTGAATGCTAGAATGAAATATGATCCTTCTTATGCTACTTCACCTATCTTTATTAATGATAAGGATTATGATTTCTCTGTTGATCCTGATATAATTACTTTGGTTGAATCTGATCCTTTCTATGGCTATGAATCTGAAACTGTTGTGGCACATCTTACTAAATTAAATGATATATCTACCCTGTTCACTAATGATGAGAAAACTCGCTATTATTATATCCTTAAATTATTTCTGTTCACATTAAAGGGTGATGCTAAGATATGGTTTAATTCTCTTGATCCTGGTTGTGTGCGTAGTCCCCAGGATATGATTTACTACTTCTCTGCTAAATATTTCCCCGCTCATAAGAAACAAGCCGCTTTAAGGGAAATATATAATTTTGTGCAAATTGAAGAAGAGAGTCTCCCACAAGCTTCAGGGAGGCTTCTCCAATTACATAATGCTTTGCCTGATCATCCTCTCAACAAAAAGGAAATACTTGATATCTTTTATAATGGACTAACCAATGCTTTCGGAGATTACCTGGATAGTTGTGCTGGTTGTGTTTTCAGGGAAAGAACAGTTGATTAAGCTGAAATTCTATTGAATAATATGTTGACTAATTAAAATAATTGGACACTTCCTGAACCAACTCCTAAGCCAAGTTTGAAGAAATCGATGAAAGAAAAAGGTATAGAAGCTGAAGATGTTAAGAATTTACCGCCTGTTGAAGAAATACATGGTCTTAATTCATCACCTATTGAAGAAACACATGGTCTCAATAAAACGACACAGGTAGTAAAGATAAATTCTCTCTATAGATATGATAAAGCTGAAATCCCTCCTGCTAAGTTTGCTAGCCAATGTTTGGATGAATTTGATAACTTTATGGTTAAGCAAGAAGGTTTTAATGCTTATTTTGGTAGACAACTGAAATGCAATGCTTATATGATTGAACACTTGAGTGATTATATGGCTAGTGTTAAAGGTGAACTTGAACTTATTAGTAAACATGCTTCCATGGTTACCACTCAAGTAGAACAAGTACTTAAAGCTCAGAATGATTTGCTCAATGAATTAAACAATAAGAATGGTAATGCTGTTAGATTTATGACTAGAGGTGGTAAAGTGACTCAGGAACCTTTGTATCCTAAGGGCCACCCTAAGAGAATTGAGTAGGATTCTCAGAGAAATAACGTTGATGCACCTAGTCCTTCTAAAAGGAAGAAAAAGAAAAATGATAGGACTTTGCATGCTTCTATTGAACCTGTTGTAGACACACCTGAGGATCCTAATGATATTTCTATCTTCGATGCTGAAACACAATCTGGTAATGAACATGAACCTAGTGATAATGTTAATGATGATGTTCATGTTGATGCTCAACCTAGCAATAATAATGATGTAGAAATTGAACCTGTTGTTGATCTTGATAACCCACAATCAAAGAATCAACGTTATGATAAGAGAGACTTTGCTGCTAGGAAGCATGGTAAAGAAACAGAACCATGGGTTCAGAAACCCATGCCCTTTCATCCTAAACAATTCAAGAAAAAGGATGATGAGGATTTTGAGCGCTTTGTTGAAATGATTAGACCTATCTTTTTGCGTATGTGTTTGACCGATATGCTTAAAATGAATCCTTATGCTAAATATATGAAAGATATAGTCACTAATAAGAGAAAGGTACCGAAAGCTGAAATTTCCACCATGCTTGCTAATTATACTTTTAAGGGTGGAATACCAAAGAAACTTGGAGATCCAGGAGTACCAACTATACCATGCCCCATTAAAATAAACTATGTTAAAACTGCTTTATGTGATCTTGGAGCCGGTGTTAGTGTTATGCCTCTCTCTTTATATCATAGACTTGATTTGAATAAGTTAACACCTACTGAAATATCTTTGCAAATGGCTGATAAATCAACTGCAATACCTGTCGGTATTTGTGAGGATGTGCCTGTTGTGGTTGCAAACATTACTATTTCAACGGACTTTGTTATTCTTGATATTCCCCAAGACGATAGTATGTCTATTATTCTTAGAAGACCTTTTTTGAATATTGCAGGGGCTGTTATTGATTGCACCAAAGGCAATGTCACTTTTCAATGGTAATGAGCATACAGTACACTTTCCGAGGAAACAACCTAAAGTCCACAGTATCAATTCTATTGGAAAAATTTCAACAATTACTATTGGAGGATTTGAATTCTCTCTTCCTACTGTCAAGAAGAAATATGATATTCTTATTGTTGGGCACATGCATATCCCCGTGGAGGTAACCTAGTGTTATTCGAAAATTTTCCGGTTTCATGTTATTCGAATGAGTTTGTTAACAAGACCAGATCAACCTTGTTAGTGGATTTCTTTTGATGAACATGAGATGGATGAATTTAGAAAACACAACTCTCTGTACCTTCTTTGTATTTCTGTTATTTATATTAAATAAAGCAAGAATAGTTTTTTTTTGTCTGTTTTCTGAATTATCCATGCAATAAAAAAAAACCCGAAAATAAAAGTTCTCCAAATGCCCTGAAAATTAAATATGATTTTTTTCTAGAATATTTGAGAATATCTAGCACTGAAAACACAGCAGGGGGAGCAGCCACGTGCCCACGAGGGTGGAAGGCGCGCCCACCCCCTTGGCGCGCCCCCTGCCTTGTGGACCCCACGTGGGCCCCCTCCACTTATTCCAGCCACCACACACTCCTTCCTCCCAAAAAAATCACCAACCAGCTCAAGCACGAGTTCAAGCTCATCTTGCTGCCATTTTCGATCTCCTAGCTCAAAGCTCCATTCACAAAACTGCTTTGGGAGATTGTTCTTTCGTATGTGACTCCTCCAATGGTCCAATTAGTTTTGGTTCTAGTGCTTTATTTATTGCAAATTTTTGCTGCTTAGGTGACCCTGTTCTTGAGCTTGCATGTCAAATTTATATGGTCAAAAGTAGTTTTAATGCATGATATACCCTCTAGGCACTTGTAGGAGTAGTTGCTATCAATTTCGTTGAGTTTGGTTCACTTTTATTTTGAGTTGCTAAAAATTTCAAAAAAGATGAATAGATTTTTGAGGGGCTCATCGAGCCAAAGCTCGAAGGATAAACAAAGTGAAGAGAACAAGAAGCCCAAGTATAATCTCCCTCGCACCGCGGAGGTTCGGCCGTGTGAATGTCCTTGTGATGATTTCTTGAGAGTAACCGGGATTTAGGATGATTTCCATGAATTGGTTGAGAATGCAGGCCTCACCACCTTCCTCCACGATCAACGCGAACAGTATCTCTTACTCACCAATATCTTTGTGCAAAACTTTCATTTCCATGCTAGGAGCTCACCACCTAAGGTGGAATTTTATTTATATGATGAGCATAAGGAGATGTCACTTCATGATTTTTGTCGGGTTTGTTTGATCCCTTTTGAGGGCAGTGTAGAGGAACCACATCGTGACGATGTGGAAGAGTTTATTGATAAAATTGTTGTAGGGGAAACGAGGAAAGTTTCCGGTGCAAGAATTACTAGCATACATTTTCCCGTTTTACACTACTTCGCAATATTCGCTAGTAGATGCTTAATTGGTCGCGGAAACTGTGGCAACCTTAGTGCCCCTGATATTTTTATTTTATGTCATGCCTTGTTCCGTGATGACACATTTAGTATGGGCGCTATTGTTGCAAAGCGGTTAAATCTTAACCATACTAAGGGCCCTATCTTGGGAGGTATCTTTACCTCGCGCCTCGCTGCACATTTTAACATACCTATTAGGCATTATGAGAAAGAAGAAAAGTTGCTGCCTCCTGTTTTTCTAGACTATAAGAGTATGGTAGCACATGATTTTATCGTTAAGACTAAGGAAAAGATGCCTATGTACAAGATGATATTTGATAAAAATCACCCTGAGACTATTACTTTGCCTGCTCCTTCCTTATTTGACTTATTTGCAGGCAAGTACCTTGTTCTGCCGGAGGCCATTCACACCTACCGAAACCCCACACCAGTTACAGAGCCAGAGTCGGAACCCCAATTTGATCCTCGTCGACAGTTTGTTTATCAGTGGAATCCGGAAGAGATCACCAACCAGTGGCACCAGGGGGATCCTTCTCAGTACGACCCCAACTTTAACTTTGGATATCCGCCAGGCCAGTCGTGGCCATAGACCAACTTAGGCCAAAAGCCTAAGCTTGGGGGAGTACATATCTCTCACCGACATTACATTCCTGTTCACACACTCATGCTAGTTGTCGGTGCTCATACTTTTTCATTGTATCATCCATGCTAGTTTATTTTCCTTTTTATGCTTTCTTCTTGTGTGTTTGATAAACCTTAGAAAAAACAAAAAAAATTAGTTGTAGCTTTTAGTTAGTTTACTTTCCATGCCTGTAGTGGTACTAATTAAAAAGAAAACCCAAAAATATTTCTCGTTCTTCTTTTGCTTGTTGGGAGCTTTCCCGTGTAAATAGTTTTATCTATTTTCTTGTTCTTTGGGGGTTGAGAGGAGAACACCATAATGAAAATGTTGAGTGGCTCTTGTATGCATTATTGTTGATCTAACAAAGAGCCCATATTACCTTGTCTCCTCTCTTGAATTGGATGCTTGCAGATTCCAGCTTAGTCCAATGCACGTGCACTATTATTATTTTCCACACTATTCGGTCGTGCAAGCGAAAGGCAATAATGATGATTATATGATGAACTTATTGAGATGAGAAAAGCTGGTATGAACTCGACCTCTCTTGTTTTTGTAAATATGATTAGTTCATCGTTGTTGATTCAGCCTATTATGAAAGAAACATGTTTGCAATGACAATTAGAGATTGTTGTTTCTTATGCCATCCTTAATTATCTAGGAGTTTATAATGGTTTACCTTGCGTGCCAACATGCTATTAAAATGGTTGTGATGTGGTATGATAGGGTGGTATCCTCTTTTGAACGATTCGAGTGGCTTGACTTGGCACATGTTCACGCATGTAGTTGAAACAAAATCAACATAGCCTCTACGATATTTATGTTCATGGTGCATTATATCCTACTCATGCTTGCATTCGGTGTCGATTAATTTTAATGCATGTTCATGACTGTTGTCGCTCTCTAGCTGGTCGCTTCCCAGTCTTTTTCTAGCCTTCACTTGTACTAAGTGGGAATACTGCTTGTGGATCCAATTCCATAAACCCCAAAGTTGTTCCATATGTGTCCACCATACCTGCCTATATACGGTATCTACCTGCCGTTCCATGTAAATTTGTATGTGCCAAACTCTAAATCTTCAAATAAACATTCTGTTTTGTATGCTCGAATAGCTCATGTATCAACTAGGGATATATGTATCTTCCATGCTAGGCGGGTTATTCTCACAAGAAGTGTACTCCGCTCCTCACTCACGAGAAAATGGCTGGTCACAGGATGCGCAGTCCCATGCTTTATGCAAATCAAATCAAAATAACTGCAAAAAAACTCCCCCGGGACTCTTGTTAGTTGGAGGCACTCGTTCTTTCGAGCAAGCCATGGATTGATGCTTGTTGGTGGAGGGGGAGTATAAACTTTACCATTCTGTTTAGGAGCCGCCCATAATGTGTGTAGCATGGAAGATATCGAGATCTCTCGGTTGTTGTGTTGACAATGAAAGTATACCGCTCAAAATATTATTCATATCTATTTCAAAACTGAGCTCTGGTACCTCTACAAATCCCTGCTTCCCTCTGTGAAGGGCCTATCTATTTACTTTTATGTTGAGTCATCATCCTCTTATTAAAAAGCACCAGTTGGAGAGCACAGCTGTCATTTGCATCCATTACTATTAGTTTAAATTGAGTATGACTTGACTAGATCTCTTTTACCATGAATTACAATGTCTAGTCAGTCCTTGATCTTTAAAGGTGCTCTACACTTATGTTTGCGGTCTTAGAAAGGGCTAGCGAGATACCATCTTGTCATATCATATCATGATTATTTTGGGAAAGTGTTGTCATCCGATATTTATTATTATTGCTCGCTAGTTGATTATGCCATTGATATGAGTAAACATGAGACCTAAATGTTATTGTGAATATGGTTAGTTCATAATCTTTGTTGAAAACCTGAATGCTGGCTTTACATATTTACAACAAGAGCAAACAGAGTTTATAAAAGTTTTTCTTTATCACTTACAGTTTATCAACTGAATTGCTTGAGGACAAGCAAAGGTTTAAGCTTGGGGGAGTTGATACGTCTCCGTCGTACCTACTTTTACAAACACTTTTGCCCTTGTTTTGGACTCTAACTTGCATGATTCGAGTGGAACTAACCTGGACTAACGCTGTTTTCAGCAGAATTGCCATGGTGTTATTTTTGTGCAGAAATAAAAGTTCTCGGAATGACCTGAAAATCAACGGAGATTATTTTTGGAATATATAAAAAATACTGGAAGAAAGATCCACGTCAGGGGCCCACACCCTGTCCCCAAGGGTGGGGGCGCGCCCTACCCCCTAGGCACGCCCCCTGCCTCGTGAGCCCCGTGACTCTCCACCGACCTCATCCTTGACTCCATACATTCACTTTTGGGGAGAAAAAATCAGGGAGAAGGATTCATCACGTTTTACGATGCGAAGCCGCCACCAAGCCCTAAACTCTCCTGGGAGGGCTGATGTGGAGTCCGTTCGGGGCTCCGGAGAGGGGAATCTGTCGTCATCGTCATCATCAACCTTCCTCCATCACCGATTTCATGATGCTCACCGCCGTGCGTGAGTAATTCCATCATAGGCTTGCTGGACAGTGATAGGTTGGATGAGATTTATCATGTAATCGAGTTAGTTTTGTTATGGTTTGATCCCTAGTATCCACTATGTTCTGAGATTGATGTTGCTATGACTTTGGTATGCTTAATGCTTGTCACTAGGGCCAGAATGCCATGATTTCAGATCTGAACCTATTATGTTTTCATCAATATATGAGAGTTCTTGATCCTGTCTTGCAAGTCTATAGTCACCTATTATGTGTTATGATCCGTTAACCCCGAAGTGACAATAACCGGGATACTTAAAGGTGATGACCGTAGTTTGAGGAGTTCATGTATTCACTATGTGTTAATGCTTTGGTCCGGTACTCTATTAAAAGGAGGCCTTAATATCCCTTACTTTCCAATAGGACCCCGCTGCCACGGGAGGGTAGGATAAAATATGTCATGCAAGTTCTTTTCCATAAGCACGTATGACTATATTCGGAATACATGCCTACATTACATTGATGAACTAGAGCTAGTTCCGTCCCACCCTAGGTTATGACTGTTACATGATCGATCACATCCGACATAATTCTCCATCATCGATCCAATGCCTATGAGCTTTTCCTATATTGTTCTTCGCTTATTTACTTTTCCGCTGCTACTGTTACAATCACTACAAAACCCAAAAATATTACTTTTGCTATCATTACCTTTTGCCACCGTTACGACTACTATCATATTACTTTGCTACTAAACACTTTGCTGCAGATATTAAGTTTCCAGGTGTGGTTGAATTGACAACTCCGCTGCTAATACTTGAGAATATTCTTTGGCTCCCCTTGTGTCGAATCAATAAATTTGGGTTGAATACTCTACCCTCGAAAACTGTTGTGATCCCGTATACTTGTGGGTTATTAGGTGTAACGCCCCAGATATAACTTTCCATATTTGTATCCAACTCTTGCCGTCTCCGGCGCTAAGTTATATTTATTTCTCGGGTTCGGGTCTTTGTCTCCGTGTGTGTTTTTCTTTTCCGTGCATCTCTTATCATGTCATCTCGTGCATTGCATTTGCATACATGTTCATCTCATGCATTCGAGCATTTTCCCCGTTGTCCGTTTTGCATTCCGGTGCTTCGTTCTCCTCCAGTGGCCATTTCTAGCTTTCTTTCGTGTGTGGGGATTAAACATTTCCGGATTGGACCGAGACTTGTCATGCGGCCTTGGTTTACTACCGGTAGACCGCCTGTCAAGTTTCGTATCATTTGGACTTCGTTTGATACTCCAACGGTTAACCGAGGGACCGAAAAGGCCTCGTGTGTGTTGCAGCCCAACACCCCTCCAATTTGGCCCAAAACCCACCAAACTCTGCTCCATGTCCTAGAGCGTTCGATCACGATCGCGTGGCCGGAAACCGCACCTCATTTGGACTCTCCTAACTCCACTTATGCCTATATATACCCCCTCCAATTTCGGATCTCGTCTTCCTCCTCGAACCCTAGTTCCAAAAAAAAAACAGCTCCCGCACCGACGGACGTGTCCGCCCCCGGCCGGACAGCGTCCGCCGCCGCCCGCGTCCTCTCCCGCGCTGCCAAGTGCCGCCGCCGCCGCCGCCTCGGAGGCCCGCCCGGCCCGTTACCGGCCCCCGAGGCCCAGATCCGGAGCGCCGCCGCCCGCCTCTTCTTCCCCGCAAACGGCGCCGCGCCTCGCCGCCTTCGCCGCCGACTTCGCCGGCCGGACGCCGCGCCGCCACCGTCGTCCACCGCTCCGGTCGCCGGCGCGCGCCGCCCTGGCCACCGGTGCCCGCCGCTCCGCCCGCGGCCACCCCGCCGTCCTCGTCCGCCGCCCTCCGCCGCCTCTGCCTCGTTCGCCGGCGAGCTCCACCGGCTCCGGCGCCGGCCGTCCTCGGGAGTCGCGCCGGAACAGTGCCGCGTCGCCAGATCCGATACGCGCTACAGTAACCCTAATTTTCGCGAGGTGTTTTTTTCTCTAAGTCCTGAAATTCTTGATCCAAGTTGCTCTGTTCGAGGCCCCGTAACTTTGCATCCGTAGCTCCGATTTGGACATATGATATATCAAAATCTTCGCCTCGACATGTACATCATTTCATTCCATTGCATCATTTGCATTTGAGCTCATCTTGATGCCCAAAATGCTGTTAGAAGGAGGCTCCATGAGTTAAATTGCAGATCCGTTAGTTCATCATGCACTTTTGTCATTTTTGCCATGTTTAATCCGTGCATGATATGCCTGTGCACCTTTGGGATGAATTGTTAAGCATTTTGTCTTATTTCCAGAGGTGCCACCCATGCATTTTTAGGATGTGTGTGTTGTCTTGTGCAAGCTTGCGAAGAGAGGTACCTGAGATTGCTGATTTCAGGGACAGTGATTTTCACTAAGTCTGGGATATTTTAGTTCGTGATGCTATATGTCCAGCTTGTTTCCTAGTGATCCGTGCCTCTTTTGAGGATGATCAGTAAGGGAGTTTTAATATTTATGTTATGCTCTATCCATCCATGTCTTTGTTTGCATATGTGGAGTGCTCTAGGTTGACTAAATCGAGCTCAACTTTTGCTTCGTTGTTAATCTGGGCAGATCGTCAACTTGTTTGCGATTTTGCCGATGCTACCGTTAGTGTTCCATGCATGCTATGCCTTTGTTCTTGCCATGTGTAGCTAGCATATTGTGTCTTATTTCTAGATATATGCTTTCCTTTCCATGACTTGCACCGTAGTGAGTGCATCGAGCTCGTTTACATGCCTTCGTGAGCTATAATTTCAGCATGTCTCAGTTTTCACTAAGTCTGAAAACTGATTGTGTTCGAGCTATGTTCGTGAGCTCGGTAGAGTATTTTGTGAACCCTTTTGGGCCCATGTCACTTTGGGTGTTTTGTTAAGATTGTTGAGTAGCTCCATGCCATGTTCTTACTTGTCATGTTCAGGTCATTTATCATGTTGTTTTGCTGCTCCGAAGAGGGCTTCGTGGTCTGAAATTTCAGGCTAGTCTTAATTTCACTAAGTCTGGAATCTGTTTTGCATATTCATTTTTGCCATGCTTGTTTGAACCTCTTAATGGATGAATTTGCCTATGTCTCAGTGCTAGTGTTTTGTTAAGAATCTTGTGTACATCACTGCCATGTATTTTGTTTTCATGTTTGGTGGCTGTAGCATGTTCATTTCGTTGCGTTTAGATACCTACTTGCTGTAAATCGCAGACCGGTGTCCTATCTTAAAACGCTTGCCATTTCCAAACCGTAACTCCGATTCCAATGATCTTTATATCGTTTTCAAGAGATTTCATCCCCTCTATCTAGTGGCACCCTTGGAATTCCAAGTTGAGGCCAGGTTCATGCATTTCCTGTCATATCTTGCATTTTGCATCCCGCATCGCATCCCGCATAGCATGTCATCATTTCATCACATTGCTTTGTCTTGCACGTGGTTGATTGTATCCTTGTTGCTTGTTTGTCTTGTTTGGGTAGAGCCGGGAGACGAGTTCGCTACCGAGGAGCCCGTTGAGTTTGCTTGTGAGGATCCAGTCAGCTTTGACAACTATGCAGGCAAGATGATCATATCCTCGAAATCACTACTATCTTTGCTATGCTAGTTTGCTCGCTCTTTTGCTTTGCCACTGCTACGATGCCTACCATTTGCTTGTCAGCCTCCCAATTGCATGATTGAACCTTTAACCCACCTTGTCCTAGCAAACCGTTGATTGGCTATGTTACCGCTTTGCTCAGCCCCTCTTATAGCGTTGCTAGTTGCAGGTGAAGATTGGAGGCCGTTCCTTGTTGGCACATTTATTTACTTGTTGGGATATCACTATATTGCTATGTTATCTTAATGCATCTATATACTTGGTAAAGGGTGGAAGGCTCGGCCTCTCGCCTAGTGTTTTGTTCCACTCTTGCCGCCCTAGTTTCCGTCATATCGGTGTTATGTTCCCGGATTTTGCGTTCCTTACGCGGTTGGGTTATAATGGGAACCCCTTGATATTTCGCCTCGATTAAAGCTTTTCCAGCAATGCCCAACCTTGATTTTCCCATTTGCCACCTAGCCTTTTCTTTCCCTTGGGTTCTGCAGACTCAAGGGTCATCTTATTTTAACCCTCCCCCCGGGCCAGTGCCCCTCTGAGTGTTGGTCCGAACTGGGCAGCCTGCGGGGCCACCCGGGGAAACTTGAGGGTTGGTTTTACTCGTAGCTTGACCTATCTGAGTGTGCCCTGAGAAAGAGATATGTGCAGCTCCTATCGGGATTTGTCGGCACATTCGAGCGGTGTTGCTGGACTTGTTTTAACCTGTCGAATTGTCTTGTTGTACCGGGTTACCGAGTCTGATCGGTGTGTCTCGGGTGGAGGTCTATTCCTTCGTTGACCGTGAGAGCTTGTCATGGGCTAAGTTGGGACTCCCCTGCAGGGATTGAACTTTCGAAAGCCGTGCCCGCGGTTATGGGCAGATGGGAATTTGTTAATGTCCGGTTGTAGATAACTTGAACCTTAATTAATTAAAATGAATCAACTGAGTGTGTTGCCGTGATGGCCTCTTCTCGGCGGAGTCCGGGAAGTGGACACGGTGTTGGAGTAATGCTTGCGCAGGTTGTTCCTCTAGATTCTCGCTCGCGCCTTGCCTCCTCTTCTCGCTCTCTTTTGCGTATAAGTTAGCCACCACATATGCTAGTCGCTTGTTGCAGCTCCACATACTTGCCTTATCCTTCATATAAGCTTAAATAGTCTTGATCGCGTGGGTGTGAGATTGCTGAGTCCCCGTGGCTCACAGATACTACAACTCCAGATGCAGGTCCAGGTGATTCCACTCCAGGTGACGAGTACGAGCTCAAGTGGGAGTTCGACGAGGACTCTCAGCGTTATTATGTTTCCTTTCCCGACGATCAGTAGTGGTGCCTAGTTGGGGTTATCGATTCAGGGCCTTGTCGCATGTTGGGGGTCTTTTCTATTTTGGCGCCGTAGTCGGGCCATGAGTGATTTGTATGATGAATGTTATTTATGTACTCTGATGTGACGTGGCGAGTGTAAGCCAACTATGTTATCTTCCCCTTTTTTTATTATGTATTACATGGGATGTTGTAATGATTGCCTGACTTGCGACATTGCTTTCAATGCAGTTATGTCTCTAAGTCGTGCCTCGACACGTGGGAGCTATAGCCGCATCGAGGGCGTTACATTAGGCACATGAAGGAACTCGCACCCCTCAAAATACCCGCTGAGCTGCTGAACGAGGAAGCAGTAACTTGCTATGTTTGCACCCTTGGCATCCCAGTAACTAGACGACTGTTGGACCACCAAGTCGGAGTCGCCGTAGCACAGGATCCGGTGGATGCCGATCTCTTTGGCCAGCTGGAGGCCGTGTACTAGCGCCTCATACTTGGCCACGTTGTTCGAGGCGGCAAAATGAATTTGCAGTGTGTATCTGAGCTTGTCGCCTTTGGGAGAGGTGAGGACAACGCCGGCTCCCAAGCTGGTGCGCATCTTCCAGCCATCAAAGTGCATCCACCAATGGGTGGAGTCTGGAGCTGGCGGCAGGTACTGGGTCTCTACCCAGTCGACGAGGAAGTCGGCCAGTGCTTGGGACTTGATGGCGTTTCGTGGCTGGTAGAAGATGATGTAGGGGGCCAACTCGATGGCCCATTTGGCCACCCGGCCAGATGCATCTCTGTTGCCTATGATCTCTGCAAGTGGGGCAGTGCAGACAACCGTTATTGGGTGCTCTTTAAAGTAAGGTTTCAGCTTCTTAGCGGTGAAGTGCACGCTGTAACACATCTTTTGGTAGTGGGGTAGTTCTGCTTTCAGGTTGACAACACCTCGCTTAAATAATACACAGGCCTCTGGACCGGCTATGCCCTGCCGGCCTCTGGGCGCTCTACTACCATGACAGTGCTGACCACCCAGCTGGTGGCAGCGATGTAGAGGTACATGGGCTATTTAGCAGCCGGGGCCACCAGGACAGGCGGGGTAGTCGACATCTTCTTCAACTGGAGAAAGGCCTCGTCCGCCTTGTCACTCCACTCAAAATGAGTGGTTTTCTTCATGAGTTGGTACAGGGGAAGAGCCTTCTCACCCAGTCGACTGATGAAGCGGCTGATGGATGCCAAGCAGCCGGTGAACTTCTAGACGTCTCGCAGTCGGGTGGGTTTCTCCATCCTCTCAATGGCTTTGATCTTCACAGGGTTGTAGTCAATTCCGCGCTCTGAGACCAAGAAGCCAAGGAGTTGGTCGGCTAGTACCCCAAAGACGCACTTCTCTGGGATGAGCTTGATTTGAAATCGGCACAGGTTATCAAAAGTTCCCTTGAGATCTTCCAGGAGGGTACTACGCTTCTCCGTCTTCACTACAATGTCGTCTACGTGTACGTGGGCATTTCTACCGAGTTGCTTGAGGAGACACTTATGCATTCAACGCTGAAAAGTGGCACCGGCATTTCTCAAGCCGAATGTCATAGTCAGGTAGCAGAAGGCTCCGAATGGTGTGATGAAGGCGGTCTTCAGGCGATCTGCCGGGTTCAACTTGATCTGGTGGTAGCCTGTATAAGCACCCAAAAAACTCAATAGCTCGCATCCGGCTGTGTTATATATCACTTGGTCAATCTGAGGCAAAGCAAATGGATCTTTGGGGCAGGCTTTGTTGAGGCTGGTATAGTCAATACACATGTGCCATTTGTTGTTGTTCTTCTGTACAAGGACTGGGTTGGCGAGCCACTCAAGAAAAAACACTTCCATGATGAAGCCGGTTGCCAGAAGCCAGGCTACCTCTTCACCAACAATGCTTCTCTTCCCCTCCGATAGTCGACAGAGGGGTTGTTTGACTGGCTTGGCATCTGATCTGACATGTAGCTTGTGGTCGGCGAAATCCGTTGGATCACCCGGCATGTCTTTGGGAGACCATGCGAAGATGTCCCAATTCTCAAGGAGGAAACCGACGAGCTCGCTTTCCTATTTGCTGTCAAGATTGGCCCCTATCACAGCATGCCTTTACGGGTGCTCTGGGTCCAAGGGAATCGTCTTTGTCTCTTTGGCCGGCTGGAAGGAGCCATGGGTCTCCAAATCTTTGGGCTCTGGTGGCATGTCCGGCTACTTGCTGGCCATGGCCACCACCCGGTCCAGGAGCTTCTTCTCAGCAGTGATCACAAGGGATTTGGCTAGCCGGCTGCTAGCTGCAGCACAGTCGGCCGATTTCTCGTAGTCTCCAGATATCATGATAATGCCCTTGGTTCCCGGCATCTTCATCTTGAGGTAGGCGTAGTGTGGCACCGCCATGAACATGGCTAGAGCTGGCCGGCCTAGAAGTACATGATAAGGGCTCTCGAGGTCCACCACCTCAAACCAAATGGCCTGACGGCGGAAGTTATATTTGTCTTCGAAGATGACATCTATCTTGATCTTGCCGATTGGTGAGCAAGACAGGCCAGGCACAATTCCATGGAAAATAGTCCAACTGGGCTAGAGTTGCCTCTCTTTGATATATAACTTCTCCATGATATCGCGGTAAAGGATATTGATGCTGCTGCCACCATCTATCAGAATTCGGGAGAAGCGAGCAGCTCGCCTCTCTGTTGCAATGGTGGCATCCAACACCAGGGCATAGGAACCCGGAGAGGGCATCACCTCCGGGTGGTCAGCATGGCTCCAACTGATGGGCTTCTCGGACAAGTGCATGAATTCTGGGGCACTTGAAGCAATGGCGTTCACCTCTCGGTGCTGTTGACGCCGGCTGCGCTGGTCGCCAGCCACACTGGTGAAGACGACGTAGGCTCCATGCTCTTCGGGGTAGTCATCTTGAACAGCGCCAGCTGCTGGACGGGCCGCCGGCTACTGGGGAGGAGGCCGCGGCGGCCCAGCAGGCGGAGGGGGCAGCAGCCCTTCGCCCTTAGAGATCCGGGTGAGCCAATGGCACTTCTAGGTGGTGTGATTGGATGGCTTTGTGCCGTTGTGGAATTTGCAGGGAGCGTCGAGGGTCTGCTCGTAGGAGAAAGCGGGCAGCCAAGCAGGCCTGCCGCCCTTGTGACGCTTGGGGCCGGGTTGTCCTTCAGGCTACTGGTCTTCGAATGTCGCCACCTGCCGGCTAGTGGAAGCCGGCTATGGGGCCTTACGCTTGTGGTCTTTTCGGCTGCTGCCGCCGACTGTTGTCAGTAGCCGGCGTCCTAGGAGCTAGGGGAAGCACCTTTCTAGAAGCCGTCGACATAAACATCATGTTGTGACCAAGAGCAAGTCTGACCCGACCATGGTCAGGCATTTGTATAGGAACAATAGACCTGGGCAGTTACTGTTTCAAGAAGATCACAGCTGTAAAACTGTGCATAAGCAAGAGTTTATGAACAACATATATAACATAAAACAACTCGTACCATAAGTTTCTCAACACAGTTGGAACTGTTCAACGAGTGTAGCAGCGGCACAAATATCCCACGTGGCCTTCCACCATTGAAACGCCCCACAAGGACCTCAAGACAATCAATAAAGTGTATGAACTTGTGGATGTCGTCTAAGTCAACTTCAGTGCCATGAGTAACAGTCGAGCTCTTATAGAATAACAAATGAGTAGCCTGCTTAACTCTGAAAAAACTACACGTGCCATCAATTATAAGAAAATATTAGTTAGAAGTAGCATCTTCGTGAGAGATTTGTTGCTACTTCTAAAGTTAAATTGTGATTAGTTAGACAGAATAGGTGGATTAAGAAGTAATCGAGGCAAGAAGCAAGAACCAGATACAAAACTAACATGGATGAACAAGTGGAACAACGTCGAGGTGGAAGATCGCAGTGAAGATGAGACCAGTATCTGCTATTTCCATCAACATTCATGCGCCAACTTTTAGTCTGTAACACTTGAGAAAGTTTATCCAAGTTCGGCCATAAGAAAAGCAGCGATCTTCTTGGTTCATGAACCCAACTCAAAACTTATATCCATGGCTTATCTTCACTGTGACCATTAAACTGGTGTATTCAGTTACCGCAAGGCCGAGCATCTTGAGTACATGTGTTCTGGCAGAGCAAGGAATGCACTGCGGGAAAAATAATATGAGAACACAATGTATTCCCTATATCCAAATCTAGAAATAATTTCCTCCTTCACGTCAGTGTTGACCATGGTGCTAGTACCTTTTATCCAAATATTGCAATCCAAATTTCCAAATTAGTCGACATGATGTTCAAAAAATCCCACCCTCCCGGATAGAAAAGAGGATTCTAGGAACATACTGTGTGCGTTTTAAAATCCTGTGTTAGGATGAGAAGGAACAAGTGTGGCGTCTCGCCGAGGGCGCAAAAACCTGTAGAGTCCTTGCACTTTGGGCATTGCAAATGAAACACACTAGATTTAGTAAGAAGAAAAATGCATCAACGGCGGCGACTGCCATCCTAGGAGTACCCACGACCAAGGGACTTCGATTTATCGGGGATGGATGAAGAATTCGTACCAGGTTCTCCATGAGAAAATCCTATGCAATCGTCGAGCGGGGGTTTTTTTTGACGGGCGGGGGTTTTCTCTGAACAAGCAGACGAGGGAGAAGGGGTTTCAGACCCAGTGAAATATTGCTTCTTCGTCCGTCTAGCTTATCGCTAAAGCTGGAAAGGTGGGTTTTTTTGTGATTTGATGGCTCATTGGGAATTACTGCGGCGCTACGACTGGGGTGTGTCTACCGTGCAGTTGTGCACTCTAATTTGGTGCATATGGCACGTGGACCCCATTGCCGGATGCCCCACATATCAGTGAAAGGAAGTAGAAAGACAGGAGTAACTAGTAACACATAAATATATTTTTGACAGAGAGATACTCCCTTTGTAAAGAAATATAAAGATCTTTTATATCACAACTGTATACATAAGAAAAATCAAGGGGAATATATATAACATATATAATTATAAAAAACAGAGTTTTTTTAACACGGTATAGACAAGTTGGTGATGATGGTGTGCCTGCCATCCTGCAATATAGGCCGTCCGATTTACATCTGACGGATAGGAAGGAAACTATGGAAATTTTGCAAAAAGGTACCCACACACCTCTCCACATTTGCAAATAAGGCCTTCCCTCATTCATCCTTTCCTCTCATGAGATAAAATACTCATAAACATGCATCTTGATGTTACGTGCAATGCACAGGCATTATAGGGGTTCAGCTGAGAAATACTCAGACAAGCTCACGGTTCTGGACTTTGGGCCACAGGCCGGTGGGCCTGCATGTTTGGGGGCCCATGTGTTCTACCTCAGCGCAGTTCATATTGCAAGTGGTTGGTACGATGCTGGTTTTAGATGTTGTCACAAGGCGAATACACAAAATTGAATAAAGCACGACAGCTGTTGGAATGAAATCAAACGACAGTTCCTAATAAGCAATCAAAGTTGCAATTCAATCAACCATACTATCATACTACTTATACACACAGGACACTTGTTTCACCATGCCAGAGTATTACATGAACCCGAGAAAGCCAGCCATTGCCTTTGCCTCCTCCTTATCCGCCTCGATAATCTCCTCCTCTGGAGCACAAGGTTATCAAGATTTCCGCCTCTACGTCACCGTCAAGCGGCTAATCGGCCGCCGATTTTTATCCCACCAAGCTTGGCGTCGACTGAGTGGATGAGTGGTGGCCTTCCTGGGACCAGAGCGGTGGTGACCTACCGTGTACTACTCTTCCTCGCTGCCGGCTGCGCCCGCGCACGCGCGCCGGCTTCGTGGTCGTGGCGGCGGAGGGCGGCCGGGGGTAACAGGCGATCTCCTTCGTCTGCTCCTGCTAGAGTACGTCCAAGGGAGCTTTGGAGCGCGCCTGGAGCGAAACCACCGATGTCATTCGTTTGCTCCTGCGACAGTACGTCCAAGAGAGCTTTGGAGTGCCCGGAGGCCATGGTTGGAGTGGTGCCAACAGAAGGAAGGTACCGGAGGAGAATGAGTGTGGGTCTTTGGCTATGGCTGGGAGATGGGGCTCAAGTTAATATAGCATTGAATGGGAATGAGCCGTCGCAGACGGATGGACGGCTGGCACCGGAGTAGGTTCGTCGGCATTCGTGGTGTCATTAACACGGAGTAGTCGCTTGCACCGGGATGCCGCGCGGGTGGCGCTCTCTCGCCGTCGCGCTGCTTCAAAGCCGGCACCAGTGAGAGGTCGTGTCAGGCGTGAATGCGGACACTGCTTCAGTGACTTAACCGCAGGTGCGTTGTCTCACTGACATGTGGGCCCACGTGTCAGAGAAACACCAACAGCACCTGCAGTTAAGGCCATTGAATGCGGCATTGACATTCTCGAGAGATGGTGATCGTTTTAGGTGGGAAGTGCGCGCTAGCGATGGAAGGGGTTTCGGTAGGCCAGGGCGGTCAGACGCTGGCGTGCTGGTAAAATGTGAACTCATGGATGACGAGCCTTTGAAGCGTATGCGACACGTATTGACAACCAGGCTTCCATGCAACCGCTCTTGTCGCTAGCTAGCATTCGACGACCACCATTAGACACCACACAACCATACATAACTTACGAATAATGGACGAATCGTTCAGACACACACAAGTGTGCAGTGGCACTATGATCGGTTGCTCACGATAGTACATACTCCGCACCGTAGTACCCTCTCTAGCTAGGCTGTTTTATAGATTGTTGTTGTGATGGACGATATACATGAGCAAGGCGCCGAGTCACGAGTATGACCATTGGTGTTGAGCCTGGTGAATACATGCTCGGTGTTCGCGGAGGCCTCCAGCAAACGTCTAAAGAGTAATGTCACATACGCATAATTTTGGTTTTTATTTGTTTCTCCACTGACAGGTAGGCCCGCATAGATAGATAGATAAAGAACACGAGCTGATGAGGTGCATGCGGATTGTTTGACTGGTCAACCAGGCAAATACGGAGCTATACGCTGAGCCAGTGACCGTATAAATGACTAGGATTCAAGGGGAATCCAAATTTCCTTCGTCTTCTGTCCTTGAGCTCTTGACAAACCAATGCACTTTACGGTTGTCCGGCCACTCCACCCTAGAGCTGTCACCAAGCATCGTTCATGCCACCGCGCCGCACGCTAACCGGTAAGGAAGCGATGGCATCCCGCCGCGCCGAGTTCCTCGCCGCACATGACCGCGCACAGAATGGTAGGAAAGTGGGGGCATCCCGCCGTGCCGATTTCATCGCCGCTCGCGACCTCACACCTATGTGGGCGGAATTTGAAGCCGCCAAGGCCGAATGGGCGGTAGAGCAAGAGGTGGCCAAAGCCGCACAGAGGTAGCAGAAAAGTCAGAAAGCACTCAAGAAAAGAGAGGCCCAGTGTCGCAAGAAAGAAGAGGACGCATGCGTTGCTACAAAGAGGTCGGCGGAGATCCAAGCATGGTGGGGTGCCGCCGACAAAGCCGGGAAGGAGAACGACAGCGTCTGGCCAGCATGTGAGAAGTAGTAGTACTAGTAGTTAGTGTGTGTGTCTGTGTCGCCCGCACGTTTGTTTAATTAATTACGAGCATGTAACAGTACTACTAGTTACTACTATAGTTTTTAGAGCAAATTACCAGTACATTAGCCTAGACTCGATGGAAAAATTCCTATCCTATGCATCAAATGGCATCTCTTTCTCTATAGGAATTGAGATGCATGTCATCTCATTTCCTATGATTTTCATATTCCTATAAAATTCCTATCCTATGAACCAAAGGAGGCCTCTGCTGGAGTAACTACCGTAGCTAGCAGTACTGCTGGTACAGTAGTTTTCTTCAAGAAGCGGAATTCAACGAAGTCATGATGGTTCCTTCATCCGAGCAACTTCACAGTGGGTAAGGTTGGGCCTATGATTTGACGGCTCATTAGTAATTACTGCGGCATGACGACCGGGGTGACTCACCCTAGGAGTTCTGCGGGCATGGAAAGTGGACCAGGATGGTCGACGTCCCACATGTCGGCGAGCGGAAGTATTCTTTCCGATATCGAGGAGCAAGGAAACTGCGTGGTATAGTATCACTGGTGATTTATATTTATTTTCTATTTCTAATGAATGCTAGTGTTTCAACTCTTACGATGAAGGAGTGCCAAACACACGGCACGTGCTGGATGTCACACACGTCAGGGAAAGGAGTGGGACATGAACAACGTGGTAGAGCGTCTCCACTTCTGGGTCGGAGACCACACGTAGTAGTACTACTGTACTAGTGGTATGAATGATACAAAGTGCGACCCGGAGAGAAAGACACGTCTAGTTGGAAGGTCTCGGGGCATACACGTAAACAAATATAAAACCTAATATGTGCCTCCAATTAATATAGTAGTAGTAGTAATAGTAGTAGTAGTAGTAGTAGTAGTAGAGTACTTAGTCACGTACTCCATAACATCACCGGGCATTGCACGTACAACATTTAGTGGTAGTAAGAGACGAATGCCTATATGCCACGCATGTTCATACTAGTTGTTCCTTTCTACTTCACTTACTGTGCTACATTAGACAGGTTCACACATCCACTCCTGGGTACATGTCTGTCTCGTAGTTCCAGTCCCACGTGTTCTTCATATAGATGGAACGATCCTTGCATGACACGTGCACCTTGATGCTAGATGTGTTGCGTGTTGGTAAAAGGATGAACAAATCTCACGTAAAAAAATAGAGTGGAAGAACATAGATTCCCGACGACTGAGAAGGAGGAAGGAACCTCGAGGTGGAGCGTCTGCACTCATAATATTTTATATTATTCAGCGATATAAAATCAACCAATCATCTCCACAGTGGACTGGAAGAGTATGAAACATGGCAGCCCAGTGTAGTTACATCATACTAGTACATGGCTAACCCATGCTATCACCATATTTCTTGGCTTCCGTGCGACACCTATCTCTAGTAATCCAGCAGCCCGTATCGCTTCTCCCTCCTCGTCTCTCTCAAAGTGCGGCGAGCTGGCGTTTTTGCCATCTATTGAGGTCAGTTAACTCATCACATGTTAGCGACATGCCAAGAGCATTCTAAAAGAACTTCCTTTCATGTTCCATTTTCAAAAAGAAAAAAAATCCTTTCACATACGAATTTGATTGTATGATTTGAGCAACTTGCATGTCCTATACTCCTCCTCTTTGGATACTCTAACTTAGCTAGAGGTTAGACTAACTCATGACTAACCCTGAACTAATTGTAGCCAAAGAGGTGTTTGGGTGACAGGGTTAGATTGACAATAAATGCACTTGATGGAGAAAGGGAAGTGATTTTTCAGTGGTCCCAATGAGAACTATCTCCAGTTAGCACCTCTTCGGTGGGATAGTTTTTTTGGTGGGTTCGGTGCAACTTGCTCCAATTTAAACCCTCATGCTTGGATACTTTAGGGCTATTTCAGCCCCAACTAGCTCACACTAACTCTAACCCATGGATCCAAACAGGGCCTATGGCCAGCCTCGATGCGGAGCAGTCGGTAAACCGGGAAGCGGCGCTCTCTCGGCCGTTGCGCCGCTTCAAAGCCGGCGCCAGTGAGAGGTCGCCTCCGCTCTGGCCGGGCATTAATGCGGCACTGACGCTTCAGGGCAACGCTGATCATTGCACGCGGGAAGCGCGCGCTGGCAAGGGAGTACAGGTTTTGAACCATTTCATGTGTAGTACTGGTAGTTTGCAAAACTACTCAATTATTGCACCCAGTTTCCTAAGAAATTGTGGTAAACAACGTTACTCCACAGCCCGCTTCCCTTATCCTTCCTCGTCCATCGCCCACGCATGTCTGCAGGAAGCGACCGGTCAACCCTTATATAGGAGTGCTAGCACAAAAACATGCATGCATGACCACTAAAATTTCCAGATTAAAGAGCCGCTCCGGCGGGAGTATGGCGTATGATGTTACCTTCGGCCGGGCCATGGCTACCGGGCGAAGGCGACCATAGAAGAGGCGGCGGGAGGGGAATGAATGCAGCTACTGTTTGGGTTCGCCGTCCGGCTTAAATAAATGCGCAGCATCATGTGTACCTGCGGGTGCACAAATTGTAACATATGTGTCTGCTTAAGTGGGCGTCACGTAACTAGTGTGTGTGTGTGATTCTGAGAGACAGAGTGCGTGTGTTCGACTCTACTCTTCGGACATGTACTCAACCTTTTGCATCGGGATATAAGGCCCCGTTCGGAAGTCCTCCAGATTCACAAAATCCACATCTCCAGGTTCCAATGCCAGCTTCCAGCTTCCTGTGAGATGCTGCGTGCGTTCGGGAGGCTGTGACCAGCTTCTCCCTTCGCTGCATGGGCTGGCGCTGGGCTACAGGGACATGGGCTGTTAGGGAACGCATATGGTGATATGGGCTGCCGGCCCAGTTCAGAGTGAAATGTGTGGAAGCGTCCACGTCTACTCGCTGGCTCGTACAGGAGCTCGGGAGGAAATAGATCGAACCGGTACGCAACTTAGCGGTGGCATTCCCATGTAATGTCAATGAACTCCAACTTCTCGTTTTGAGCTGGAAGCTGGGAGCTGGGTTGGACTAGCTTCTTGTTTTTCCACTGGCAGGGTCGTTTGCTCCGCGAAGCCAGATTCTTGGAGTTGCCGCATTCGGGACGGTTCCACGCGCTGAGACTAGAAGCTGGGAGCAGGAGAGGATCCGAACGGGGCCTAAGTATAATGGTATTTACTTTAGCTAGTGATTTACATGGCCATATTAACATGGTTGTGTAAAAAATGTCACTTCCTGCTCGTGATTTGCATTATATAATTACAAGCAAGATGCTCGTGCATTCCACGGAACATCAATATGCATTTTTTTACAAAACACATGTTGTGATTTACCCATGTAGGAGTAATCCCATGTGTAAAAACTAATGATATTTCAAGAATTCTATAGGAAAACTGGTATCTCGAGAATGTCATCGAAGAAATGAAAGATGAGAGATAAGGTGAGGAGGAGTGGAGCGTGGTGGTGAATGGTGGTCGGAATGGGCGGAGGCATGGGGATGGACGGCGCCGGCAGGCGGCAGCGGCCACCATGCTAGACTGTTCCGGAGACTTTCTTTTTTTATTGCTCAGCAATGAGGTGTGGAGGTAAGGATGTGGAGATAGGTGCAACTATCTTTTGTAAAATTATCATAGTTTGCTTTCTATCCATCAGATATAGATCAGACGGTCTATATTACAAGATGGCAGGCACACCATCATCACCAACTCATTTTTTATAAGGGTACAGATGATAAGTTTGCTAACTACTAAAGTAAAGTGGAATTTGTCCATGTTATACAAGTAAATTAAGGTGATCGTTTATCATACGGGTAAGGGTGGATGAATGTGGTAGGAACAAATGCTCCGCCTAGAGCATGTGTGTGTGTGAGATGGAGTCTCTGTGTGTGTGTGCGCGTGTGTCTGTGAGAGAGAGAGAGATGGAGTCTTAGTGTGTGTGTGTGCGTGTGTGTGATGGAGTCTTACTGTGTGTGTGTGTTTGTGTGTGGGGGGTGGGTGGGTGGGTGCATGTGTGTGTGTGTGTTTGTTTGTTTGTTTGTTTGTGTGTGTGAGTGTGTCGCGGGGTCCTCCGAGGCGGATGTAATTTAAGTTTATATGGCTTCATCATAGAGAGGTGATGTGTATGGCAGAGGCCACCAACGATGGGGTGCGAGAGAGAAAATGCCCGTAGAGAGGGAAGAGAAGGTGTGTGCGCTTGAGAGTAGTCGACATCGAGAGACACCGAGGAAGACTACTATATATCGATGGTGCATGTAGGCGGGAATTAGACAAATGGATGGTCTTATTGGTTTCGGGGATATAGGGGAAGAGTGAGAGGGGGTGGGTAGCTACAAGGAGGTTGTTAAGTGTGAGTGTGTGTTTTACCCATCCAGGCGGAAGTTATGTGCACACAAGAAGAGAACGATTTGATGTGGCGTTAGGGTTGAGGGTAATTAACTACGTATGGAGACATAGAGACCTTCAACGTGTATGTGTGAGAGGTATACATGTATACGTGGGATGTATGTGTGTGTGTGTGCACGCGTGCATGATCGAGATAAAAGAAAGAAGACATAAGTCATAAGCTAAGATCAACGACATGGGAGAGACGGATTGGTATGACAATATGCATGCATGCGAGAATGCAAGGAAGAAGGCCCGACAATTGAGCATGTTCTTTTGTCTTTAATAGATAGTGGCGTGGGCTGGAGCATGCATCTATGGCGAGCAGAGGGTGTGAGGCACAACGATTTTGCAAAAGAGATCAACCTATAAATGAAAGAAGGTTGATGGAGAAACAGATAAATAGAAAGATAAAGATGCTAGCTAGTGTGCATTAGAGATAGGAGTCGAGTGGATCAGAAGGCTGATTTATGGGTGTGGGTGTGAGATATATGAAGAAAGGGTGCATGGACTCACATACAAACAAATATCGGAGAGAAATGAGATCCGGAGAGACAGAGTTTTGTGTTTGTGTGTGAGAAAGAGATATTTAAGAGGAAGAGTCGTAGGTTCTCATAGCTAAGGTGCGAAAGACATCTCTGTATGAGGGGTGTGCGAGTGGCACACAGGGGAATAGTAGAGAGAAATGAGACCCCGAAAGACAAAGTTTTGTGTTTGTGTGAGAGAAAGAGATTCCGCATGGAGAATCTAGTTAGAGACACATAGTAGGGAGCGAGATATACTTAGAGAGAGATAGAGTGATGAAGGTCGAGGGAGAGAGTACCATCAGTGTGTTACAAAGATAACAGATCATTGTCGACATACAGGTAGCACGAGAGATACCCGAGAGACGATGAACGCGTATAGGTCTAGAGAGATAGTCCTATATAAGCATGAGTGATAGTTATATAAGACGAATATCTGGATTAAATGGGATTCAAATATTTAAACTAGAGATCACGACATCGATAATATCATAACGCAAATTGGTGTATCAAACATGCATATTCATTTGAATTTGGGGACACATGTAATGTTATATAGTTTATCAATATTGGTGATCCATAGATTCTTTAATTAGAAACAATGCATGGTTTATATGCAATTATGTCTGAACGGGATTACACTATATGTTGCGTGTGTGAAACACATTATACATGTTTGAGAAGTAAAAAAAACCCCCGCATGAAACACACATTTATTGGAGACAGTTAGTGAGGAATGCATACATTGGATTTCAACATAAAGTGGTTTCAAATATTTGAAAATCCAAATTGATGGATACAACCTTATGAATCTGAGATCATGCCATTTGTAAACCATATTTATGTATAAAGGGTGTTGTGCTTTTGAAAGTATATATAAAAAATGATGTATATATAATTTTATTCCAATCGAAAATGTATCCCGCCCGAAAAAAATTGGAATACAAACGGGATTCGAATTGAGTTCGCACGGTAAACGTGCACTCTGCAAAATTTGAACGAAGCAGGGAAAGTCGTAGTAACCGCCCGAAACCAAAATCTGCGAGATGGAAATTACTACTGCCTATCCCTGCCATGCAAAGCCTATCTTCTCGATTTCTATAGGTTTGTAATTTCACTCAAACGTGACATAACCGCCTCTCACCCAGATTCATACATGGTGGGCGCCAAAACACAGTGTGTCCTCGGCCGAAATCGACTCCCTTCCCGATTCATACATGGTGGGCACCAAAAACAAACTCTCGTGGGCAAATATTCGGTGTATGCAAGATTACCGTCCTATCCCCAACCAACTAATATTGTTGTGATGTAGGAAATTTGAAACGGGCGCTAAGTTTGGAAATTTCCTCGCATTTGAGACAAGCGTGCCCTGAAGACATGGTTCCCCCTTCCTCTCCACCTCCATTTCCCTATTCGTACTCTGTGCGCGCCAAAACACCCTCTCCACCCCATCCACCGCCGTCCTCCACCCCATCCACCGCCGTCCTCGTCCACCATGCCGGAGCTGATACCCCGACGTCGCCGTCCATTACAAGAGATCAACCTCTCTCATCCACGGCTTCGGACCGGGATCCTTGCATCCCGTCCTCTCACTTCATACCCGTCATCGTCCACCTTGTCGGCACCGCTCCTACGACCGTCTCGTCCTCCGCACCCCGCCGCCACCATCTACCCTCCTAGATCTGCTTCACGCCGCCGACAGCCATCGCTACCGCAGCACCGTCATATTCTCAGTAGATGCATACACGGTGCCGCACCAGAGGCGGTACTCTTTTGTATCTGTTCAACTTATTTATCGCAGCAAAAAAATAGATCGCCATTGCTTTACTCTGATTTCTTGTCCATCACTTACTTGCCATTTGAAAGCAAACATTGGTTGCGAAGTTGCCTTTGTCCGGTTTGCACCTTCAGATCCGCCATGGCACACTCAACACTATACTCCCAATGCTTATGGTTTTCCCCTTTTATATTCCACACTAGTTAAATCACAGTGGACTAAATTTCAAAATTGGGTCAGTCAATTTTTCAGAGCTTGCCGGTAAGAACGAAGGGGCTCGGGTGGGGACTTTGGTTGTGTGTGTGTGTGGGGGGGGGGCTCGCCGAACGAAGAAAACTTGACGCGGGTGGGGGCGGGGTGGGGGGTGGGGGTGGCGGACGAACACAGGCGGTGGGGGCCGGTGGTCTGACCGGCGGCCCGTGTGGTGTTCTGTATGGGAAGAATCGGAGACGAGGAAGAAGCAGGGTTAGGATACGTACGATCTTCATCCAACCACCTAAAATGGTCGACTGACCCAAATGACAAAAGTCACACGACTTTCATGCAGACAAGCCTTTATATCCAGTACCATCATCATACCTGCTTAGCACTGCTCTTGAATCCATCAAGCTAAACAATGTGCCACTCATAATTCCGAACTTGTTTCTCAAGTACGAATCTGATATGATGCTGATATTACTAAAACAGATAACATTTAATTGGTCAGCTAATGTTCCTACTTTACTTTTGAAAAAGTACGTGCACCACATATAGAGAGACAGCAGGGAGTTGCTTTCTTAATGCACTCTGGTTCATCATGTGTGGGCACTGCGCAACAAACATTTTATTATCCAAAATCTGCTTGCTCTTCTTTAGCATGTTCCTCTTCTGTTCTTATTTAGTAAGTACTCTCTCCGTTCGTAAATACAAGTCTTTGTATAGATTCCACCATGGACTACATATGGAGCAAAATGAGTGAACCTACACTCTAAAATGTATCTGGATACATCTGTATGTGATCCATAGTGGAAATCTCAACCAAGACTTATATTTTGGAATGGAGGGAGTATGATAGTAGTACAGTATGTTCCTTTTAGTGAAGATGAGCAGGGACATTTGCAGTGTAGAGGTCTATACGGTCGTTTGGTATGGACACTTTGAACTCTTCGGGCCTCTTTCATTCGTAGAATTTTGTGAACATGGGAATAGGATTTGTAGTGGACTTCCCACTTGAATCCTATAAGAATAGCAAGGAAATGTGGGGAGCGGTGTCACCTTTGAGAGTTACACTGATATTAACAGTACTGCACCTTCAGTTGAAGAGAGCTGGTATCCGAAGCCTTTCTAGCCGTACCGGCAATACTAGCACATATATTCCAGCAAGTTCCACTTTGCTGATTTTACTCTGATGCTTACGGTTTTCACGTTTTATCTACACTATGATCTGTGTAGCTGCTTTGTGTCGCACTAGCAGCAGTCCACTCTTGAAGCTAAACACCGCAATGACTTACAAAATTGGCACCAAGGCATTGAGTTCCATTCTGGATGCAATGAAACTCATACGCTCTCCACATGTTGATTCTTGTTCAAAATATGATCCTAATGACTATTCTAACCTCGAGGAGTCAAAGGCAGATGGTATGTCCTGTTCACCCATCAAGGTGCCTGTTCTAATTTGGCAAGGTTTTATTGATTTCGCGTATCTTGAATATGTTGTCTTGCATTTCTTCTACTTTATTGCACCGCCATCTTCTTAGTTTACTCATCATATATGTCGAGATGCCATGCCCATCCATTATCAATACATTTTCCATCTGTCATCATACCATGTTTTTCCACTCAAATGATGTTCTTGTGCATCAAACATCAAAAAGGAAGAGGGTGATTGCCGAACCTGAAGGAGCACCAACAAAGTCCTTGAAAAACGTGGTTGTGCCAGAGAAATCAGACATCACCCCACTTATATTGGCTGTACAATCAGTGACACAAAACGTAGGACCGACTCTAGCAGACTGTACCCATACTTCACTGGCCACACCACTAGCCGCACCACACAGGATCTGCACTCCAGCAAAAGGTATGCCAATTTCAGTTGCCATAGCACCAGCCATACCACAGAAAAATCCCACTCCAGCAAAAAGTACAGCAAGTCCATCGGTCGAAGACCTATCTCAACTGCAGAGACGGCTAATTCCTGCAGATTGGAACCCCATTCCAGTTATTCCTAGTTTAAAAGACAATGCTTTCAATGTTGTTAGGGACTACGTGCATATATTCCAATCATGGGAAGATTATAGTGAAGACAAACACCATTTTCACATCTTCCTGTCCCACTTACGTGTAAGTGCTATTATTCATGGTGATTATTTTCCTATTTTCTGCTGATTGAACACATCAATGATTTACATTACATTGTTGTAAGTAGGTGAGGGTCAATCTGGATAGTAATGACGAGCAAAGCTTGCTTGCGCTTTTCAAGGAAGCATTGCAGCAGTATTGGTGTTACCTGAGGAAATCACACTTTGATGGCAAGTCTATAAACGAATTTCTAGTGAAGTCTCTTGTGCTAAATTTAGAAGACATTGAATGGAAAAACCTTGTTATGCACAGGTCCCGTTTCGAGGATGAGGTACTATCTATGATATCGCATGAAAATTTGAACTTCTACTTTTTCCGCATGTGCCTTACGGATCTTTTTTGCAGGAAATCTGCTCGAAAAAGAATTCCGGTTTGAAAAGAACAACATGATATCGCAAATATGATGCCCGCTGCTTTGCTCTTGTTAGTACCTGTTGTTCTGTATCACTGTACTTGCATACATATCTGGTTCATTATGTGACAACAGTATGCATGATAGCTTGCTTACCAATTGTTCGCTCCAAATTATCTGATCTGTATGAATGGTTACATTAGTGTGGAATATATCCAATGCCAATGAATTTTTTAGCTCTGCATTGTTCTTGTAAGTACCTGCTGTCCTTTATAAGTGTACTTATATTGACAGGTAGTTGTTCATGTACCATCACTCTGTAGCATATTTTCCTTTGCCCTCCATTTTCTACACATAAGATCTATATTTACTCTTACCATAAGGTTGGATAACACCGATGGCACTGAAGAAGTTTAGCCCTGCATTGCTCTTGGATGTACCTTTTGCCTGTATCGTTGTACTTACATTTATAGCTACTTGGTTATGTAGCATCACTCTTCATCTTATCTTAAATATTCTCCATTTTTTCTTATATTGTCACATCTATATTTACTCTTAACAAAATGTAGAATAAAGGCAATGCTTATGAAGAAGATTCTGTGGTAAACTTCTTGAATTGCCCCCCCCCCATCAACATGGACAAGGGCTTTATAGAGCCCGCCTTCACCAATAATGTAAGTTTGTCCTTCTCAAGCCTTCAAACTTTGTTGTGTATATCTGGTTAGGCATGACTGCAACAACTGTTTATTTTTGGTGTTTGCATCAAATTGCATGTTTAAAGTTTAGTATGTAATCCAGTTCATAAACAAAAGTTTGTCTTTCTCAATTTAAGTTCTCAGTTGTACAACCAAGTTCCTTCTTCATACCATGTAAATTAAACTATACAGAGCAAATGATCTCATTTTTCCTATCTGAAATGGGATAAATTGACAGCACACTAACCATTGATACTTATGAGTTCTTGATCTGTAATCCAGTGGTGTCGTGAAGCTGCCAACTCCTTCACAATGTCATTTCCTGCCATGTCTTGACCTGAACAATACCATATTATGTTAATGCTATTTTAAACCGTGTCACTTTATTCGTCAGTAAGAAATGTGATGAATTGTCAGCACTGATACTTATATGTGCAAAACCTGTCATCTGTGTGCTTGTTTATCTTTCAGAGTGAGGAGGATATAACTGTCAAATAAGTGCAGTCTCACCAGCATGCTCAGCTGCTTGCGCTGCAGCTCCCGAGCAGGGCTAATCTTTCTTGAACTCTATTGAAGTGATGTCCGTTTTGTATATTATTTTTTCGGCGTGTTTAGTTGCACTGGTGGCGATCTTTGATGCCCAGTGTATGTAATCTGTTGTCTGCTTGTGCTTTATTATCATAGTGGCGAACTTTGATGCCCAGTGGATGTAATATGCCTTAATTTCTTTATTGTATAGTCTAGGTTTTTTTCTTATTCATGATGTTGAAGTTATTTTACTGTATATATATCCTATCTTCGCAGTAAAATGGCCTAATCGTAAAATTACGGTACATAATCGGGCCGTCATGCAAATCACCATGTATGATCCGCATCATGGGCCTCGTCATCTTGGTCCGTTAACACGCCTAAATGTAAACTGGACCACTAGTAGATCTGGGCCTTTAATAGGCTAAGTAAACCACCGGCCCTATTTTCCCAAGAAAACTCAATGGGCCTTTAGGAGGCTAAAAAGTAGGTTGGGCCTAAAACATGCCGAACAGCTTATGGGCTGGTAGCAGCCCGAAATAGACCCCAACCCATGAATGTGCCAATCAAATCATGGGCTTATAACAGGCCAAAATTGTCTCGGTCCTTGTTTGGCACAATCAGATTATCAGCTGCGAGCAGTCCGGATGCAAACTAGGCCGTAGTTAGGCCCAACTATATGACGGGCTTTTAACATGACGAAATTAATATAGGGCCAAAATGTTCGACGGGCCCTTAACAGGCTGAAACTAATATCAGGTCGAATTACTAAATTGGCCTTTAGCAAGTGGGCCCAAAAGCATAGCGTCCAGTTGACGGGCCGAATCTGAAATGGGCCATAATTTAGCCCAAAGCCTCTTAAAGGGCCGGACCTGATCTGGGCGGTAATTTGGCCCAGAACGTGGTACGCTTTTAACTGGCCGGATCTCATATGGGCCATTATTAGGCCCGGAACGTGGCAGCCCATTAATGGACCGGATCAAATATGGGCTGACATTTGGCCCAAAACATGGCAGCCAGTTAATGGGCCGGCCTACTAGGGTCCTCAACATCTTGTGGGCCTACAGTTGGGCCAGCCCATTAATGTCGGTGCAATCTCGTGGGCCTTTAGCTGGGCCGACCCATTATGGTCCACAAAAATCTTGTGGGCCTTCACCTGGGCCGACCCATTATGGCCCGCAAAAATCTTATGGGCCTTTAGCTGGGCCGGCCCATTATGGCCCACAAAATTTTATGGGCCTTTAGTTGGGCCGGCCCATTTAAACTTTATGGGCCACTTTTGGGCCCGTCCACGTGTTAACATATCATAGGCGCATCTCGCCCATTGGATAAGTGACACGTCTGCCAACACGGAGCTGACACGTGTTTCCTACAGCCAATGATGATTTTACACGTGGAAAATCCGCATTGGTCCGGGCTGTTAACGGGTTATTGCATCCAAAACCGGACCCGATAGCTTAACGGCGTTCCGTTATGGTGGATGCCACATGTCGGTCACCCTTGACGAAAGCACTTCTGTGACGCGCGATTTATCATCATGGAAGTGGACACTTCGGTGATGATAATTTTGGTAATGTCATGGAACACTTAGCACAGGTATGACTATATTGATTCTGTCATAAATTTGTCATGGATGTACATGCATGACAGAAAACGTGACCTACTATGACAAACACGTATCATCACGGAAGTGTATTTTTCTGTTGTGCATTTACTCCCTTCATTCCTAAATATTAGTCTTTTTAGAGATTTCAAATGGACTGCCACATACGGATGTATATAGACATATTTTATAGTGTAGATTCACTCATTTTGCTCTGTATGTAGTCACTTGTTGAAATCTCTAAAAGACTAATATTTAGGAACAGAAGGAGTATTTTTGAATTCGTGTCATACATGCATGGTTTGGAAAAATAGATGCACTATACTTATTGGATTGTTGTTGTGTTCGTGTGTGTGTGTGTGTGCGTGTGGTCATATGCTTGATACATAAAAAGTTTTCTCACCACCATACCCTTCATCTTTTAAATTTGAATTTGCAATGAAAAACTTACTATGGATACCATGAAATGTGAAATCCACATTGAGATCACTATATCACAAACTCACTCTAATTCAAGAACTCGTCATAAATCAATTACCACATTGAGATTACTATTTGCAAGGAAAATACGAGCATTGTAATACACATAGATTCGTTCGGCAATTTGAAAGATTCATTTCGTATACTCGAATGGTAGGACCCAACGGCGTGCCAGCCAGACCTTGGATCGTGTTGATCCTCAAAAAAATATAAAAACCGGGCTCGTGTTGATCCTCATAAAAAACTGGGCTCGTGTCCTTCTGGTGGCGTGCGTGGTACGCCCATTAGCCAACCCCAACCAGTCGAGCCTCCGCGTTTCGAGTTGAAATATCTGGTGGCCAGAATTCCAGCCCTAAGAAATTCCCCCCATGTCCCCGGTCCATAGTGACTATCGATGAAAAATGGAGGGATGCTTTAGGAACTAGACAACGTTACCTACCGTGCGGAGCATGGTTCAATTCCCTCGGTCGGCGCTACCCAAGGTCACCCGTCAGCTGCATTGCCTAGTACTAATAGGAGTACTACACCAGGATGAGCACAGAATTGAGCCCATTTGTTCGTGCCTAGTACTTGACTTAATATATCAGGCAATGAACTGGTACGGAGGGATTATCCTTTTACTCTGCATATATAACTTGTCTGATGTCTAACTAAGAAAAATGTTTGCCCAAGTCCTTTCTTAAGAAATACAACAGGAAAGATGTATCGCTTTAAAATTTATTGCATGATGCACGTTATGATATTGTTTCAAATCCTGGATTTTAAATTTTAGAAAATCCAAAAGTGACAAGAAATTCATGAAACTGAGCATGTTCACGTGATATGGCACATATATTCCTATGTAATTTTTTCTTCAATTTGAGACAGGCTGCTTATGCAAAGTTGCACAAATGAAGAGCCAAGGTATTTATTGAAACCGTGGGCGTTTACGTGCCGCCATGAGTCCCGCTTCTCATCAGCAGGTGCCGACTGAGCAAGCGTGTGAGTCGACGGGAGGCGTGCGAGCAGACCGCTGCACCGGCTGACAGGAGGCGTGCGAGCAGACCACTTCTCAGGCTCACCGCGAGGCGAGCCCTTTGACCAGGGTCCGCTGCCCACCTTCATCCCAACTACTCCCACTGTTAATGTCGTCGGCGCCACCATTTAAAATCAACCCCGCACTACCCGGTATCGCTACAATCTTCTCTCTTCCTCTCCGATTCTCCTGTCATCTACCTCCAACCAGCCTGACCTAACCGTACGCCATGCCGTATCACGATGGTCTGCCCTTAGTCTTCCAGTTTCCCGAAGAAGACACCTAGCTGGAGTCTCAAGAACATAAGGCGCTTTGGGACGAGCTTGAACCGGCCTTGCGGGAAGATGCCGCGCGTGTCCCTGCACCCGTTCCGACTCCCGTCGCCCCGATTGCGCCAGCGCCCATCCCCATGGCATTGATGGGTTGGGAGCCGCACATTGTTGCTGAGCTTGATGCCACAGGGTTCCATGAGGTCCCCGCCAACTTTCACGCGCCCGTGCACCTACCAGCACATGCGCCTATGCGTGCATTGACGTGCGCGCCGGTGCTGGTGCCCGTGCACATGAATGCCTCCGCCGCGCCATTGCCAGCGCCTGTCCCCGCGCGGGTGCCAGTGCCCCCCTCATCGACATGGATAGCCGTCGTCGACCGCTTCCTTGCACCAATTCCAGTCGCCTCCTCCCGCCAGTTGACTCGCTCCTGGAGACCGAAGTCCAGAACATTGTGGCCTTCCTTGAAGCTAGGGCCAACGTCCATGAGTATGCTAACAATGGCGCAAGATGCCGCCGTCACCGTCGGTCAGTGGCCCGACAACACACAAAGCACATCAGGGGAGCCGCTTCCCACGGCAAGATGCCCCCGCTGCCGCCGTGTAATCTAAATTTCCATGAAAAATGTTCGGGTTGCCATGCTTAAAATTCGAACGTTTATCATTTCCGTTTATTTTAGATCGATCGTCGTGTGAATGTAAAGTCGGAGTCAGACTGAATGAAATATATGGTTTGGTCGATTGAATGTTGTGCTAGAGCCGTATCAAATTAAACATAAAACGTCATGAAGCCACATGTATTCCTTCTCATCCAACGACCTAGACTGCTTCAATGTCGAGCGCTCAACGTGTTTAGCATGCAGTTAATTTCATGCCAAAAATAGTGCTACTCACATAACAACATGCAAATCATATCCTACTTAATATCCGCATGCACTTAATATACATCCAAATTAATGTGCATTGCACGTACACATTGACTAGTACTACTAGTACGTGAAACTGGTGCCGTAACTTGTGAACGCGTCCAGATATGGTCAACGACAACATCACCCGTGAGTTCTTTGTGTTTGCCTGTGTGTCTAAATGCATAAGGGGAGGAGAGAGAGAGCACACATGGAACCCACCAGTAAGTGAAGGCGAATAGTACTACGTGCTAACGAGCCGGTCCCACTAATGTACTAAAAATAATATTACATGTTATCCATTAAATAGGATGTGGTAATATAAAAACATTATATGAACAAAGGGGGGTACAACAAACATTGTTGTTCTACGTATGTTGCCTATTGACGTGCGGCTTGAAGGCCCTGGTCGCATGTTCGATCCTCGTCCTTTATTTTTCAATTTGTATATGGGTCCAAACCTATTTCATGATAGGTGGGCCCCTCGGTGTGTAGTTTGTAGCACTTCAATTTGTGGGTCGAAATTTGTTCCATTCCAGGTGGACTATCGGTGTGTAGTTTTGTAGCTTATTTGTAATAATTAAAGAGAACAACAGAGTTTTTTGCAATAATACCATGGTGCGACATTGAAGACGAGAAAGGACGTGCGAGAGAGCGATGACCGAGCCAGAGGGAAATCAATTGGGGGAGGTGTGGGGGTTGCAACGATGTTCGGAGTAGTTGTGGGACGGATGCTACGAAAAATATAATCTAAACCCATCGGAATAAATGCCTACACAAATTAATCCAAGGTTGGAGTCCCCCTCGCAATGTAAATAGCTCCGTCTTTGCAAGGGATGGAGAGGTAGCTTCAATGTGTGGAAGATACGGTGTGAGAAAGCGAGGTCAATCGAGAGACATATATATAGAGAGACAAAGTGAGTGTGGTCCGACATTCATTGAAAAGATATATATGCTCTGGAGAGATATTGTCGGATTGAGCTTTTGGGAAGGGTGAGGGCTGTAAGATAGAGCTTGAGAGATGATCCCGCCACATACATGTAGATATATTTTGTGTGTTGGAGGAAGCAAGGTCAATCAATTAAATGTATAATGTAGAGAGATTGAGCGAGTGTGGGTCGTCGTGCGATCGAAAGAGTGAGACGGGTTGGAGAGAGTGACCTAGATAGACAATGTGCATGAGAGAGTATACAATATGAATATGTCGATTTGGGCTCAAACATGGATATATATCGTTTGTGTCCGAGAAAGAGCAAGGTTAATCGAGACATACAGAGAGAGAGAGAGAGAAAGAGAGAGAGAGAGCGAGAGAGGGAGAGAGAGAGATTGAATGATCGTAGCCCGCCATCAGGTCGAAAGAGTGGGGGCGAGTTTGATGGACTGACCTAGATAGACAATCTGCGTGAGAGAGTATAGAGTGTGTCGATCGAGGCCCGAACAGGGAGATATATCATTTATGTCTGAAAGAAAACGAGGTTAATCGAGACTGAGATAAAGAGAGTGAGATTGAGCGAGTGTGGTCCGCCGTGCGGAAGTAAGAGTGAGACAGTCTCGAGGTAGTGACCTAGATAGACAACATGCGTGCGTGCGCACGAGAGGTTGGGGGCTAGATAGCCAATGCATGTATCTAGAGAGAGAGGGTGGGAGGGAAAGAGAGCGAGAGATAGAGATAGAGAGAGAGAGAGGGAGAGAGAGGGAGAGCTCGGCATGGGGTGCAGTGGCAGGTGTGTGAGGTAAATACATTTGGTAACAGAGTGGAAAAGGGGGGTTGTGTAGTTGAGAGAGTTAGAGATCGAAACATGGAGAGAAAGAATGAACATGTGTCGGAAACCGATAGCTTCCTAAGGTTGTTAGGAGAGGAAGATTGACCGATATAGGAAGTATGTGGCGTGTGTGCCGGGGGGGGGGCTAAAAACAACATTTGAATGTAGATTGTACGAGACTTAATATCGATGTTTCAATTCCGTGTGCATTGTAAGATTTGAACTGAGGACCATGCATATGGTTAATTATTTCAAATTTGTGCCATATTAGGTTTGGAAAAGTTGACATTAACTCGATTGTTGAGCTATTTTGTAGGTCATATGTTTGAATCCATCCAAAGTTTTCTCACTACCATGGTGTTCATCATATACATATGAATTTGTATTAAAAAAGTAGCATGGATACCGTGAAATGCGAAATCCACGTTAGAATTGGAGACTGCTATGTGACACACACTCTAATTCAAATAACTAATTATGTGACACACACTCTAATCCACGTTCGCGTGGATAACGTGGATACCATTTTGAATGACTAATTATTTGCAAGGAAAACACGGGCATGGTAATACATACAGTTTCATTTGCAAATGAAAGAAGATTCATTTGCATTCTCACAGACACCGACTTCCACCTCATCAGGTGCCCTTCACCGACGACGTATCCCACCTCGCCGGGGCTACTTCACCGAACACATTGTTGCACCTCCGCCCCCGAGACCGTTGGTGCTTCACCAACGGTCTCGTCCACCGCATCATAGCGCTCCGCTACCACTCTAGATCTGCATCCGTGCGCGGCCAGCCAACGCTAGTGCATCACCCTCAATAGCTTTGAAGTGACCCGCACTCTAGCTAGGCGAGCATGCCCAAAGGCCGGCCCAAACTAGGTATCCACACATCACTCCCTTGTGCACTGTTCCGATGATGTTTGGATATCCTTTCACTGCTCCCTTAGCTAACACGCCTATGCAACTTTGACTTTAAGTCTTGTTTCTTTTGGAGATATCATCTAAAACAAGAAAAACCATTTTTTAGAGAAGCATGATGGTGCTACGTGATCTGGTACACATCCTGCACACCCGTATAACCTTGTAAGTATCTGTCTTCCAGTACAACAGCAAGATTGATTCCTCTTATTTGATCAACCATTCACTGTGTCAAAAATGTAGTGGGGATGCAAGGAGCACAAGGCCTGCACATCCAAGCAAGTGGTAACATGGACTTGTATATGGAACATCCCAAGCGCAAGCAGAGCTTTAGTGAGCCTGTACAACAAGCTAGCGTAAGTCCCTGCATTTCATTTAATTCATACTGGCCTGCGTGTATGATTTGTGTGTGTAGTGGCGGATCCATGAATTCAAGTTACCAGGGGTGAACATTTAACTTAAAAAATACGAAGGCACTTGCACTCCAGAAATCAACATAACTTGAGAAATGTGAAGCTACATGCACTTTGAAAACCAGCTAATGATACAAAGTAGTTCAGATTATAAAACAGTAAATGATGCAAGCACCAAAAAACACAAAATGCAACATGGTGTACAAGGACTACTAACATGGTCTGTACCTGCTTGAATTGTTCGTTCTCTGGCTAAAAATATCGAAGTGTAATTGCACGTATAACTAGTGCGCAAACTGCATATCAATATATCTATCCAGCACAAGTATGCCAATAGTTTCAAACAACAGATTAGAAAAGTATTTATGCTATGTTGTCATAATATGGGGACTTCCTTGTAACGCCCCGGATTTAACTTGCCATATTTGTATTCCAACTCTTCCATTTTCGGCACTAAGTTATGAGATTCGTGGTGGGGTTTTTTTCTTCGTTTGCATTTTGTTCATGTCATGCATTTCATATCATGCCATCATGTGCATCGCATTTGAATACGTGTTCGTCTCAAGCATCCGAGCTTTTTCCCCGTTGTATGTTTTGCAATCAGACACTCCTATGTCCTCCGACGCCCCCTTTTGCCTCTTTTCGTGTGCGGATGTTAAACTTTCTCGGAATGGACTGAGATTTGCCAAGCAGCCTTGGTACACCACCAGTAGACCGCCTGTCAAGTTTCGTGCCATTTGGAGTCCGTTTGATACTCTAACGGTTAACCGAGGAACCGTAAAAGCCTCGTGTGTGTTGCAGCCCAACACCCCTCCAAAGTGGCCCAATAACCCATCCAAACCCCTCCATCTTCTCGGCCGTTCGATCATGATCGCGTGGCCAAAAACCGCTCTCCATTTGGACACTCCCACCTCCTTCTATGTATAAATATGTCATCCCCGTCCAATTTTCGGGTCCAAAACCCTAGCCCCGCTCCTCCCGCGCTGCCAGACCCGTCCGCGTCCGCCAGGCGCGTCCGCTCGCCGCCGCCCGGCGAACCATATCTTACCACGTGTCCCGCCGGCCGTCCCCGCCTCCGCGCCTCACCCGCCGGCCCGCCAGGGCCCGCGCGGGGCCCTCCGGGCCCGGTCGCCGCCGCCAGCCGCTCGGCTCGCGCTGCCCCGCCCCTTCGCCCGATGCCGCCGCGCCCTCGCCGGGGTGTGCCGCCCCAGCTCTCGCTTGCAGCGCCCGCCGCCACCACCCTCACCGGCGCCCGCTGCCCTGCCGCAGAGGCACCGGCGCTCGCCTCCTCTCCCGGCGCACCTCCTCCTCCGCCACATTCGACTACGGCGAGCCCCTCCTCCCTCGTCTGCTCTCTCCTCCCCAGAACTCCGGCGAGATCTAGATCCTGCCTCGGTTCACCTGCCAACGTCAACCCTAGATCTGGAGGTTAAATTTTTGCCTAAGTCATTTTCTGCTATATTTTCAAGCACTGTTCAAGATGCCATAACTCCTCATGCGTAGATCTGTTTTGCATGCATGATATATCAAAATGTTCATCAGGATGTGCTCTTCATTTTGTTCCATTGTTCCATGCTTGTTTGAGTCCATATTGATGCCCAAATGACTGATGTAAGAGTGCTATAAAATGTTAGGTGCTGTTTCTTAGAAGATTATGAGCATTTGTCATTTTTGTTACAATTGTTGGGTGCTGCACATGAACTTGAACTCTACATGTGTTTTGGGCTATGCCATGCCATATTTACAGGGGTGTATGCCATGTATTTTTGTGATCAATGCGGTGACTAGCACAAGCATGCAAAGTAGCTCTCGTGATATTGCTGATTTCAGGGACTTAGAATTTCACTAAGTCTTTGCTCTGCTGTTATTTTTATCCCATGTATTCATGTTGCTTCAGTGAGATCCATGCTTCTTTTGAGTATGTTCAGTAAGGATGGTTTGGACATATGGTCATGCTCTATCCATCCATGTCCCTGTTTGCATTTATGGAGTGCCCTAGCATGACTCAATCTTGCTCTACTTTTGCTATAAAATGTTCCTGGCAGATTGTTTACGAGTTAATCAATTTTGCCAAGGTTGTTGTAGTTGGTCCATGCATGCTATGAGATTGTTCTTGCCATGGTTAGCTTCATGAACATGTCTTCTTACTATTTCTATGCTTATCTTGTCATGCAATGCCTTGTGGTGAGTGAATCGAGCTCGCAAAGAGGCCTTCATAACTTTGTTTTTGTCGTGTCCAGTTTTCTGCTAAGTCTGAATCTGTTAACGTAACTTGCTATGTTTGCATGGCTGCCATCATATTTTCTGTGCCCTTTTGGCTTATGGTCAGTCAGGGACTTTTGTTCCATGATTTGAGTAGATTCACGCCATGCCTTTGTTTGCTACGATATGCTCCTGTAGCATGTTGTTAGATTGCTCTAAACATTGCTTTCTGATGATAATTCCTGGCATGTTCTGATGTTAGTATTTTCACCAAGTCTGTGATGCTGATATCTTTTGCACTTTTGCCATGCTTGTTTGAACCTGCTCTTGTGTGATTTAGCCATAGCTTAGTGTTCATCTTTTGTCAAGCATCTTGAGTAGATCACTGCCATGTGATTTGTTGTTATGTTGGAGTGCAGTAGCTTAGTTTCTTGTTGCATTCTAGATGGCATCGTGCTGTTAGTCGCAGATTGGTGCCATTATTGTTTTGCTTGCCATTTGCAAACCGCACATCCAATTCTGGTGATCTTTATATCGATTTCGACCGAAATCAACTCATCTTTCTAGCGGCACATTTGGTTTGCCTCAACTTGGCACATTTGGTTTGCCAAGTTGAGGCCTGGTTCAATCTTTTCCTTCCGGAGCACGCATGTGCATTGCATATCACATCCCGCATATCATGTCATGTTTTGCATCATGTTGCTTGCGCATTGCACCATGGTTGATTATGGTTTCTTTTTCTTGTGCTCTTGCTTTGCGTAGATCCGGAAGACGATTACGTGATCGAGGAACCCGTTGAGTACGCTTACGAGGATCAAGCTTACGTCAACTCGGAGAACTTTGCAGGCAAGATGACCATACCCTTGAAATCATTTCTATCTTGTCTTGTTAGTTGTTCTCTCTATTGCTATGCCGCTATACCTACCACTTGATATATCATGCCTCCCATATTGCCATGTCAAGCCTCTAACCCACCTTTCCTAGCAAACCGTTGTTTGGCTATGTTACCGCTTTGCTTAGCCCCTCCTATAGCGTTGCTAGTTGCAGGTGAAGATGGAGTTTGTTCCTTGTTGGAACATGATTATTGTTGGGATATAATTATTATATCTTGTTTACTTTAATGCATCTATATACTTGGTAAAGGGTGGAAGGCTCGGCCTTATGCCTGGTGTTTTGTTCCACTCTTGCCGCCCTAGTTTCCGTCATACCGGTGTTATGTTCCTTGATTTTGCGTTCCTTACGCGGTTGGGTTATAATGGGAACCCCTTGACAGTTCGCCTTGAATAAAACTCCTCCAGCAAAGCCCAACCTTGGTTTTTCCATTTGCCACCTAAGCATTTTTCCCTTGGGTTCCACGTACTCAAGGGTCATCTTTATTTTAAACTCCCGGGCCATTGCTCCTTTGAGTGCTGGTCCAACTTGTCAGCCGCCAGTGGCCACCAGGGGCAACTCTGGGCTGGCCTACCGGAAGTTTGGACAATCCGGTGTGCCCTGAGAACGAGATATGTGCAGCTCCTATCGGGATTTGTCAGCACATTCGGGTGGCTTTGCTGGTCTTGTTTTACCATTGTCGAGATGTCTTGTAACCGGGATTCTGAGTCTGATCGGGTCCTCCTAGGAGAAGGAATATCCTTCGTAGACTGTGAGTGCTTGTCAGGTTTTGAACTTTAGAAAGCCATGCCCGCGGTTATGGGAAGATAGGAATTTGTTAATATCCGGTTGTAGAAAACCTGACACTTAACTTAATTTTTAAAATGAATCAACGGCGTGTGTAGCCGTGATGGTCTCCTTTCGGCGGAGTCCAGGAAGAGAACACAGTCTCGTGTTATGCTTGAACGTAAGTAGTTTCAGGATCACTTCTTGATCTTTATAGCTTCTCGACCGTGCTTTGCTTCTCTTCTCGCTCTCATTTCCGTAAGATAGCCACCATATATGCTAGTGCTTGTTGCAGCTCCACTTCACTACCCCTTTTCCTACCCCTTAAGCTTAAATAGTCTTGATCGTGAGGGTGTGAGATTGCTGAGTCCCCGTGACTCACAGATTACTTCCAAAACCAGATACAGGTGCCGATGATGCCAGTGCAGGGGACGCAACCGAACTCATGTGGGAGTTCGATGAGGATTCAGGACGTTACTATGTTTCCTTTCCGTACGATCAGTAGAGGAGCCCAGTTGGGGCGATCGGGGATCTATGCATTTGGGGTTGTCTTTCTTTATTTGGTTCCGTAGTCAGACCTTGATTGTATTCTGGATGATGTAATGCTATATTTATGTTTGTGTGAAGTGGAGATTGTAAGCCAACTCTTTATCCCTTTCTTACTCAGTACATGGGATATGTAAAGATTACCCCTCTTGTGACATGCCTACTATGGGGTTATGCCTCTAAGTCGTGCTCCGACACATGGGAGATATAGCCGCATCATGGGTGTTACATTTCTGGTAGATGGCCTCGACGTTTCCTGAAGCCATGAAAATGTACTATAATTTGCTTGTCATCAATGCCTGCAAATCTCTATGTCTCTCTCAATATAGAAGATCATAATTAGACACTAAATCCTTCAATGGGAGCTTGCAAAATGCTTGCATTAGATCCATCATTAGACACTATATGTTCATCACTAGGAGCATGTAAAATGTTTGCATTGAATCCTTCATTAGTAGTCTGTTCATTAGATACTTCAGGCTCAAGAACAACATGAGCTTATATGTTTGCACCAGAAACTTGATTAGATACATCAGATTCAGTCAGTTCAGTATTCATTGGGGGAGTTATAAAATAAGCAGAAATTGGTTTCATTTTCTCATAGATTCCCTACATACAATAAGTTTCACAACACCGTCAGGTTTAACTATTGGCCAGAAATTGAACAGTTGAATTAGATATAATCAGGGATGTGATGTACCTGCTCGTTGCGCATGCTGCTCTTGCAAACTGAGACTGTCTGTTTGCGCAAGCTCGATGCCATGCCTGTGCTACCACTGCTGCCTCCCACGGAGGCTACACCTAGGGTTGGATCTTCATCTTCTTGTCCTTCCATTCGCTTGAGGCCTAGCGACCGCCCTCCAACGAGGGTGCGAGTAAGTGCTGTGTTGGTCTGTCCAGCGGCGGCTAGGTCAGGAGCAAACCAGACTGGAGGCTGGAGGGAACGAATTGGGATTTTTCCTGCTGTCGCTCGATATGGGAGGCACTTTTTTGGCCCATGAGCCTACTATAGGGCCTGCCTTGCACTTATGTTATTGGCTCGTCCAAATTGAAACGTTTTTCTTCATTTTTTACGTTGTCTGCTCGTGCGTTGGGATGAACATAACTACCCTGGGCCAACCTAGACGACTCAAACTAGGTGCACACTTTCCAGCCACCCGAGGCAGTCGCCCATACCAGCCCCTATAGTGGCGTCACCCCTTTTTGCGTGTATGATTGGGGTAGTGAAAAATATTCCAGTGGCGCTTTTGATTTACCCACAGAATGGTTGAATTTCTTGTTTCTATGAACTGAGTTCGCCAATAATGTGAAGGATTCCAGTCTTTCACCCTATGGTATATTGCTTAGATCTCGATATGCCATATGTAATCGCATGAAATATATAGTAAAAGCCAGTGTTATGTGTGTGGCTACAACTAGTCTGACTACACGTCCTCATATAACATATCAAGTACACACCATCTTACCAGATTAACCATTCGACTTACCAAGGCAGTGTGGAAAGAAAGAAGTATTGGGATTGCGTATCGAAGAAATTGATGCCATGGACTCCTTCATAGAACCTTGTAAGCGAAAAAGAAGTTACAGTGTGCCTGTAGAAAGAGCTAGCATAAGTTCAGTTACCTGCTTCTCAGAATTTTAGTTAGCCACTTATTGCAAAATTGTTCAATTACGTTGCTTGGCTTAATTTAGTTTGCTACCGATTACATAATGCCATAGCCTATTAATCCTATTATAGACTGCGCCTATATATGTGTTTTATACTTACTGTTAAGAATTACATGTTTGCCTGAACATAAATAGCTACTTAAGCACGTAGATAGCTGGTCATATGTACTTCTAGGGTGCAGCAGAATTCACATGTAATTTAAGTTCTAATACCCTGTTTGTTTTGAATGGTTTGTTGTTATCACCTATAGCACTAGTAATGTTTGTATCTTCATAGATAGACAATTTTCATGTTTATATGAGGGACACCTTTTAACTTATATCTGTTTTGGAATCATTTTGCTTACATCAAAGAAATTTACAGATGTCTGTGTTGCTGGTAAACGATACCGACTTGTTACTTTAATACGTTGCCAAGAACTTGTTAATTTTACTAGTTCATGTGTAATTAAATACGTTGCCAAAACTAGTTAGTTTTACAAGTTTGATGTTAGTTTGTTATGGCTCTTGCAAAACTTTATTTATTGATTGCTAACATTCAAGTTTGCAGGATCCAACTGAAACTCCGTTGGCACAAGAGGTTTGTTTTCAGAAACTTCCTTGTTTACCTGGTTTGCTGTTGTAACTTGTTGCTATAATCACCTTACCAACTTCAAGTTTTCAGGATCCAGTTGGAAGTCCAATTGCATAGCAGGTACATTTTCAAAAATATATTTGTGTAGCAGGTTTTCTGCTGTAACTTGTTGATCTAATCAAGTTACTGACTACTCAACTTTTTAGGATCTAAGAGAAACTCCAATGCCACAACAGGTTCCTTTGCAAAACTTGTTTGTTTAACTACTTTTTTGCTGCAACCGGTTGCTCTAATCACGTTACTGGCTACTCAACTTTTCAGGATCCAAGAGAAACTCCAATGTCACAACAGGTACCTTTTGCAAAACTTGTTTGTTTAACTACTTTGCTGCTGCAACAACCGGTTACAATGATGTTAATAACTACTTTTCAGCATCCAATTGAAACACTTTATTTCCTTGTTTGTTTAACTGGTTTGCTATTATAACTCCCAGTTTTGATGTTTTGCTAAGTTCAACTTTTCGGAATCCAATCGGAACTTTAATGGCAAAACAGGCTAGCCCAAGATCAAAGAGCGAGGTCCCCGTGGATGTTGTATCATCCCACAGCAGTGGCACCGGCCCAATCGTGCATCATGAATTGCCAACTGCTCATGCTCTAGAGGCTAAACTAGTGGTAGAAAGAGATTCTGCTTCTGCACTGAGAGATGAAGTTGACATGTTGAGGAAGAAAATAGCACAATCACAAGCAGTACTCAAGACAACCATTAAATATTTGGTGGATTTCAAAATGAAGCAAGCTGAGACTAACCACATTGTTAAGGTCCTAAAGGAAAAAAGGAAATTAAATTCCCACTTGGTAAATCATAGGTGAAATGTTCTTTCAATCGCTGAATAACCTTTGTGTTGTTTGCTCATGTAATCGATCAAACCATTTGTTTTAGAGATCATGTAATAATTGTTTTTTGTTTTTTGGTTTGTAATTTTATTTGAGCACAAGTCTGTATTAATTGATAAGACTCGGAGACATTTCATTTTGATTGTTGTGCTATACCTACAAATATGCCAATCGGGCTGAATGTGCATTCAACAATAATAGTAGTATAGATGGACCATAAGTGGCACGCATCGGAAAGGGCCAAGATGTTGTGAAGCAAAAAAAAGTACAGCGGCCTGGCTTATGTATGTTAGTTGATATTATTGATCCACATAGTCTATAAGTGTTTATATGTCTGTTAGTTTTGTACATTATTGGTTGATTGACTCGGTATTTGAATCTTGATACATCGCTTGTGTACATATCTAAATGGGAGTACACATTATGTTGCGTGTGACATTTGAGTTGGACATAAAGTGTTCCAAATATGCGAATTCACCTTAAACTGGATTCTAGCTTCTGAATTCGAGTATCAACATTTGTAAATCATATTCATATATGATAGTGGAATACATCTTTGTCATGCTTTTGAAGATATATAAAAACACATAGACTGATTTATAAAGATTCATATAGGAATAGAAAATGGATTCGAATTTAGTTGCTAGGGTAAACGTGGATGCTTATTGTCCCAAAATTCAAAAGAAGCGGCAAAATGTCCACTCCCACATCGGCTGCCCGAAGCCAAGTGTTTGGGAGATGGAAATTACAGTCTACCCCTTACACGGACAATCCAACGACCCGATTTTGATGGCTCTCCATAGGGGTAGGTTAGTATCTTCAATTAGACATGACACGACCGCCTCTGAACCTATACCGACACGATGGGCGCCAAACATGGGCGGCAAAACACATTTGATTCAAGCTCGTACGAAAGAGCTCTGTTTCTCCCTCCATTTCCCCATTCATACACGATGGGCGGCAAAACAAACTCGACTCGGCCGAAATCGATGTAGGCAAATATTTTCAATAGGGGCAGGTTTGTAACTTCACTCAGACGTGACACAACCGCCCTACCTGTCAGCCCCGTTCATACACCGTGGCCGCCAAAACACCCTCTCCTTGCCCGAAATTGCTCTGGGCAAATATTTGCGAGATGCGAGATTACCGTCCTATCCCCAACTGACGAGACGTCCAAATTTTAAACGGGGGCTAAGTTCGTAACTTTCCCATATTTTAGAAAGGCGCGTCCCAAAAACATGGTTCCCTGTACCTCTCCCTCCATTTTCCCTTCATACACCGTCCGCACTAGAACACCATCCCCACACCAGCCTCCTCCGTTCGCCACCCCATCCATCGCCGTCGTCCTCCACCCCTTCTATAGCCGCCGTCCTCCACTCCATCCATCTCTACCGTCCTCCACCATGCCGCGGCGCCTACCAAGACCGGGCTGTCCACTTCTAGAGATGGACGTTTCTCATCCATGGCGACGGACCAAGAGCCTTGCATCACGTCCTCTCGCTTCATCGGTGATGTCGTCCTCTTTGCGGGGGCCGCTCACACGACCTTCTCTTCCACCGCAACGGGACTTATCCCCCGATGCACCCGTCTACCGTCGCAGATCTGCTTCAATGCCACCGACAGCCATCACACCCCCGATGCCTACACGGCGCCGCAAGAGAGGTGGTACTTCATATCTCCACAACTTTTTGATCTCAAACAGAAAATAGATCGTAACTTGGTTACTGTACTTTCTTTTCAGCTCTTAGAATTTAGTTCTTAGTTCGAAGCAAACAATGGATGCTAAATAGGATTTCCCCAGTTTGCAGCTTTAAATCTGCCATGGCACAGTCATAATAGGGTTTAATTGATCATGTTGGTTCCCTGGTGGTTTCTTTAATAGAAATCAGAGTGGAAACCCTCTTTTGCTAAAAAAATGCTTAGGGTTTCCCCCTTTTACGATCACTATACGTGTCATAATAGCACTGCTCCACCCATCAAACTAAACAAGCTTAGTTGTTCAAATATGAATCTGATATTATTAGAATAGAGTCATTTAATTGGTCAGCTAAATGTTCCTAATTTAGTTTCGAAAATTTATGTTCGCCGCTCGGGTGTGTATCTCTACAGGCACCCACAGTGGGCCGCGGCCCACCCTATGATTTTAGGTCGACCTAGGCTCCGATTCCCCTCTATTCTGCAGCGCGCTTCCGATCTCTACTCGCCCCCAGCCGCCTGCCTCGCCCGGCGACATGCCATCCCCGGACGACATGACTCTAGGAGGAGACGCCGGACTAACAAGAGGTCAGGAGCCGCTTGCCCAACAGCATTACTGCTGCCCGGGCGCGTCGCCGTGCCTACCTTCCCAGTCCATTCAGGCTTAGGCTTGCAGCACCCACTAAGCCAACCCAATTTATCCTGAGATACGTCCTCAACACTCAGCAGCCACTCCTCATCACCCATTTTCTAATTGATTCATTACTCATTAGGCAGGACCGTCATTAGGGTTTGTTGTGTGCTGAGTGCTACCTACACTTAATGGTTCATATGTATTTCAGTAATCTTTAGTACATGTAAAGTTCACAGGGTTTCAAAATTCCGGCCCTAGGAACAGACACTAGTTATTTTGGATTGTTGGTCGTAGTGACATTGACCCAGATTACTACTGCAGGCCAGGTTTGTTGACAATTTTACTTATCTTTCTTACTCATTCGATATGACATACAATTATTCACGTCAATTAGTTGCAAACAATAAGTCCTAGACAAACTTCTTGATTCAGATTTTGGACGGTCTCTTACTGCAGTTACAATTCTGCATACCTGTTCTAGTAAGCTCACAAGTATATGATTGATTCACTACATCTATGCATGCCTTGTCATATTTGTTGTCAATATTCTTTTAGGTTGGACCACCCTATTTCAAAATATTGGAACTGTAGGCAAGTGAATAGTATTTCTCTGTGTGATGTCTTCCATCATGTGTGGGCAACGAGCACTGCATTGTATAGAAAGAAAGTGTCATTTCCAGCATTTACATAGACTACGATCTTTTACATGGAATACAATCTGCCTACTTGCTTTGTGTTGCACTACCAGCACTCCACCCTTGAAGCTAAACATTATGCCATTGATAATTCCTTAGTTTATTTGTTCAAATACGAATTTGATATGATTCTAATGTTCCTACTTCGGTTTTGAAATGCGTGTCTACCTGTTTTAGGGATATAAGAGGTTTGTATTTCCATGTGTGGTCTGGTCAGCACGGTTGGGGGTGAACTTTGCATATACAGGGGTTTATAGAGAGACACTCTTTGAGTTGAATCCGCAATGCATTCCATAGATAATTTGACTACTTTTTATGTTTTCACGAATCTCATATTCTGAACAGCTTCATAATGATTATGAGCTTGCGCGCATGAAAAGAATAAAGCAAAACAATGCCATAGCTGTGAAACTTGGCATTAAGGGACTGAAATCAAGTCTGGATGCAATGCAATCCAAACACTCACCACCTACAGATTCATGCTCAGAATATGATCCTAACAATGATTCCGAGCTAGAGGAAGACGTAAGTCAATGTAGCTCCCTAGTGGAGGAGTCAGAGGCAGATGCCCTATCTTATTCACCCATCAAGGTGATTGCTCTAACTTTCCAAGGTTATATTGATCGCACATATCTTGCAACTGATGTTGTGCATTGTTTCTACTTTGTTGCACTACCATTAGCTTAGTTATACATCGTGTATGTGAATATGCCTTGCCTATCCATTTTTAGTACATATTCCATCTATCATCATACCATATTTATCCATTCAAATGATGTTCTTGTGTATCAGATGTTCAAAAGGAAGAGGGCGATTGCTGATCATGAAGGAGCACGAGCAAAGTATTTGGAAAAGGTAGTGACACCTGATAAATCAAATAGCCCATTACGTGTAGTTGCAATATCACCTGACCCACAAAACACCCCAACTCTAGCAGACTCTAGCCCTACTACACTAGTCATTTCTGATGCTGCAATTCAGCAGACCGAACAGCAGCAAATAGTATGATGATGCCAGTTGACATAGCACCAGCTCTACGATGCGAAACCCCCATTCCAGCAAAGACTACACCAAATCCAGTTGCCAAATCCCTTTTCGAACCAAAGAGAGCCCCAATTGCAGCAAATTGGACCCCTGTTCCATTTCTTCGCAGTTTAGAAGATGAAACTTATATTGTTGTCAGGAACTGTGTGCACATCTTTCCTTCATGGAAAGATTATATCGCAAACACAGAACAATTTCCAGTCTTCCTCCGCAACTTACGCGTAAGTAATGTAGTAATGTTATTCATGGTAATTACTGCATATGCTTCTGCTCGCAGAAGACACAAGATTTCATTCTTTTAAATAGGCGAGGACCAAACTGGATTGTAAAGATGAGCAAGGGTTGGTTGCACTTTTCAAGCACTCGTTGATGAAGTATCGTTCATACCTGAGGCAAGCGCACTTCGATGGCAAGCCTCTAAACGAAATTTCTGTAAAGTCTCCGATGCTACATTTATCAGACAGGGACTGGAATAATCTTGTTACACATTGGTCTCGTCTGCAGTGTAAGGTACTGTCTATGATATCACATCACAATTTGAACTTTATTTCTGCATTTTCCTTAACGTCTCACTTGTACGAAAATTGCTAGCAGAAGAACATTCATTCTCAAGGGACCACAGAATCTCGCAACTATACTGCACATTGCATTGCTCTTGTGAGTACCTCTTGCCCTGTATGACCATACTTACTTCATAGCTGTTTGATTATGTACCATCACTCCACATGTTAGCGTCGTTACCGTCCATTTGGTGGACATTATAATATATGTATGGACTCTTACATAAATTTAGAATCAACCCAATACTTTTGAAGAGGTTTAGCTCTGTAGTCCTCATGTAACGACTGAACATCGTCTATCATTGTACTTACATTAACTGCTACTCCCTCCGTCCCATAATATAAGAACGTTTCGTATAGTACACTAGTGTTCAAAATACTCTTGTATTATGGGAAAAGGGATTGGTTCATTGTGTAGCATTCTGCATCTTATCTTCCTCGCCCACCATTTACTAAAAAATATTAGATCTATATATAATCTTACCAAAAAGTTGAATACACAGACAATGCCAGTGCAAAAGTGTAGCCCATTGCTCTTGTCAGTACATTTTGTCCTATAACGCTTGTACTTCCAGGGATTGGTAGTTGATTATGTAGCATCAATCCGCATCTTATGTTCATTATCCTCTGTCCCTTCTAGTATTATCATATCTATAATTATTCTCTACAAAATGTAGAGTACAGGCAATGCTTATGAAGAAGATTCTGTGCTGAAATTCTTGAGTTACCCTTCCCTTGACATGGAGAAGGCATTATAAAGCCAGTGTTAACTGTTAATGTAAGTCAGTCCTTCTAAAGCCTTTATCCTCAACTATTGTTTAATTTTCTCATACCCCCTATCGTTTACTGTTGTTTAGTTTGTTGTTTCTATCAAAATGCATGTTCGCAACAACCGTGAGTTCCAACTTTTACTTGTAAAACCAAATTCCTTATTCACACCATGCACATTAGTCCATACTCCCTATATGTATGCTTGTTTTTCTGGATCTATAATCCAGTGTGTGGTGAAGCAGCCCACGTTTGCACCTTGTCGTCTCCTGTTTTGTCTTACTGATGTGGCTGATGATATGAACAACATGATGATACGTCTCCAACGTATCTATAATTTTTGATTGCTCCATGCTATATTATCTACTGTTTTGGGCAATATTGGGCTTTATTTTCCACTTTTATATTATTTTTGGGACTAACCTATTAACCGGAGGCCCAGTCCAGTTTTGCTGTTTTATGCCTATTTCAGTGTTTTGAAGAAATGGAATACCAGATGGAGTCGAAACGGAACGAAATCAACTGGAGAAGTTATTTTTGGAAGGAAACACACCTGATGGACTTGGACCCCACATCAGAAGATACGGGAGCTGCCCACGAGGGTGGGGGGCGCGCCCACCCCCCTAGGGCACGCCCCCTGCCTCGTGAGGCCCCCGTGGCTCCTCCGACATACCTCTTGCACCCATATATACCTACGTAACCTAAAACTTCCAGAACGCACAATAGATCGGGAGTTCCACCACCAGAAGCCTCCGTAGGCACCGAAAACCAGTCTAGACCCGTTCCGGTACACTGCCGGAGGGGGGGAACACTCGCCGGTGGCCATCTTCATCATCCCGGCGCTCTCCATGACGAGGAGGGAGTAGTTCTCCCTCGGGGATGAGGGTATGTACCAGTAGCTATGTGTTTGATCTCTCTCTCTCTCTCTCGTGTTCTTGATTTGGCACGATCTTGATGTATCGCGAGCTTTTCTATTATAGTTGGATCTTATGTTTCTCCTCCCCCTCCTCTCTCTTGTAATGAATTGAGTTTCCCCTTTGAAGTAATCTTATCGGATTGAGTCTTTAAAGATTTGAGAACACTTGATGTATGTCTTGCCGTGGATATCTGTGGTGACAATGGGATACCACATGCCACTTGATGTATGTTTTGGTGACCAACTTGCAGTTTCCGCCCATGAACCTATGCATAGGGGTTGGCACACATTTTCGTCATGATTCTTTGGTAGAAACTTTGGGGCACTATTTGAGGTTCTATGTGTTGGTTGAATAGATGAATTGAGATTGTGTGATGCATATCATATAATCATGCCCACAGATACTTGAGGTGACATTGGAGTATCTAGGTGACATTAGGGTTTTGGTTGATTTGTGTCTTAAGGTGTTATTCTAGTACGAACTCTAGGGCTGTTTGTGACACTTATAGGAATAGCCCAACGGATTGATTGGAAAGAATAACTTTGAGGTGGTTTCGTACCCTACCATAATCTCTTTGTTCGTTCTCCGCTATTAGTGACTTTGGAGTGACTCTTTGTTGCATATTGAGGGATAGTTATGTGATCCAATTATGTTAGTATTGTTGAGGGAACTAGGTCTTGTCTCAACGCATTGCAATACCGTTTACGCTCACTTTTATCATTAGTTACCTTGTTGTTTTTATTATTTCAGATTACAGATACCTTTATCTACCATCCATATTGCACTTGTATCACCATCTCTTCGCCGAACTGGTGCACCTATACAATTTACCATTGTATTGGGTGTGTTGGGGACACAAGAGACTCTTTGTTATTTGGTTGCAGGGTTGCTTGAGAGAGACCATCTTCATCCTACGCCTCCTACGGATTGATAAACCTTAGGTCATCCACTTGAGGGAAATTTTCTACTGTCCTACAAACCTCTGCACTTGGAGGCCCAACAACGTCTACAAGAAGAAGGTTGTGTAGTAGACATCAAGCTCTTTTCTGGCGCCATTGTCGGGGAGGTCAGTTCTTGAAGGTATATCTTTAGATCTTGCAATCGAGTCGTTTAGTTTATTGTTTTATCACTAGTTTAATTTATAAAAGAAAACTATCAAAAAAATGGAATTGAGTTTGTCTCATACGCTTCATCTTTTTAATATCTTTCATGAGTATGATGGAAAGGACAATTGTGCTCAAGTGCTAGAAGAAGAAATCTATAAAATGTTTGGCACTAAATATTTGAATGATGAGCATGATTGCAATGTTGTTAGTATGAATTCTTTGAATATCCATGATGCTAATGATATGCAAAGCCACAAGCTTGGGGAAGCTATGTTTGATGAAGATGATATTTTTTGTCCCCCAAGCTTTGATGAGCAAATTTACTATGATGAAAGCATGCCTCCTATCTATGATGATTATTGTGATGACACGTATGCTTTAAAGAATAATGATAACCATGAAACTTGTCATCTTGATCTTAATTTTCAATCACATGATAGTTATTTTGTTGAGTTTGCTCCCACTATTATTCATGAGAAGAAATTTTCTTATGCGGAGAGTAATAAAAATTCTATGCTTGTAGATCATGAAAAGAATGCTTTAGGTTCTGGTTATATTGTTAAATTCATTGATGATGCTACTGAAAATTATTATGAGGGAGGAACATATGGTTGTAGGAATTGCAATAATATCAAGTTTCCTCTCTATGTGCTTAAAGTTTTGAAGTTATGCTTGTTTTACCTTCCTATGCAAGTTGAGTCTTGTTCCCACAAGTTGTTTTCTCACAAAATACCTATGCATAGGAAGAGGTTTAGACTTAAATGTGCTAGTCATATTCTTCATGATGCTCTCTTTATGTTTCAATTCTTATCTTTTATGTGAGCATCATTGAAATCATCATGCCTAGCTAGGGGCGTTAAATGATAGCGCTTGTTGGGAGGCAACCCAATTTCTGTTACTTGCTTTTTGTTCCTGTTTAGTAATAAATACTTCATCTATCCTCTGTTTATATGTGGTTTTATGCTTTTAATTAGTATTTGTGCCAAGTAGAACCTTTGGGAAGACTTGGGGAAAGTCTTGTTGATCATGCTGTCAAAAACAGAAACTTTAGCGCTCACGAGAATTGCTGCCATTTTTATTTGGAGAGTGCTATTTAGTTAATTCTTTTTGAAGATGATTAATAGATAAATTCCTCATGTCCATAAATTTATTTGAGAATTTTATGAGTTCCAGAAGTATACGTTTTATCCAGATTACTACAGACTGTTCTGTTTTTGACAGATTCTGTTTTCGATGTGTTGTTTGCTTATTTTGATGAACCTATGAGTAGTATCAGAGGGTATGAACCATAGAGAACTTTTAATACAGTGGATATTACACCAATATGAATTTAGAATGAGTTCATTACAGTACCTTATGGTGGCGATTTGCTTTCTTATACTAACGGAGCTTACGAGTTTTCTACTTTAAGTTTTGTGTTGTGAAGTTTTCAAGTTTTGGGTAAGGATTCGATGGACTATGGAATAAGGAGTGGCAAGAGCCTAAGCTTGGGGATGCCCAAGGCACCCCAAGGTAATATTCAAGGATAGCCAAGAGCCTAAGCTTGGGGATGCCCCGGAAGGCATCCCCTCTTTCGTCTTCGTTCATCGGTAACTTTACATGGAGCTATATTTTTATTCGCCACATGATATGTGTTTTTCTTGGAGTGTCAATTTATTTTGTTAGTATTTTCTTGCTGTTATTTAGAACAATGTTTTGCATCTTTTATTTCAATAAAAGTGGCATTGATAGTCTTTACTATGCCTATGTTACAAGTATACATGTTGCTGTTTGAAAACAGAAAGTTTATCGCTGTTGCAATAATTCCCTAGAAAATTCAGAATGTGATAAAATGTTGAAACCTTTTGCTTATTAAGATATGATAAATTTACTACAGTGGGAATTTTCTTTCATAATTTTTTGATCTAGGGAAGTATGGATGTTGCAGCATTCTTTACAGACTATCCTGTTTAGGCAGATTGCTGTTATGTTTGCATTGTTTGCATATGTTTGCTTCTTTAATGATTCTATTTCAGGATGGGACTATTAAATATGCAGAGGCATTTAGTATTCAATGTTGAATAATAATTTTAGTGATTTGCTACAGAAGAGTATGATAAGGTTTTTGCAATGTTTTATACTAACTTATCTCACGAGTCCTTGTTGAGTTTTGTGTGGATGAAGCTTTTGAGATTTAGGGAGACCGTGATATGAGAGGAATTAAGGAGACACAAAAGCTCAAGATTGGGGATGCCCAAGGCACCCCAAGATAATATTTCAAGAAGTCTCAAGCGTCTAAGCTTGGGGATGCCCCGGTTGGCATCCCACCTTTCTTCTTCAACAACTATCGGTTAGTATCGGTTGATCCTAAGTTTTTGCTTCTTCACATGATGTTTGCCATTCTTAGAATGTCATTTTATTTTGTTTTGCTTGCTGTTTGAATAAAATACCAAGATCTGAAATTATTAAATGTTAGAGAGTCTTCACATAGTTGCATAATTATTCAACTACTCATTGATCTTCACTTATATCTTTCGGAGTAGTTTGTCATTTGATCTAGTGCTTCACTTATATCCTTTAGAGAATGGTGGTAGTTTTATTTTGAAGAAATAGATGAACTCTCATTCTTCACTTAAATTACTTTGAGAGTCTTGATAGCATGGTAATTTTCTTAAAATCCTAATATGCTAGGTATTCAAGAATAATAAAATTCTATTATGAGTGTGTTGAATACTAAGAGAAGTTTGATACTTGATAATTGTTTTGAGATATGGAGATGGTGATATTAGAGTCATGCTAGTTGAGTGGTTATGAATTTGAGAAATACTTGTGTTGAAGTTTGTGATTCCCTTAGCATGCACGTATGGTGAACCGTTATGTGATGAAGTCGGAGCATGATTTATTTATTGATTGTCCTCCTTATGAGTGGCGGCCGGGGTCGAGCGATGGTATTTTCGTACCAATCTATCCCCCAGGAGCATGCGCGTAGTACTTTGTTTCGATAACTAATAGATTTTTGCAATAAGTATGTGAGTTCTTTATGACTAATGTTGAGTCGATGGATTATTCGCACTCTCACCCTTCCACCATTGCTAGCCTCTCTAGTACCGCGCAACTTTCGCCGGTACCATACACCCACCATATACCTTCCTCAAAACAGCCACCATACCTACCTATTATGGCATTTCCATAGCCATTCCGAGATATATTGACATGCAACTTTCCACCATCCAGTTTATTATGACACATTCATCATTGTCATATTGCTAGCATGATCATGTAGTTGACATCGTATTTGTGGCAAAGCCACCATTCATAATTCTTTCATACATGTCACTCATGCATCATTGCACATCCCGGTACACTGCTGGAGGCATTCATATAGAGTCATACTTTGTTCTAGTATCGAGTTGGATCATTGAGTTGTAAATAAATAGAAGTGTGATGATCATCATTCAATAGAGGATTGTCCCAAAAAAAGAGAAAAAAAAGAACGGCCAAATAAAGGTCAAATAAAAAAATAAAGGCCAAATAAAAAAATAAAAATAAAAAGGGGCAATGCTACTATCCTTTTTCCACACTTGTGTTTCAAAGTAGCACCATCATATAGAGAATCTCATATGTTGTCACTTTCATATACTAGTGGGAATTCTTCATTATAGAACTTGGCTTGTATATTCCAATGATGGGCTTCCTCAAAATGCCCTAGGTCTTCGTGAGCAAGCAAGTTGGATGCACACCCACTAGTTTCTTTTGTTGAGCTTTCATATACTTATAGCTCTAGTGCATCTGTTGCACATGACATGCACATTAACCAAAATAGATACAATGATTGTCTTTGCCCTTCATCTATGCTTGTTATATTGACATGGTAATCCAATAGTGTGGTGAAGCTCCCCGCATTATGAACAATACCAAATTATGCTATTGATATTTTGACCTTACTCTTTATTTTCTAATTGGAAATTGGATGGAATTGACAGCACAGTTATCATCACTACTAGGGAAAACCTTATAAAAAGAACGTTAGAAGTAGCGCTTGTTAAAAAAGCACGCTAGTGCAAACTAGCAGTAGCGCGTTGGCGAAAACGCGATACAGATACATATATAGCAGTAGCGCGTCTAGTCATAATACCGCTACTTGTTTTGTAGCAGCGCGTTTGCGAAGAAAGGCGTTACAGCTAACGAAAATAAAATTAAATGGAAAGAAAATAAAAAAGAGGAAGGAATAGTAGTAGCGCATGTTCAAAAACACGCTATAGCTAACATAGCAGTAGCGCACTTCCTGGAACACGCTAGATCTACTTTTGACTTAACCACGCGGTTCGTTCTTCCCCCACGGCCACTTCCCCCAAATCCCTACTCCTCCGTTGTCGCCACCCTGCATCGCTGCCGGCCACCGTGCGCTCTCCCATCGCTTTCCACACACCCTCGACGCCGCTCCCAACCCCGACCTCGACACCGCCCCCGACCCCGACCTCGACACCGCCCCAGACCCCGACCTCGACGCCGCCTTCCGCCGTGCACCCGAGGCCCCGACCCCGACCTCGATGCCACCTGCCCCGACCTCGCCGCAGGCACCCGAGGTGAGCACGCCTCCTCCTCCCCCGCCCCTACCTCTGCCTAGCTAAATTTTCTAGGGTTCTTCAAATTTTAGATTGCATCAAATTAGTTAGGGTTCATCAAATTATATGGTAATTAGGGCAGTAGTTCCTAGGTACTAATTAGTTAGTAAGAACTATGACAGTAGTGCTTAATAGAATTAGTAGGAAATTTAATAGAACTGGTTGAATTAGTTTTTTAGTAAGAACTAGTTGAATTAATAGAACAAGTGTATTTTTAGTAAGAAAATTAATATAACTAGTTGAACTAGTTTATTTTAGTAAGAACTAGTTTATTTTTATTTTTATTAAGTTTATTTTTAGTAAGAACTAGTTGAATTAATAGAACTAGTTGAACATGTCACATTTGTTGTTATTTTTTTAGTTAAAGCAATTATTCCCGCATCTACGTCGATGATGCCTATCCCGCATCCTTGTCGTCGACTCGGCGGAGGACACCTGCATGACCAGATGGGCCATGTACGGGACTGGGCTCCGCCGGGCTGGTACTGGGAGGCGCTACCTACCGGGTGGCGTAGCTTGGTGAGGAGTCAGCCCGTCATTGACCCGAACCTTCTTTGGTGGCGGTCGCATGGGCCAGTGACGGTGCAGAGGCTTGAGGACCCCGCGGAGGTGGTACGTCACCATGTCAGTGAGGAGGACACACATGTCCGTCGCTACTTGTTTGCGTTGGAGCACAAGTTCTCCAATACCTGGCAGGTTCTCCTGGGATCTCACTGGAGCTATGATCCTGTGATGGTTCCTTCTCTTTGGGTGTCCACCGCTCGCGCCGATACCCATCGTGCGCTAGGGTTTTAGTTGTATTAGTGATGTTATATGTATGGTACTATTCGGGATGTATTAGTGATAATATTCGACGATGTACGGACGCAAGACATGATTTAGTTTTGATTATTCAATGCATGCTAATTTGAATACTTATTTATTTTACGATTTTGTTTTGCTTATTGAATGCTCAAGTACTCCTATTTTGAATGCTCAAATTGGACCCCACTATGCAAGGCGTATGCATTTGATTTGTTGATAGCTTATAGGGTTTTTGTTTTTGCAGAAATCTAGGAGCCCCTCCATCGTCCCCGCTGTCGTCTCCGTCACCGACCCCCTCCGACCTCGAGGTGAGACCAGCCAAATCTCCATGTCAATATGACTCCTATAAGATATTTTGAAATGTTTTTGCTCATATTTTCAACCATTGAAATGCAATGACCATCAAGTTTGAATGCTCATATGATGATGGAATGACCATCCACTACTAGGGAAAACCCTAGCAGTAGCGCTGGTTTTGTGCTCACTAGTAGCGTGGGTAGGCGCGCTACTAATAAGGCGCTACAACTATTGCTTAGCAGTAACGCGTGCCGCATGCGCTACTGCTAGGACAAATAGCTGCAGCGCTTGTTCACTCCCACGCTGCTGCTAATGTAACTATTGGCAGCGTGTTTTCTTTCCATCGCTACTTGTATTGTTTTTTTATTTTTTTTATTTTAGTGTATTTATGCGCCATCGTACAAATATTGGTACAATACCAGTTATGAGGTTTACATCATTATGTCCATAACAGTGTGTCAAATGAAGGTGGATTAGGTTCAAGTGGAGGCAATATGTGGTGCATGTCAAAAGTATACTACTAATCCAAACTTGATCTAGTTTGGACTAGTAGTACTTTCGATGTGCATCACATGTTGCCTCCACTTGAATCTAATCCGCCAGCACAAGCTATTTAATCATCATCATAATCATTAGCACCAACAATATTTATTTAATCACCACTAACACTAGCTAATAATAATCATCAGTCATTACCACCATCACTAGCTATTTTATCATCATAGTAATAGTGTAGCACATCATCATCCTCAAACTCATTTCTAGCTAATCACTCCTGCTGCTGCTCTCTTAGGTAAAACAACATAAAACATGTGTAGCTCTCCTCCTTGATCAAGTTGGAGCATGCAGATGAACTTGTCTCCTAATTTTGGGTAGCACATCTGTTTGCTGCCCCCTAGTACTTGTCTGCGCTCCCCCATCACATATCTGGTCCAGTCTTGCACTATTAAGCATTCATCGCTGATCTTGAATGCACTAAAGTAACATGTAGGATATCTTGGCCGTAAGCTAATAATACTCATGGTACCTTTAGTCTCCATCCCATAAGGCACAACATTCATCGGGAGTCCCTGTTGAAGAACATCGTATGGTCACATACTTAGCAATGAAGTTTAGCTTCACAAATAATGTATGGAAAAGATGCACTGAGGACAAATAGTAAAAATCTTACCATCCTTCCTAAATAGATGTGACCGTAGTTCATGACGAACACTATTGGTCGCACGTTTTCAGTACTAAGATTTCTAAGTTTAGGAAGAAAATTTGTCTTGACGGTATCAAGATCCTCAAGCCATGAAACATACTGACTTAGCTCCTCGCAGTTTAGTTCAGCCCCGGGACAGTAGTAGGTCCTGTCTACCAAGCGCTGGACATGTTTGCTTGCACCGAAATAAGCTGACAATACAAATTAGTTGTCAAATATTTTTGAATAAACAATATCAAAGACATAAATATGGTTGAGAAACTTACATTTTGGTGTAACTGGAGGCGTCTGCACATCGACCCAGATGTCGGTATTACCTTCAATATCATCTTCCGGACGAATATCAAAGGTGATAATCATATCAGGCTGAAATGCATAAGTCTTGCATAGTGCTCGCCATGTTTTGCATCCAAAATAGGTGTAGTCGTCTGAATTGTATAATTTTGTGTGGAAAATATAACCATGCTCGGTCTTCAAATAAACTTTCTTTAACTCCATAGTATGACTGAAACCTATCTTATCCAATACAAAAACTCTTGCATGGCAGGGGATACGCCAGTAGAATAGTAAAAAAAAATATAAGTTCAAGGAAATGAAGAAGATGTCATGCTTAATTACGAAAAAAGACTTGTCGTTGTGACTTACTGTATCCACTTCGAAGTTCTTGTCCAGCTTGATGTTGAAGCGCCTATCATCATCTAGGAAGATTCCGTCGCACAGGCCGCGCTCGTCTTCGCAGTATTTGCAAATACCGAAATCCTTTTTGTCGTCAGACATTTCCTATGTTCATAGTTAAAACATTAATTGAAAATCGATAGAAGACAACTACCAGGATACTCAACACACAAATCCGGGGCACTCGATATTTCCTACATATTCTGGCAAAAGTCATGCCAAAATTCACGGAAAAATCCGGCATGACCTTTGCTAAAATAGGATATATCGAGCGCCTGAAATTTGCCGGAATGGAAATGAATCAACACTCGGGCAAAACTTAGGCCACTCGGAGGTGTAACCTGCAAACATGACCGGCCACTTGGATATTGAGCAACACAAGATATACATTTCAAAATATCTTATAAGACTCAAATTAGCATGCATTCAATAAGCAAAAGTAAATCATCTCATGCGTCCGTACATCGTCGAATATTATCACTAATACATACCGAATAGTGTCATACATATAACATCACTAGTACAACTAAAACCCTAGCACACGACGGGTATCGGCGCGGCGGTGGACACCCACAGAGAAGGAACCATCACGGGATCATAGCTCCAGTGTGATCCCTGGAGAACCTGCCAGGTATTGGAGAACCTGTGCTCCAACGCAAACAAGTAGCAACGGACGTGCGCGTCCTCCTCACCACCTCCGCGGAGTCCTCGAGCCTCTGGACCGTCACTGGCCCACGCGACCGCCACCAAAGAAGGTTCGGGTAAACGACATGCTGACTCCTCACCAACCTGCGCCCCCCGGTAGGTAGCGCCTCCCAGTACCACTCCGGCGGAGCCCAGTCCCGGACATGGCCCATCTGGTCAAGCAGGTGTCGTCCTCCGCCGACTCGACGACGAGGATGCGGGATAGGCATCGTCCACATCGATGCAGGAAAATTGCTTTAACTAAAAAAATAGCAACAAGTTCTTACTAACTAGTTCTATTAATTCAACTAGTTCTTACTAAAAATAAACTTACTGTAAATAAAAATATTCTAGTACCTAATTAGTACCTAGTTCTTACTAACTAATTAGTACCTAAGAACTACTGCCCTAATTACCCTAACTAATTTGATGGAGGTAGAAACCCTAGGCAGAGGTAGGGGAGAGGGAGGAGCAGGCGTGCTCACCTCGGGTTCCTGCGACGAGGGAGGGGCAGGCGGCGTCGAGGTCGTGGTCGGGGCTCCGGGGCGGCGTTGAGGTCGGGGGGGCGGGGGCGGCGTCCGGGGAGGTGTTCAGGTCGTGGTCGGGGGCAGTGTCCCAGGCGGCGTTGAGGTCGTGGGCGGGGCCGACATTGAATCTGGGGTCGGTGGCGGCGTGGGGAGAGCGCGCGACGGCCGAGGGGCGGCGGCGGTGAGGCTGAGGGCGGCCTCGGGCGGCGGCGGTGAGGAGACGGCGGCAAGGGGAGGGACGATTTGGGGAAGAATTGCTGGCCGGGGGGCGGGGTGGGGGGAAACCGCTGTTTAAGTGAAACGTAACGGTAGCGCGTTTCCGGAAACGCGCTATAGCTAAGTTAGCTATAACGCGTTTACTGAAACCCGCTACTGCTATTCCTTTCTCCTTTTTTCCCTTTTTTCTTTTATTTTTCTTTACATTTTATTTTCTCCCTTTCTCCTTTTTCTATTTCTTTCATTTCATTTACTTTTCTACTTGTTTTTCACTTTATTTAATTTCTGTTAGCAGCATCGCTTTACACGTAAGCGCGCTGCAGCTAAGGAGATTAGCAGTAGCGTTGGGCCATTATACGCGCTACTGCTAGGTTGGGCTAGCCATGTGCGCCCAGTTCAAACGTAGCAGCAGCGCTTTTCGCTAGTACGCGCTACTGCTAAAGTCATAGCAGTAGCGCGGTTTATTTACGCGCGCTCCTACTAAGTAGCAGCAACGCTTGATTTTGTACAGCGCTACTAGTAAAATTCTGTGTATAGGATTTTCCCTAGTAGTGTTCAATGGTCATGTTAGCAGGTTACACCTTCAAGTGTCCTATGTTTTGTCGGAGTGTTGATTAATTTCCGTTCCGGCAAATTTCAAGCGCTTGATATGTCCTTTTTTTAGCAAAGGTCATGCCAGATTTTTTTGTGAATTTTGGCATGACTTAGTTTTTGTAGTACATATATTTAATTGTACAAGTTCAATCTTTGAATTATGAACATAGGAAATGTCGTACTCAGACGACGAAAGTCTCCCAGGGGAGTGCGGCTGGTGCAACGACGACTGAGGTCTGTGCGACAGCCCTCACCTGGACGAGGATCGGCGCTTCAGCATTAAGCTCCAGGAGACCTTCGATGTTGAAACGGTACGTAACAACAACAAGTGGTTTTTTCGTAATTAAACATGACTTCAAATATTTCAACATGTAATTTTTCATCTTTTACAATTCTACTAGCTTATCCCATGCCAGGAAAGACGCTATGTCTTGGAGAGGATGGGTTTTGAAGACCATGAAAATTTCGAAACAAAGAAAATACACCTACGGACCCATCATGATGTGGATTTTGAAGTAAATCTGTACAATTCTCAGAGCGTAACCCATTTTGGTTGCCAAAATCGGGAATCACTTTGCAAGATGTATGGTTTTTATGAGGATATGATTGTCACGATGGATCTTGGTGATCCTGACATCGAGCAAAACAATATGGACATTTAGGTCCTTTTTGATACGCTTCCAATTCTACCGCTATGTGAGTTTCTCACACATAGTTATTAACTAACTTATATTGTTTATTTCAAAATAGTTAACAGCTTATTTCCATTGACAGCTTATTTTCATTCTTCAAACAATGTGCGGAAGATGGTAGACAAAACCCACTACACTCATGGCTCCGAATTAACTTATAAGGAGAAAAATCATCTGATCGCATTTTGTACTGAAGTTGAGAATTACAATGTCTATTATGGAAACCCTCCACATTATGGTCAATACGTGCCACTAGTGCACGTGTTGAACCACGGTAACATCCATGGAGATGCCATGGTAAGATTTTGTACTATTACGACATCTGTGCATCTTTAGCATACTTCTAAAACTGAACTACATTGTTAACTACGAAGTTATTACTATGTTTTTCAACAAAAAATCCCGAAGGATTGTGTGCCTCATCTGATGCATTAGAATTGTCGCCTTGATGTTTTGAACATGTGACCAGGTCATCCTACGAATCTCACCTGTCCATATCGGATTTCTAAAACCAGTGAAGACATGAAAATCAAAGAATGGAAAAAATGTATGGATAGTCATAAGGAGGTACTTGGAAGCAACATTGTGCGAAAGGCTAGAATTGGAGACAGGATAATCTCCATTCTCCATAATGGAGAGTCAGGGGCTATCTTGTTTTATGCTATTTTACCTAAGAGAATATAGTAGCTCTTAAGAGAATGTAGTAGGTCCTATGGGGTATAATGTTTATTATGTGGTACAATGTGTTAGAGTTGATGATGAGGAGTAGTTGTGATTATGACTAGTGACCAACTTTCTATGTGGTGTCTCATTGATGAAAATGATGATCATGAGGAGGTGTTATATGACAATGATCTATTATGATGATAAGTTGTTAATGATATGATGATGATTATGATGATATTTATTATATCATTGGGCGAAAGAACCGCGGATTAGTTTCAAGTGGAAACAATCTCTAAATTGCTGCTGTATGAAAACTTGTATAAAGGTGTATGAATACAACATGAAATAAAATATGGAATAATAGTAGTAGCGCAGGCTGGTAGAAGCGCTACTATTAATTACCAGTAGCGCTGCTTGGGGAACGTGCTACTACTAAGTCGAAATAGTAGTAGGGTGGGTTGACCCACGCTACTGCTAACCTTTAGCTGTAGCGCCGTACCAGCAGCCCCCCCCCCCCCCCCCGCGCGCGCTACTGATAGGCCTAAAACCTGCACTGCTGCTAGGCTTTTCCCTAGTAGTGCACCTTTGTTTATACACGTGCAAAACCTGTCATCTCTCTGCTTGTTTCAGGGTGATATGCCTGATGGCATGCACAAGTTTGCTGAAGGCTGTGACACAAACCCCACATATATTGCAGCAAAGAAGGCAAAACATCTTAAAGATAGCGAGACAACCCCAAAGTCTTGTCTTGATGCAGTGTTCAAGTTACCTAAGACTAGCAGTCAGACAAGCTCACAGAATTCGCTGTCTAAATCAGTTCGACTTCTTTAGTCCCAAGTTCTAGTAGAAAGGCATTCTGCAACTCAACTTAGACTTGAAGTCCTATCTCTAAGAAAGATTGCGGAGAACACCAATGAGAACCTCATTGCTAAATAGCTACACCTGGAAGCTATGAACGACATGCTAAGCCAGTCTCACAGCCTTGCTCAACAGCTTGCGCCGCAGTTCCCACGCAAGGCTAACCTTTCTTGAACTATCTTGGAAGTGGTCTCGGTTCAGTATTACTTTGTTACGCTGCAATGGTGCCCAGTTTTTATAATATGCTTCTTCGTTGCGCTTTATGATCACTGGTGGCGAACTTTGATGCCCAGTGGATGTAATATATCATAAATCCTTTATTGTATAGTGTAGGTCTATTCTAAGTTACTATGCCGTAATTTCTTTATTGTATAGAGTAGGTTTGTTCTTAATTCCTACTAGTTACTGCCATCATTCGCTATCTAAAAAAAATGATGTAGTCGACCGGGCCGAAACATAAGCCTCAAACGGTCCTGGTTTTTAGCCGGCCACAATTGGGCTAGCCTGCATCTTTCTTGGGCCCGAATGGCCATTGGGGCCTTCACACTTTGCGCTAGGCCCACAACTTAGTCCGGCCTATATTCGGCCCAAATTTTAGTTGGGCCTTTTGTGGACCCAGCACTTAGTTTGGCCATGTAGCATTGGGCCATTAACAGGAAGAATATTCTGGTGGCCTGTTACGGCCCAGAAGAAACCATGGGCCTTTAGCAAGCCGAAATTCATGTTGGGCCTCAATTTTCACTAGTCTTCGACGGGCCTTCAGCAGGCTGAAAGCTAGACCGGGCTTTTTTTGGCCCAGTTCTATGGCGGGCCGTTACCAAGCCAAAACATATTTCGGGCCTGAGTTGGCCCACTGATATCATGGGCCTTTAAGAGGCCGAAAGCTTAGTACAGGCATCAATGAGATGAATTATACGACATGCCTTTAACAGGACCAAAGTCACGTTGGGCTGAACTGTTGCCACCTTTATCATGGGCCGTTAGTAGGCCGGATGTAGCGTCGGACCATATATGGGCCATGGGCAGCACAGGCCATTCCCAAGCCGAAAGACACACCGGGCTGAAATGGGCCTCTAACAGGCCGAAAGTCACTGGGTCGTAATTGGGCCCAAATATTCGGCAAACAATTAACGGGCCAGATCTGGCTTCGGGCCGTAAATGGGCCTTATGAAACATGTCGTTATTGGGCTGGCCCACTAGTACCTGAGTAATTACTACATGCCTTTGACTAGGCCGGCCTTTTTACCCTATATGGGCCTTTGTTGGGCCGTGCCACATGTCGACGTATCATAGGCGCCTCCTGTCCAATGAATGGATGACATCTGTCCCAACGATGATCCAACACGTGTTTCCTCTGGCCAATGACAATTTTACACATGGAAAATCCTCATTGGTCCGGGCTGTTAACGGGTTATCGGATCCAAAACCGGACCCGATAGCTTAACGGCGACCCGTTATGGTGGATGCCACGTGTTGGTCACCCTTGACGAAAGCACTTCTATGACCCGTGTTGGACACTTCCGTGATGATGATTTTGGTAATGTCATGGAGCACTTCTACGACAACATAGGTATGACTATCTTGATTCTGTCATAAAATTGTCATGGATGTACATGCATGACAGAAAACGTGACCTACTGTGACAAACATGTATCATCATGGAAGTGTCTTTTTTGTAGTGGATGCTACAGTTATACGAGCTTCGAGGTTGTTCGATCTGAGATCCAATGGCATCTGAGCAGTCTTTGTGCTTGTAAGCAATGGCCAGACTCTTTGGGGGCTTTTCTAAAAAACATTCGAACCACCGAGGAGTTGTTGGATCACAAATCCAACGGCTCCGAAGAGCTTGTATCACCAAAGCATCTAAGGTGTGGCAACACATGATATTCTTACATACATGAGAATATGAGGTCCTCCTTCATCTTAGATGCTACAGTGATACAAGCTTCGAGGTCATTGGATATGGGATCCAAGGGCATCTGAGTAATTTTTGTACAAATTGTGTGCAATTCTCAAACTCATTAAGGTTTCCTATAAAAATATTAAGACATCCTGTGAGCTGCTATATCTCAGATCTACAAGCTCCAAGCAACTCGTATCAGCATATAGCATCTAAGGTGTGGGGGCACATGATATTTTCCCAGGGAGGGGGGGTACACAACCAGTCGATGTTTGGGAGGGTGGGGACAAATATAATGTTCAAATAATACAATCTAAACAATCCTAAATAGAGCTTCACAATTTTATCTAAGGTCGAGGGGTTAACCCCCGACAATCTACATAGCTCCACCTAAACACAACATTTGCATGTATGTAGTACTAGACTTAATATTCATGTTCCAGTTTCCTGTTCATTTTAAATATTGAATTGAGCACCATGCATGTCTTACATTTTACTCCCTTCGTTCCTAAATATTAGTATTTTGGGAGATTTCAAATAGACTGCCACATGCGGATGTATATAGACATATTTTAGAGTGTAGATTCACTCATTTTGCTCCGTATATAGTCACTTGTTGAAATCTCTAAAAGATAAATATTTAGGAACAAAAGGAGTATTTTTGAATTCGTGTCATACATGCATGGTTTGGAAAAATAGATGCACTATACTTACTGGATTTTTGCTGTATTCGTGTCTCTCTGTGTGTGTGTGTGTGTGTGTGTGGTCATATGATTGATACATACTCCCTCCGTCCCATAATTCTTGTCTTAGATTAGTCTAGATACGGATGTATCTAATACTAAAACATGACTTGATACATCTGTATTTAGACAAATCTAAGACAAGAATTTTGGGATGGAGGGAGTACAAAATTTTCTCACCACCATACTATTCATCTTTTAAATTTGAATTTGCAATGGAAAACTTAATAGGGATACCATGAAATGTGAAATCCACGTTGAGATCACCATATCACAAACTCACTCTAATTCAAGAACTCGTCATAAATCGATTACCACGTTGATATTACTATTTGCAAGGAAAATACGGGCATTGTAATACAAATAGATTCGTTTGGCAATTTAAAAGATTCCTTTCGTATTCTCGAATGGTAGGACCCAACGGCGTACCGGCCAGAACCTAGCTCGTGTTGATCCTAAAAAACCAGACTCGTGTCCTTCTGGTGGTGTGCGTGGTACCGAATTAGCCAACCCCAACCAGTCGAGCCTCCGCGTTTCGAGTCAAAATATCTGGTGGCCAGAATTCCAGCCCTAGGAAACTCCCCTCATGTCCCCGGTCCGTAATGACTATCAAATAAACAATGGAGGGATGCTTTAGTAACTAGAAAATTTTACCTATCGTGCGGAGCACGGTTCAATTCCCTCGGTCGCTGCTACCCAAGGTCACCCGTCAACTTCATTGCCTAGTACTAATAGTAGTACTACACCAGGATGAGCACATAACTGAGCCCTGTTTGTTTGTGCCTAGTACTTGAGTTAATATATCAGGCAATGCACTGGTACATAGGGATTATCCTTTTACTCTGGGTTTATAATTTGTCTGAAGTCTAACTAAGCAAAATGTCTGACCAAATCCTTTCTTAAGAAATACAACAGGAAAGAGGTATGGCTTTAAAATTTATTGCATGATGCAGGTTATGATATTGTTTCGAATCTTGGAGTAATCTTTTTCTTAAATTTGAGACAAGATGCTTATGAGAAGTTGCACAAATGAAGAGCCAAGGTATTTTGGAACAAAGACCTGTCACGTTAAGGCAAATGCTTTCACTATTCAAGCCGTGGGCGTTTACGTGCCACCACGAGTCCCGCTTCTCATTGGCTGGTGCCATCCGAGCAAGCGTGTGAGTCGACGGGAGGCTTGCTAGCAGACCGCTACGCCGAATGACTGGGAGGCGTGCGAGCAGACCGCTGCGTAGGCTCACTGGGAGGGGAGCCCTTTGACTAGGCTCCGCTGCCCGCCTTTGTCCCAACTGCCCCCACTTTTAATGGCGCCAACGCCATAGTTTAAAATCAACCCCGCACTACCCGGTATCGCTACAATATTCTCTCTTCCTCTTTGATTCTCCTGTCGTCTACGTCCAACCAGTCTGACCTAACCGTACGCCATGTTGCATCACGATGGTCTGCCCTTAGTCTTCCAGTTTCCCGAGGAAGACACCAAGTCTGAGTCTCAAGAACATAAGGCACTTCGGGACGATCTTGAACCAGCCTTACGGGAAGATGCCGTGCCTGTTCCCGCTCCTATTCCGGCTCCTGTCGCCCCGACTACGCCAGCAGCCATCCCCGTGGCATTGATGGGCTAGGAGCCGCACATTGTCGCCGAGCTTGATGCCATGGGGTCCACGAGGTCCCCGCCGACTTTCAGGCACCCGTGCATCTGCCAGCACATGCGCCTGCGCGTGCACTGACGTACGCACCCATGCCGGTGCCCATGCACATGAATGTATCCACCGCGCCATTGCCAGCGCCATTCCCCACGTGGGTGCCAGTGCCCCCCTCAGCGGCATGGATGGCCACCATCGACTGCTTCCTTGCACCAACGCCAGTCACCTCCTCCCGCCAGTTGACTCGCTCCTAGAGACTGAAGTCCAGAACATTCTGGCCTTCCTTGAAGCTAGGACCAAACTCCAGGAGTACGCCAACAACGGCGCAAGACTCCCCTTTCCTACTCCTACTAGGAGGGGGAAAGGAAGGGGGAAGGGGAGAAGGAAGGAGAGGGAGGAAAGGGGGGGCGGCCCCCTAGTCCAATTCAGTTTGGGCTAGGGGGGCCGTGCGCCGTGCCTCCTCTCTTCCACCACTTGGCACACGAGGCCCAATACTTCTTCCCCGTATTCCCGTAACTCCCCGGTACTCCGAAAAATACCCGAATCACTCGGAACCTTTCCGATGTCCGAATATAGTCGTCCAATATATCGATCTTTACATCTCGACCATTTCGAGACTCCTCGTCATGTCACCAATCTCAGCCGGGACTCTGAACTACCTTCGGTACATCAAATCACATAAACTCATAATATCAATTGTCACCAAACATTAAGTGTGCGGACCCTACGGGTTCGAGAACTATGTAGATATGACCGATACACGTCTCCGATCAATAACCAATAGCGGAACCTGGATGTTCATACTGGCTCCTACATATTCTACGAAGATCTTTATCGGTCAAACCGCATAACGACATAGGTTGTTCCCTTTGTCATCGGTATGTTACTTGCCCGAGATTCGATCGTCGGTATCTCAATACTTAGTTCAATCTCGTTATCGGCAAGTCTCTTTACTCATTTCCGTAATGCATCATCCCGCAACTAACTCATTAGTTGCATTGCTTGCAAGGCTTATAGTGATGTGCATTACCGAGAGGGCCCAGAGATACCACTCCGACAATCGGAGTGACAAATCCTAATCGCGATCCATGCCAACTCAACAAGTACCATCGGAGACACCTGTACAGCACCTTTATAATCACCCAGTTGCATAATCTCATAGTCAAAGGAACATGTATAAGTCATGAAGAAAATAGTAGCAACAAACTAAGCGATCATCGTGCTAAGCTAACGGAATGGGTCAAGTCAATCACATCATTATCTAATGATGTGATCCCGTTAATCAAATGACAACTCATGTCTATGGCTAGGAAACTTAACCATCTTTGATTCAACGAGCTAGTCAAGTAGAGGCATACTAGTGACACTTTGTTTGTCTATGTATTCACACATGTACTAAGTTTCCGGTTAATACAATTCTAGCATGAATAATAAACATTTATCATGATATAAGGAAATAAATAATAACTTTATTATTGCCTCTAGGGCATATATCTTTCAGGAGGTGCAGGGGTTGCAATGGTGTTGGGAGTAGTTGTGGGCCGAATGCTATGGAAATATAATCTAAACCCAACGGAATAAATGCCTTCACAAATTAATCCAAGGTTGGAGCCCCGTCACAATGTAAATAGCTCCGGCTTTGCGAGGGATGGAGAGGTAGCTTCAATGTGTGGAAGATACAGCGTGAGAAAGCGAGGTCAATCGAGACACATATAGATAGAGAGACAAAGTGAGTGTGGTCCGACATTCGTTGAAAAGATATATATCCTCTGGAGATATACTGTCCAATTGAGCTTTTGGGAAGGGTGAGGGCTATAAGATAGAGCTTGAGAGATGATCCAGTCACAGACATGTAGATATATTTTGTGCATGAGAGGAAGCAAGGTCAATCGATTACATATATAAAGGGAGAGAGATTGAGCGAGTGTGGGTCATCGTGCGACCGAAAGAGTGAGACGGGATGGAGAGAGTGATCTAGATAGACAATGTGCGTGAGAGAGTATACAATAAGAATATGTCGAATTGGGCTCAAACATGGAGATATATCGTTTGTGTCCAAGAAAGAGCGAGGTCAATCGAGACATGCAATGACACACACACACACACATAGAGAGAGAGAGAGAGATTGAGCGAGCGTGGCCCGCCATGAGGTCAAAAGAGAGGGGGCGGCTTGGATGGACTGACCTAGATAGACAATCTGCGTTACAGAATATAGAGTGTGTCGATCGAGGCTTGAACAGGTAGATATATCACTTTTATGTGAAAGAAAGCGCGGTTAATGGAGACTTAGATAAAGAGAGTGAGATTGAGCGAGTGTGGCCCGCCGTGCGGAAGAAAGAGTGAGACAGTCTCGAGGGAGTGACCTAGATAGACAACGTGCGTGCATGCGCACGAGAAGGGGGGCTAGATAGGCAATGCATGTAACTAGCGAGAGAGGGTGGGAGAGAGAGAGAGCTTGGCATGCGGTGCAATGGTGGGTGTGTGAGGTAGATACATTTGGTAACAGGGTGGAAACGGGGGTTGTATAGTTGAGAGAGTTAGAGATCGGAACATGGATAAAAAGAATGAACGTGTGTTGGAAACTGATAGTTTCCTAAGGTGGTTAGGAGAGGAAGATTGATCAATACAGGAATTATGTAGTGTGTGTGCCGAGGGGGGGGGGCGAAAAACAACATTTGAATGTAGATAGTACGAGACATAATATCGATGTTTCAATTTAGTGTACATTGTAAGATTTGAATTGAGGAGCATGCATATGGGTAATTATTTCAAATTCGTGCCATACTAGGTTTGGAAAAGTTGACATTGACTCGATTGTTGTGCTATTTTGTAGATCATTGCTACCTCTTGAGCACTGCGTTGGTTTTCCCGTGAAGAGGAAAGGGTGATGCGGCAAAGTAGAGCAAGTATTTACCTTAGTTTTTGAGAACCAAGGTATCAATCTAGTCGGAGGCCACGCCCGAGTCCCTAGCACCTACACAAACAAATAAAATCCTCGCAACCAACGCAATAAAGGGGTTGTCAATCCCTTCACGGTCACTTACAAAAGTGAGATCTAATAGATATGATAAGATAATATTTTTGGTATTTTTTATGATAAAGATGCACAGTAAAGAAAGCAAAATAAATGGAAAAAGAAATAGCTTGTTGACGGAAGATTAATATGATGGAAAATAGACCCGGGGGCCATAGGTTTCACTAGTGGCTTCTCTCGAGAGCATAAGTATTACGGCGGGTAAACAAATTACTGTTGAGCAATTGACATAATTGAGCATAGTTATGAGAATATCTAGGTATGATCATGTATAAGGGCATCACGTCCGAGAAAAGTAGACCGACTCCTGCCTGCATCTACTACTATTACTCCACACATCGACCCCTATCCAGCATGCATCTAGAGTATTAGGTTCAAAAGAACAGAGTAACGCTTTAAGAAAGATGACATGATGTAGAGGGATAAACTCATGCAATATGATATATACTCCATCTTGTTATCCTCGATGGCAACAATACAATACGTGCCTTGCTGCCCCTACTATCACTGGGAAAGGACACCATAAGATTTAACCCAAAGCTAAGCACTTCTCTCATTGCAAGAAAGATCAATCTAGTAGGACAAACCAAACTAATAATTCGAAGAGACTTGCAAAGATAACCAATCATACATAAAAGAATTCAGAGAAGATTCAAATATTGTTCATAGATAAACTTGATCATAAACCCACAATTCATCGGTCTCAACAAACACATCGTAAAAGAAGATTACATCGAATAGATCTCCACAAGAGAGGTGGAGAACTTTGTATGGAGATCCAAAAAGAGAGAAGAAGCCATCTATATAATAACTATGGACCCGAAGGTCTGAAGTAAACTACTCACACTTCATCGGAGAGGCAATGGTGTTGATGTAGAAGCCCTCCGTGATAGATGCCCCCTCCGGCAGAGCTCCGGAAAAGGCCCCAAGATGGCATCTCACGGATACAGAAAGTTACGGTGGTGGAATTAGGGTTTTCGCTCCGTATCTGGTAGTTTGGGGGTACGTAGGTATATATAGGAGGAAGGAGTATGTCGGTGGAGCAATGTGGGCCCCATGAGGGTGGAGGGCACGCCTGGGGGGTAGGCGCGCCCCCTACCTCGTGCCTTCCTGGTAGCTTTCTTGATGTAGGATCCAAGTCCTCTGGATCATTTTCCTTCCAAAAATCACGTGCCCGAAGGTTTTATTCCGTTTGGACTCCGTTTGATATTCTTTTTCTGCGAAACTCTGAAATAGGAAAAAAACCAGCAATTCTGGGCTGGGCCTCCGGTTAATAGGTTAGTCCCAAAAGTAATATAGAAGTGTATAATAAAGCCCAATAATGTCCAAAACAGGATATAATATAGCACGAAAAAATCAAAAATTATAGATACGTTGGAGACGTATCAAGCATCCCCAAGCTTAATTCCTGCTCGTCCTCGAGTAGGTAAATGATAAAAAACAGAGTTTTTGATGTGGAATGCTATTGGGCATAATTTCAATGTAATTCTCTTAATTGTGGTATGAATATTCAGATCCGAAATATTCAAGACAAAAGTTCAATATTGACATAGAAATAATAATACTTCAAGCATACTAACTAAGCAATTATGTCTCTTCAAAATAACATGGCCAAAGAAAGTTATCCCTACAAAAATCATATAGTCTGGCTATGCTCTATCTTCACCAAACAAAGTATTTAAATCATGCACAACCCCGATGACAAGCCAAGCAATTGTTTCATACTTCTGGTGTTCTTAAACTTTTTCAATCTTCACGCAATACATGAGCGTGAGCCATGGACATAGCACTATATGTGGAATAGAATGGTGGTTGTGGAGAAGACAAAAAGGGAGAAGATAGTCTCACATCAACTAGGCGTATCAACGGGCTATGGAGATGCCCATTAATAGATATCAATGTGAGTGAGTAGGGATTGCCATGCAATGGATGCACTAGAGCTATAAGTATATGAAAGCTCAACAAAAGAACTAAGTGGGTGTTCATCCAACTCGCTTGCTCACGAAGACCTAGGGAATTTTGAGGAAGCCCATCATTAGAATATACAAGCCAAGTTCTATAATGAAAAATTCCCACTAGTATATGAAAGTGATATCATAGGAGACTCTCTATCCTAAAGATCATGGTGCTACTTTGAAGCACAAGTGTGGTAAAAGGATAGTAGCATTGTCCCTTCTCTCTTTTTCTCTCATTTTTTATTTGGGCCTTTTCTCTTTTTTATGGCCTCTTTCTCTCTTTTTTTATTTAGTCCGGAGTCTCATCCCGACTTGTGGGGGAATCATAGTCTCCATTATCCTTTCCTCACTTGGGACAATGCTCTAAAAATGATGTTCATCACACTTTTATTTACTTACAACTCAACAATTACAACTCAATACTTAAAAAAAATATGACTCTATGTGAATGCCTCCGGTGGTGTACCAGGATATGCAATGATTCAAGAGTGACATGTATGAAATAATTATCAACGGTGGCTTTGCCACAAATACAATGTCAACTACATGATCATGCAAGCAATATGACAATGATGAAGCGTGTCATAGTAAACAGAACGGTGGAATGTTGGATGGCAATATATCTCGGAATGGCTATGGAAATGCCATGATAGGTAGGTATGGTGGTTGTTTTGAGGAAGGTATATGGTGTGTGTATGATACCGGTGAAAAGTGCGCAGTATTAGAGAGGCTAGCAATGGTGGAAGGGTGAGAGTGCGTGTAATCCATGGACTCAACATTAGTCATAAAGAACTCACATACTTATTGCAAAAATCTATTGGTTATCAAAACAAAGTATTACGCACATGCTCCTAGGGGGATAGATTGGTAGGAAAAGACCATCGCTCGTCCCCGACCGCCACTCATAAGAAAAACAATCAATAAATAAATCATGCTCTGACTTCTTCACATAACGGTTCACCATACGTGCATGCTACGGGAATCACAAACTTCAACACAAGTATTTCTCAAATTCACAACTACTCAACTATCATGACTCTAATATCACCATCTCCATATCTCAAAACAATTATCAAGTAACAAACTTCTCATAGTATTTAACACACTCATAAGAAAAAAAATATTAATCTTCAATGCCTAACATAATTAAAGCAAATTACCACGCTGTTTTGTAGGACTCTCAAAATAATCTAAGTGAAGCATGAGAGAACAATAGTTTCTATAAAACAAATCCACCTCCGTGCTCTAGAAGATATAAGTGAAGCACTAGAGCAAAAACTATATAACTCAAAAGATATAAGTGAAGCACATAGAGTATTCTAACAATTTTCGAATCATGTGTGTCTCTCTAAAAAGGTGTGTAAAGCAAGGTTGATTGTGGAAAACTAACAAATAAAGACTCAAATAATACAAGACGCTCCAAGCAAAACACATATCATGTGGTAAATAAAAATATAGCTCCAAGTAAAGTTACCGATGGAAGTAGACGAAAGAGGGGATGCCTTCCGGGGCATCCCCAAGCTTGGGATTTTAGGTGTACTTAGATTATCTTGGAGTTCCATGGGAATCCCCAAGCTTAGGCTTTTTCCACTGCTTGTTCCATAATCCATCAAATCTTTTACCCAAAACTTGAAAACTTCACAACACAAAACTTAAAGTAGAAAATCTCGTGAGCTCCGTTAGCGAAAGAAAACAAAACACCACTTCAAGGTACTGCAATGAACTCATTATTTATTTATATTTGCGTTAAAAATACTGTATTACAACTTCTCTATGGTTTATAAACTATTTTACTAGACATAGATTCATCAAAATAAACAAACATCACACGAAAAACAGAATCTGTCAAAAACAGAACAGTCTATAATAATCTGTAGCTAACGCAAGTTCTGGAACTCCAAAAATTCTAAAATAAATTGCTGGACGTGAGTAATTTATCTATTAATAATCTCCAAAGAGAATTAACTAAATAGCACTTTCCAAATAAAAATGCAGCAATTCTCGTGAGCGCTAAAGTTTCTGTTTTTTACAGCAAGATTAAAAAGACTGTCCCAAGTCTTCCCAACGGTTCTACTTGGCACAAACACTAATTAAACACAAAAAACACAACCAAAACACAGGATAGATAAATTATTTATTACTAAACAGGATAAAAAAGCACGGAATAAAAATAAAATTGGGTTGCCTCCCAACAAGCGCTATCGTTTAACGCCCCTAGCTAGGCATAAAAACAAGGATAGATCTAGGTATCGCCATCTTTGGTAGGCAATCCATAAGTGGATCTCATAATAGATTCATATGGTTATTTAATTTTCTTTCTAGGGTAGTGTTCCATGCCTTTCCTTAACGGAAATTGGAATCTAATATTCCCTTCCTTCATATCAATAATTGCACAAATCGTTCTAAGGAAAGGTCTACCAAGAATAATAGGACATGAAGGATTGCAATCTATGTCAAGAACAATAAAATCCACGGGCACATAAGTACTATTTGCAACAATAAGACCATCATTAGTTCTTCCCATAGGTTTCTTAATAGTTGAATCCACAAGGTGCAAGTTTAAAGAGCAATCATCAAAATCACACAAAGCATAGAATTCATGATCTTTAATTTTAATTTTAATAGTAGGTTCCCACTGATCATAAAGTTCTCTAGGGATAGAAACTTCCAACTCAACTTTTTCTTCATAAGATTGCATCAAAGCATCAACGATATGTTTGGTAAAGGCTTTATTTTGACTATAAGCATGAGGAGAATTTAGCACGGATTGTAACAAGGAAATACAATCTATCAAAGATCAATTATCATAATTAAATTCCTTGAGATCCAAAATAGTGGGTTCATTGATTTTTAAAGTTTTGACTTCTTCAATCCCACTTCTAATAATTTTAGCGTCAAGATCTAAAGACTCTGAATTTTTGGAACGCCTTCGAGGTAAAGGTGGATCATATTAAGTCCCATCATTATCAAGATTCATATTGCAAAACAAAGATATAATAGGGGACACATCAATAACTTTTAGATCCTCATCTTTATTTTCATGGAAACTAGAAGAACACGCTTTCACAAAACAATCTTTCTTAGCACGCATCCTAGCAGTTCTTTCTTTGCACTCATAAATGGAAATTCTCATGGCTTTGAGAGACTCATTGATATCATGCTTAGGTGGAATAGATCTAAGTTTCAAAGAATCAACATCAAGAGAAATTCTATCAATGTTCCTAGCCAATTCATCAATCCTAAGCAATTTTTCTTCAATCAAAGCAATGAAATTCTTTTTTGAAGTAAAAATTATTTAATATTAGATTCAAAATCAGAGGGTATCTTATTAAAATTTCCATTAGAATTGTTGTAGGAGCTACCATAATTATTAGAGGAATTACTAGGACACGGCCTAGGATTAAAGTTTCCTCTATATGCGTTGTTACCAAACTTATTTCTACCAACAAAATTCACATCCATAGATTCATTATTATTCTCAATTAAATTTGACAAAGGCATATCATTAGGATCAGAAGAAACACTTTTATTATCAAATAATTTCATAAGTTCATCTGTCTTTCCACTCAAAACATTAATTTCTTCTATCTCATGCACTTTCTGATTACTAGATCTTTCATTGTGCCATTGAGAATAATTAACCATAATATTATCTAGGAGTTTAGTAGCTTCTCCTAAAGTGATTTCCATAAAAGTGCCTCCCGCGGCTGAATCTAAAAGATTTCTAGAAGCAAAATTCAATCCGGCATAAAATTTTTGAACAATCATCCACAAATTTAAACCATGAGTAGGGAAATTACGTATCATTAATTTCATTCTCTCCCAAGCTTGTGCAACATGTTCATGATGAAGTTGCTTAAAATTCATAATATTGTTTCTAAGAGAGATGATCTTAGCGGGAGGAAAATACTTAGAGATAAAAGCATCTTTGCACTTGTTCCTTGAATCAATACTATTTTTAGGCAAAGACGAAACCAAGCTTTAGCACGATCTCTAAGCGAAAAAGGAAATAGCTTCAATTTAACAATATCATTATCCACATCTTTCTTCTTTTGCATGTCACACAAATCAATGAAGCTATTTAGATGGGTAGTGGCATCTTCACTAGGAAGGCCGGAGAACAGATCTTTCATGACAAGATTCAGCAAAGCGTATTAATTTCACAAGATTCAGCATCGGTAAGAGGAGCAACCGGAGTGCTAATAAAATCATTATTTTTGGTATTGGTGAAGTCACACAATTTAGTATTATCTTGAGCCATTGTGACAAGCAAGAAAACTAACACACAAGCAAACAAGAGACGGCCAAAAAGAGGCAAATAGAGAAATAGAAGGAGGACGGAGAGAGAGGGCGAATAAAACAGCAAGGGTGAAGTGGGGTGAGGAAAACGAGAGGCAAATGGCAAATAATGTAATGTGGGAGATAAGGGTTTGTGATGGATACTTGGTATGTTGACTTTTGCGTAGACTCCCCGGCAACGGCGCCAGAAATGGCTCATTGTTAGGAGTCGAATCTTGACTTGACTTGGCGCGAATCTCCCCGGCAACGACGCCAGAAATCCTTCTTGCTACCTCTTGAGCTCTGCGCTGGTTTTCCCTTGAAGAGGAAAGGGTGATGTAGCAAAGTAGCGCAAGTATTTCCCTCAGTTTTTGAGAACCAAGGTATCAATCCAGAGGAGGCCACGCACGATTCCCTCGCACCTACAAAAACAAATAAAATCCTCACAACCAACGCAATAAAGGAGTTGTCAATCCCTTCACGGTCACTTACGAAAGTGAGATCTGATAGATATGATAACATAATATTTTTGGTATTTTATGATAAAGATGCAAAGTAAAGAAAGAAAAATAAACGGAAAAATAAATAGCTTGTTGACGGAAGATTAATATGTTGGAAAATAGACCCGGGGGCCATAGGTTTCACTAGTGGCTTCTCTCGAGAGCATAAGTATTACGTTGGGTAAAAAAATTATTGTTGAGCAATTGACAAAATTGAGCATAGTTATGAGAATATCTAGGTATGATCATGTATATAGGCAACACGTCCAAGATAAGTAGACCGACTCCTGTCTGCATCTACTACTATTACTCCACACATCGACCGCTATCCAGCATGCATCTAGAGTATTAAGTTCAAAAGAACAACGTAACTCTTTAAGCAAGATGACATGATGTAGAGGGATAAACTCATGTAATATGATATAAACCCCATCTTGTTATCCTTGATGGCAACAATACAATACGTGCCTTGCTGCCCCTACTGTCACTGGGAAAGGACACCGCAAGATTGAACCCAAAGCTAAGGACTTCTCCCATTGCAAGAAAGATCAATCTAGTAGGCCAAACCCAACTGATAATTCGAAGATACTTGTAAAGATAACCAATCATACATAAAAGAATTCAGAGAAGATTCAAATATTGTTCATAGGTAAACTTGATCATAAACCCACAATTCATAGGGCTCAACAAACACACCGCAAAAGACGATTACATCGAATAGATATCCACAAGAGAGGGGGAGAACTTTGTATTGAGATCCAAAAAGAGAGAAGAGGCCATCTAGCTAATAACTATGGACCCGAAGGTCTGAAGTAAACTACTCACACTTCATTGGAGAGGCTCTAGTGTTGATGTAGAAGCCCTTCGTGATAGATGCCCCCTTCGGCGGAGCTCCGGAAAAGGCCCCAAGATGGGATCTCACGGATACAGAAAGTTACGGCGGTGGAATTAGGGTTTTGGCTCTATATCTGGTAGTTTGGGGGTACGTAGGTATATATAGGAGGAAGGAGTATGTCGGTGGAGCAATGTGGGCCCCATGAGGGTGGAGGGCACGCCTGGGGGGTAGGCGCGCCCCCTACCTCGTGCCTTCCTGGTAGCTTTCGTGACATAGGGTCCAAGTCCTCTGGATCACGTTCGTTCCAAAAATCACGTTCCCGAAGGTTTCATTCCGTTTGGACTCCGTTTGATATTCTTTTTCTGCGAAACTCTGAAATAGGCAAAAAAATAGCAATTCTAAGCTGGGCTTCCGATTAATAGGTTAGTCCCAAAAGTAATATAAAAGTGTATAATAATGTCCAAAACAGGATATAATATAGCATGGAACAATAAAAAATTATAGATACGTTGGAGACGTATCAGTCATATGTTTGAATCCATCCAATGTTTTCTCACTACCATGGTGTTCATCATATACATATGAATTTGTATTAAAAAGGTAGCATGGATACCATGAAATGTGAAATCCACGTTAGAATTGGAGATCGCTATGTGACACACACTCTAATTCAAATAAACCCTCATTAATTAATTTATAGTATCTCATTTCGAATGACTAATTATTTGCAAGGAAACCACGGGCATGGTAATACATATAGATTCATTTGCAAATAAAAGAAGATTCGTTTGCATTCTCAAATGTAGGCGCACCAGGCAGACCAGGGTCATCTCGTGGTGGTCGCGTGTGTCGTACGGACGCTAGCACCCAGCCACCCATCCCCTCCCTCCCTCCCCCCTTCAAAAAAAGAACGACAACAAAATAAGTTCATGCTTCCACGTTTCAGATTGAAATATCTGGCGGCCCCAATTCCAGCCCTGCAAAATCTCCCTTCTCCATCGTCCCCTTCCGTGCCCAGAGCGCTCAAATCCCTAATTTGCCGCCAACCCAAGCAAAGTACGAATCACCCCTCATCTCATCTCTTTCCCCACCTCTGTGTCGGATGACGACGATGAAGACAATGGTCATGCTTCACCACCACAACAGAGCTACCTCATCAACGCCCCCATCCACCGCACCAGATGGTCCACCGACAACGTCGACCGCCACAACTGACGTTCCTCATAGACATCGACTTCCACCCCATCAAGTGCGTTTAACCGATGCCGTCTCCCACCTCACCGGGGCTACTTCATTGAGCATATTGTGGCACCTCTTCCCCTGAGGCCATTGGGGCTTCACCAATGGTCTCGTCCACCGCATTGTAGCACTCTACTACCACTCAATATATGCATCTGTGAGTGGCTAGCCAACGCCAGCGCATCGCCCTCAACGGCTCTGAGGTGACTCATACTCTAGCTAGGTGAGCATGCCCAAACACCGGCCCGAACTAGGTATCCACATATCACTCCCTTGTGCACTGTTCCGACGATGTTTGGATATCCTTTCACTGCTCTCTTAGCTTACATGCCTATGAAAATTTGACTTTAACTCTTATTTCTTCTAGAGATATCATTTGAAACAAGCAAAACCATTTTTTAGCAAAGCATGATGGTCCTACAGGATCTGGTACACATCCTACACACCCGTATAACCTTGTAAGTATCTGTCCTCCGGTACAACTGCAAGGTCAATTCCTCTTATTTGATCAACCATTCATCGTGTCAAAAATGTAGAGGGGTTCAAGGAGCACAAGGCCTGCACATCCAAGCAAGTGGTAACATGGAATTGTACATGGAACATCCCAAGCGCAAGCAGAGCTGAAATGATCCTGTACAACGAGCTAGCGTAAGGCACTGCATTTCATTTAATTCGTACTGGCCTGCGTGTATGATTTGTGCGTGCAGTGGCAGATCCACGAATTCAAGTTACCAGGGGCAAAATTTTAACTTAAAAAATACGAAGGCACTTGCACTCCGAAAATCAACATAACTTGAGAAATGTGAAGCAAAATGCACTTTGAAAACCAGCTAATGATCCAAAGTAGTTTAGATTATAAAACACTAAATTTTGTAAGGACCAAAAACACAAAATGCAACATGGTGTACAAGGACTACTAACATGGTCTGTACCTGCTTGAATTATTTGTTCTCTGGCTGAAAATATTGAAGTGTAGTTGCACCTATAACTAGTGCGCAAACTGCATATCAATATATCTATCCCGCACAAGTATGCCAATAGTTTCAAACAACAGGTTCGGAAAGTATTTATGCCACATTATCATGATACGGGGACTTTCTGGTAGATGGCCTCGACGTTTCCTCAAGCCATGGAAATATACTATAATTTTCTTGTCATCGATGCCTGCACATCTCTATGTCTCTCTCAACATAGCAGATCATCATTAGACACTAAATTCTCCAATGGGAGCTTACAAAATGCTTGCATTAGGTCCCTCATTAGACACTATATGATCATCACCAGGAGCATGTAATTTTTTTGCATCAAATCCTTCATTAGCAGTCTGTTCATAAGACACTTTAGGCTCAAGAACAACATGATCTTGTATGTTTGCACCGGAAACTTGATTATATACATTAGGTTCAATCAGTTCAGCATTGATTGGGGGAGTTATAAAATAAGCAAAAATTAGTTTCATTTTCTCATAGATTCCCTACATACAAGCAGTTTTACAACACCGCCAGGGTTAACTATTGGCCAAAAATTGAACAGTTGAATTAGATATAATCAGGGATGTGATGTATTGTACCGATCCAACCTCAAACGGCCAAATCTCTATGCATAAGTGTCATCCCTGGATCGGTAATGCTGACACACACAGTACTATGAAGGATTTATAACATAGTGGCAATCACACACTTATTACATCGAATGTCTCCAAAGAGAACTTATTACAATAAATATGGCTTACGGCCATCTAATTACGATAACAGCGGAAGGCTTGGAAGATAAAGTGAGTCCATCAACTCCAACGGCATAGCTGAGTGCACGACAATGACCTAGCGCACCTTACTCCTCGTCTGAAAAGTCTACAACATGATATGTTGCAGCCCGAAACGGGTCAGCACATGGAATATGCTGGCAAGATAACACAGTAGAGCAATGAACAAGTAAAAGCTATCACTACATGCATATATGGCTGGTGGAGGCTCTATGGTTATAATGTTTTTATGAAAAGCCAATTTTTTCCTACAACAAAGGAATATATTTTATTTAACTATCATGTTAGTTGAAAAACATTGAGAATGGTATAACCCCATCTCAATCCTAATTAAAAGTAATTACCATCCCAACAAATTAATTTAGGGTGATGAGATCCACATGATAATCCAAGAACCAGATACTGAAGTTGTCCATAACCGGGGACACGGCTAGCCATGATTAGTTTGTACACTCTACAGAGGTTTGCGCACTTTTCCCCAAAAGACTTGATCACCTCCGTTGGTTTTCTCGCACTACAAGGTGTTTGAAAAATGGATGACCAAGACACAGTTTTTCAGTAGCATTAACTCTAACCCTGGGTAGACAGTACCAACCTACATCCCCTACACCTGCTAGCCTACCACTAGAAGAGGTCATGCAACTTACTCCACTATGCTAGAGCCCATAATAGCGTGTGGCTGCACACGGAAGTTTCTAGCATGAATAATCTTATGATCCCTTTGAGCCTGGGTGGCGAACGAAAAAGGACAGCACTAGTATATTCCCAGGTGCCCGCAACCAATCCACCCTGATGTGTGTTTAAGTAGCCACCTTAAGTAGACCATTAATTAATAACCTCACATCTGTCATGGATACACTCAAACCAAATCCACGTCTACGAGCATAGCATGGCAATATAAGCATAACATACAAGTAACTCCCAGATTTTATAATAAAAGGGCAATAGGTTCTACCTAATCAACTACTTCCCAAAACCCACATGTTAAGAGTACTCATGCAATGTTTGAGGGTTATAACTAATGCATAAAAACTAGGTAATAAATGGGTATGATCAATGTGTTACTTGCCTTGCTGATGATCCGCAAAACCTAGTGACTCGTAGTAGCATGCTACGCACTCCAGGAATTCTATCGCAAACAAACAATATCATACATAAGCACTCAAGCAAAGATGCAATGGTAAAACTTCAAATAAGAAGATCCAAACTGAAAGTTCAACTAAAGAGGTTCGATTTGCAAAAAGAAACGATCAAAATGGAGGTACGGAACTGAAACTACGGTCGAAAGAACTTCGTAGACAAATCTGCTTGCAACCAAATTTTAAATTTGTCAAAACCTTGTTCAAGTTGGTTAAATAGAGAGAGGGGTTCGAGACGAAGATTTTGGCGTTGGTTTCACTAGATTTGGACAAACGGTTAAGAAACGGCGACGGTTGAAGAGCAAGGACTAATCTGCGATAAAAATAATCGTGGATAGGTCCCTGGCCGAAAAAAGAAAAGACTAACGAACGAACGTTCGCTGTCTTTACCTAACCGGCGAACAACATTCGTTAAAACGAATGAATGGACGAAAAACCGCTAAATAAATAAACCAACGAAAATCGAGAAAAAACGCATCTAGGATTTTTTAAAGAAAAACCGGTGGTTTTACCTAAAAACCAAAAAAACCAGGCGGATCAGATCGGATCAGCGACGGCTCTGGCAGCGTGCGGCGACTCCGGCAAGGCGGCAATGGGCGGCGGCGGTGGCTGGCGAGGTGCGGCGGCGGGGGGGGGGGGGGCGGGGGGGTGGGGTTCGGGCTGCGGGCTCTGGTGGGCTGGTGGGCTGGGGGAGTCCGACTCGGGCATGGCCCATTAGGTCGGGTTTTTTTTAAACGGTTCTTCCGAGAAAAATCCTAATTAATTAAAAAAAATCTAAAAATGCCAAAACAAATTTTCTTCGTCTAAATAAAATATTTAGAACAAAGTGAACATTTTTCAGGCCAAAAAATGCATCTTTGAAAAATGCATATTTTTTCTAGTTCAAATAAAATAGCGATAAAATCCAAATAAAATATTTATTTGATTTTAATAATTTTCCTCCAATATTTCATTTATTTTGGAGAAGTCATATTACCCCCTCTCATATATTTTTAATATGAAATATTTTCGGAGAGAAAAATAATAAAACCAAAATGATCCACTTTTCAATATTTGAGAAAAATTCAAATATGAAAATAATAAAATCCCCAACTCTCTCCGTGGGTCCTTGAGTTGCTTAGGATTTTGGGATCACAAAGCCAAATGTAATTAAAAATATGATATGCATATGATGTCCTATGTATAACATTGTAAATTGGAAATTTGGGATGTTACAAACCTACCCCCCTTAAGGTGAATCTCGCCCTCGAGATTCGGGTTGGCTAGAAAATAGGTGTGGGTGGTCTTCTCGTTCCCATGTGGCTTCATCCTCGGTATGGTCGCTCCACAGAACTTTGCAAAACTTAATAACCTTATTGCGGGTGACTCGGCTGGCAAACTCAAGAATCTTCACTAGTTTCTCCTCATAAGTCAGATCACTATCTAGCTGAATCGCTTCCAGGGGCACTGTATCTCTCAGAAGAATATCGGCCATCTCTTCCTGACACTTCAACTGGGAAACGTGAAACACATCGTGAACTCCTGATAGTCCTTCGGGTAACTCCAACTTGTAGGCTACTTCTCCCATACGTTCCAAAACTCGGTATGGTCCGATAAATCTTGGGGCTAACTTTACCTTAACTCCAAAACGTTTAACTCCTCGTAGAGGTGACACACTGTAGCGACCCGACCTCAGATGGTCAAGTCTCTGTGCTTCAGTGTCATCCCTGGATCGGTAATGCTGACACACACAGTACTCAAAGGATTTATAACAGAGTGGCAATCACACACTTATTACATCGAATGTCTCAAGAGAGAACTTATTACAATAATATGGCTTAAGGCCATCTAATGCGATAACAGCGGAAGGCTTGGAAGATAAAGTGAGTCCATCAACTCCAACGGCATAGCTGAGCTGCACGGCAATGACCTAACGAACTTTACTCCTCGTCTGAAAAGTCTGCAACATAATACGTTGCAGCCCGAAAACGGGTCAGCACATGGAATATGCTGGCAAAGTAACACAGTAGAGTAAGAACAGAATAATGGTATCACTACATGCATATTTGGCTGGTGGAAAGCTCTATGGTTATAGTTTTTGCGAAAAGCCAATTTTTCCCTACAACAAAGGAATATATTTTAATTTAACTATCATGGTAGTTGAAACAACATTGAGAAGGTTCCTCCAACTCAATCCCAATTGAAGTGGTTTACAACCCAACAATATTAATTAAGAGTGATGAGATACATGTGATAACCCAAGTACTAGATACTCAAGATTTGTCCATAATCGGGGACAGGGCTAACCATGATTAGTTTATACACTCTGCAGAGGTTTGCGCACTTTTCCCCACAAGACTCAATCTCCTCCGTTGGATTTCTCGCACTACATGGTGTTTGAGAAACTGATGACCGAGACACAGTCTTTCAGAAACATTAACTGTCTACTCCGGACAGACCATACCAAACCTACATCCCACTACCTGCTGATCTGCCTCTTCAAGAGCTTCACATAACTTACTCAACTATGCTAGAGCCCATAATAGCTTGTGGCTGCACACGGAAGTTTCTAGCATGAATCATCTCACTTCCCTTTGAGCCTGGGTGGCGGTCCATAGGAAGATCACACTGTTACTCCGGGATTTCCAAAAAATACAGGCAACACTGGGTACTACAGGTGCCTCAATCGACCCAGATGTGTATTTAAGTTGCCACCTTAAGTTGAACCATTAATTAGCAAACTCACATTTGTCATGGATTTCACTCAAACCCAAACCACGTCTACGAGCATAGCATAGCATAGTAATATAAGCAAGCGTAGAAGTAACTCCCAAGGGTTTGAATATAACATGGCAATAGGTTCTACCTCAACAACTACTTCCCATCCCACATGTTAAAGACACCCTAATCATGCAATGTTTGGGGGGGTGAAACTAATGCATAAAAACTGGGTATGAAAAGAGTATGATCAATGTGTTACTTGCCTTGCTGACGATCTGCAAAACCTAGGGACTCGTAGTAGCACGCTTCGCACTTCGGGTGTTCTATCGCAAACAAACAATAACATAAATAAGCAACAAGCAAAGATGCGCAAGCAAAACTCAAATAAAAGAGGTTGATCGGAAAGTTCAACTTAAGAACTCCGGTTAGCACAAGAAATCAAATCAAACTGAGCAACGAAACTCAAACGGCGAAAGAAACAAGATCCGTTTACTAATGTGAACTAAGGTCAAATTTTATAGTACAAAAATCTTTTTTTTAGTTGGTTAAACAGAAAGAGGATCTCAAGACGAAGATCTAGGCGCTTGAATCTCCTGATTCCGACTAACGAGAGAAAAGATAAACAGAAACTAAGATCTGATCAGAAATCGCAATCGAGAATAATCGCAGATAAATCCGATAAAAGAAAACTAACGAACAAACTAACGAACGAGCGTTCGTTAGCTGTAACTAACGGGCGAAGAACCGTTTGTTAAACAAACATACGGACGAACGTCCGCTAAACAGAAAAACCGAAAAAAGACCGGCGATCCAAAAAAATGAATCTAGGGTTTTCTAAAAAACCGAACAGTTCAAAAAACTGGCGGCTCGGATTCCGGCACGGTACCTCCGGCGAGGGGCTCCAGCGGGGCGGGGGCAACGGGGCGGCGGCTTGCGGGCGACGGCGGCGGCGGCTAGCGGGGGCGGCGGCGGCTGCGGTCAGCGGGGTTGGCGGCGGTGGTGGTGTGGTGTTGGGGCTCGGGGGGCGCGTATATAAAGGGCGAGGGCGGTGACTTGGAAGAGGGGGCAATGCACGGCGGAGGCGGAGTCCGACTCGGACTCCGGTCCGAGCGGCGGCCTTGCTCGGCTGGGCCTTAGGCCTAGTCGGGCGCGAGAACTTTTTTTTAAATAATTTGGCCAATGGAAATAAAATCCTAGAAAAATAAATAAAAATCTAAAAATGCCAAAATAAATTTTCACCGTCTAAATAAAATATTTATAATGAGATGAACATTTTCTTGGCCCTAAAATGCACTTTTGAAAACATGCAATTTTTCTAATGCAAACAAAATTGCAATAAAATCCAAATAAAAAAATATTTGATTTTAATATTTTTCCTCCAATATTTTGATTATCTTGGAGAAGTCATATTATCTCCTCTCGTATATTTTAGTATGAAATAATTTCGGAGAGAAAAATAATTAAAACCAAAATCCTCGTTTCAAAATTTGTTAAAATCAAATTTGAAAACCGGGGAAATCCCCAACTCTCTCCGAGATGAGATGAAAAGCGAATAAATATGATATGCAAGAATGATCTATCTATAACATTCCAAATTGAAAATTTGGGATGTTACAAACCTACCCCCCTTAAGATGAATCTCGCCCTCGAGATTCGGGTTGGCTAGAAAATAGGTGCGGGTGGTCTTTGCGAAGATCATCCTCTCGTTCCCAGGTGGCTTCATCCTCGGTGTGGTGGTTCCACTGAACTTTGCAGAACTTGATAACCTTACTGCGAGTGACTCTGCTGGCAAACTCTAGAATCTTAACTGGCTTCTCCTCGTAAGTCAAATCACTGTCCAACTGAATCGCTTCCAAGGGTACTGCATCCCTTAACGGTATATCGGCCATCTCAGCATGACACTTCTTCAGCTGTGAAACGTGGAACACATCGTGAACTCCTCACAATCCCTCGGGTAATTCCAACTTGTAGGCAACTTCTCCCATCCGTTCCGAAACACGATACGGTCGTACAAATCTCGGAGCTAACTTTCCCTTAACTCCAAAACGTTTCACTCCTCACAAGGGCGATACTCGCAGATATGCTCTATCTCCAATTTCGTAAGTTATCTCCTTGCGTTTTGAGTCTGCATAACTCTTTTGTCTGGACTGAGCAATCTTCAGTCAATCGCGAATCAATTTAACCTTTTCCTCAGACTCCTTAATCAAGTCTGGTCCAAACAATTGTCGGTCTCCTACCTCATCCCACATCAACGGTGTTCTGCACCTTCGTCCATACAGGGCTTCAAATGGTGCCATCTTCAAACTGGCTTGGTAGTTATTGTTGTATGAGAACTCCGCGTAAGGCAAATTGTCATCCCAACTAGATCCATAATCTAGCGCACAGGCTCTCAACATGTCCTCCAGAATTTGGTTGACTCTCTTGGTCTGCCCATCTGTCTGCGGGTGAAATGTTGTACTGAACTCCAATCTCGTTCCCAGAGTCTGGTGTAACTGATGCCAAAACTTTGAAGTAAACTATGTTCCTCTATCTGATACGATGGTCCTCGGAACTCCATGCAAACATACGATCCGCGACATGTATATCTTGGCCAACTTTGCACTGGTATAAGTGGTTTTCACTGTAACTAACGGGCGAAGAACCGTTCGTTAAACGAATGTACGGACGAACCTCCACTAAACAGAAAAACCGAAAAAAGACCGGCGATCACAAAAAACGAATCTAGGGTTTTCTAAAAAAACCAAACGGTTCAAAAAAAACCGGCGGCTCGGATTCCGGCGCGGTACCTCCGACGAGGTGCTCGGCGGGGCGGGGGCTGCGGGGCGGCGGCTTGCGGGCGACGGTGGCGGCGGCGGCAAGCGCGGGCGGCGAGGTTGGCGGCGGTGGTGGTGTGGTGTTGGGGCTCGGGGGGCGCGTATATAAAGGGCGAGGGCGGCGACTTGGAGGAGGGGGCAAGGCGCAGCGGAGGCGGAGTCCGACTCAGACTCCGGTCCGAGCGGCGGCGGCGGCCTGGCCCCGGGAACTTTTTTTTAAAATAATTTCACCGACGGAAATAAAATCCTAGAAAAATAAATAAAAACCTAAATTGCCAAAATAAATTTTCACCATCTAAATAAAATATTTAGAACGAGATGAACATTTTCTTGGCCCTAAAATGCAATTTTGAAAACATGAAATTTTTCTAATGCAAACAAAATTGCAATAAAATCCAAATAAAACAAATATTTGATTTTAATATTTTTCCTCCAATATTTTGATTACTTGGAGAAGTCATATTATCTCCTCTCATATATTTTAGTATGAAATATTTTCGGAGAGAAAAATAATTAAAACCAAAATCCTCGTTTCAATATTTGATAAAATCAAATTTTAAAACTGGGGAAATCCCCAACACTCTCCGAGGGTCCTTGAGTTGCTTAGGATTTCGAGGATCGCGAGATGAAAAGAAAATAAATATGATATGCAAGAATGATCTATGTATAACATTCCAAATTGAAAATTTGGGATGTTACAAACACGATGATAGGCTCTGTCTCCGATTTCATAAACTACCTCCTTGCGTTTTGAGTCTGCATAGCTCTTCTGCCTGGACTGAACCTTCAGTCTGTCTCGAATCAACTTAACCTTCTTTTCGGACTCTTTGATCAAATCGAGTCCAAACAACTGACAGTCTCCAACTTCATCCCACATCAACGGTGTCCTACACCTTCTCCCATACAAAGCTTAGAAGGGTGCCATCTTCAGACTGGCTTGGTAACAGTTGTTGTATGAGAACTCTGCGTAGGGAAAATTATCATCCCAACTAGATCCATAATCTAGCGCACAAGCCCTCAACATGTCCTCCAGAATCTGATTGACTCTCTTGGTCTGTCCATCTGTCTGTGGATGAAAAGTTGTATTGAACTCTAGCTTGGTGCCCAAAGTGTGGTGCAGCTGGTGCCAAAACTTTGAAGTAAACCGTGTTCCCCTATCTGATACGATAGTCCTCGGAACTCCATGCAGACATACGATCCTGGTCATGTATATCTTGGCCAACTTTGCACTCGTATAGGTGGTCTTCACTGGGATAAAGTGAGCCACTTTGGTCAAACGATCCACTACTACCCAAATAGAATTGTATCCTGGTCGGGTCCTGGGTAATCCGGTGATGAAATCCATGCCAAGCTTATCCCACTTCCATTCGGGTATCGGCATAGGCTACAGTAATCCTGCTGGCTTTTGATGTTCTGCCTTCACTCTCTGACATACATCACATACGGCTACATACTAGGCAATATCCTTCTTCAAACCAGTCCACCAGAAACTCTCCTTTAAATCCAAATACATCTTGGTGTTTCCGGGGTGTATCGAGTATGGCGAGTGATGAGCATCCTGAAGTATCAACTTCCTCTCTGCAGTATTGGGTACATAAACACGGTCCTCAAACCACAAGGTGTTGTGATCATCCTCACGAAAACCCTTGGCTTTTCCGTTTCTCATTTTCTCCTTTATCTCAGCAATCTCCTTATCATCCTTCTAAGCTTCTCGAATCTTTCCCAATAATGCCGATTGTATTTCCAATGCTGCCAGAAAACCTCTAGGGACTATCTCCAAACGTAGCTCCCTGAGATCTTCCGCTAACTCTATTGGTAATCCTCCGCTTATGAGGTGATTAGCATAACTCTTTCGGCTCCAAGCGTCTGCTATGACGTTGGCCTTGCCTGGATGATAGTGCAACCTCATATCATGATCCTTTATAAGCTCCAACCATCTAACTCTGCCTGAGGTTCAACTCCTTCTGTGTGAAAATGTACTTCAAATTCTTATGATCCGTGTACACATCACAATGATTTCCAATAAGAAAATGTCTCGAGGTCTTGAGTGCATGCACTACGGCTGCTAACTCCAAATCATGCGTGGCATAATTCAACTCATGCGGTTGAAGATGTCGTGAGCCATACGAAACAACTCTTCCATCCTGCATAAGCACGCCTCCAAGTTGTCATGGGTTTGTTACGGCAGATGTCCTTGTGAAAGGACTTAGTCGTGGAGCCATCGCAATGGGTTAGCTTAAAGGGGTTAAACCGGACAAGGGGACACGGGGAGTTTATACTAGTTCGGCCCCTTCGATGAAGGTAAAAGCCTACGTCTAGTTGTGATTGGTATTGCTAGGGTTTCGATGACCAGGGAGCGAATCCGCTTTGACTGGCTCTCGAGTTGTTGTCCGTTCTCAAACCGTGGTCGGGTCGTCCCTTTATATACACAGGTTGACGCCCGCCGGTTTACAAAGTCCCGAGGCCGGATCATAGAGGTGTCCGGCTCGGTCTCTATTCCTCTAACTTACAATACAAGTTTACATGATAAAGTCGGTTCACAACTACAGGCTTTAATCCGTCTTTGGGCCTTGGGCCTTCTTAAAGTGCCAGTATCTTGCCATCTTCATGGGCTTCAATCTTCATGGAGCTAATCCGGCCATGCCTAGCCGGTTTACCTCCAGTAACTATATCCCCAACTTTAGGCCCCAGATTGATTTTAACTTGTTCATGTCAATCTCCAATACTTAGAAAAATTCTTGCTCTGGCATCTTTGTATAAATCTGGTAAATCGCCGTGACGTCATCCTTTAAATCCGCAGCCAATCGTTATGATGCCATCTACCCATTGGAGCTGAAGATGCCCTTCATTAATGATCGTTTCAACCCTCGAGGCGTCATCTTTAATACTTATCCATTTCCAGCTCCTCGATTTCTGCACTTGTCGCTTTATCGCTTCGCCTTATAAATAGCACCACGGGTCCTTCTCCTTTTTTCCCTTCGTCTCCTTCACTTCTTCTTCCTCCTCGCGACATCTCTACTCATGAGCACCACCGCCGTCACCGAGCTACACCTCTGCTTCGAGAAAGGCCGCTGCATCAAGCTGACCGTTACCAGAGACACGCAGTGACCCTCCGCTGCTTCCTCCTGCACCAGTAAGTTCCTCTTCTCCTCACCCCAGATCCGCCATTAGGGTTCGGTGATCTTCATAACCTGAAGTTTTTCCTCCTTTAGTAACACCAATGGCCAGTTAGATCTGATTGTTTTCAGCGCCCTTTGTAGCTTAAACTCCTTTCTTCTTGTTAAGGCATCTGCTTGATATCAAACTCATCTGAACTTACTGAACCTTTTGAGCACTTGAGATTAGAACGGAATATATTTTGATTATCCAACGCACGGCAGATCTGAAATTCCCATGCCAAACTGTGAAATCTATTTCTCCTTACTTAGTCATTTTACCTTGGATTTGTATCCTCTTTACCATGTAGGCGGTTTACCCTTGTAAAAACAATCTATCTCATACCATTAGTCCCCTGGTAAACCGGCAAACCTTATTTACATTCATTGTAACAATCCGGATTAACAACACATGTATACCCTTGATATGACCTTGTCATTCATTATTGTATCAGTCTCCGGTTTACGTAATTTCACATATCTGTATATTTTTAATCCATTGCATCTTGCGTACCACCATGAATGATTTGCAAACCGTCATTTCTTTTTCAGCTTTTCGTTTCACAATGGCCAAACAGTTTTTCGCTTGGAACTGGGCTTGTTCCCTGGTCACCGAGGAACAGTTGAACGGAATGGTCAATATTGGCACCTTGCCCAAGAAAACTGAAATTCGATGGCGAGTTCCAGGAACAGAGAATCCTCCTACCCCGAGGCAGGGTGTGGTAGTGGTCTTTGTCGACCACATAGGCCGTGGTTTCAAACCGCCCGAGTCGAAGTTTTTCTGAGATGTGCTTGCCAGTTTCCAACTCCATCCTCAAGATATCGGACCCAATTCGGTGTCCAATCTGTGCAACTTTCAAGTCTTCTGTGAAGTATACTTACAAGAAGAACCAACTGCTGAGTTGTTTCGGGATTTTTTTCATCTGAACCGGTGTACAGAATTTGTAAACGGTCCCAACACTGAACTTGGTGGTGTCTCTGTTCGAAAGCGGAAAGAAGTTGAATTCCCTCATGCGAAACTGCACAGTCACCCTAAGGAATGGAACCAGACTTGGTTCTACTGCATAGATACCTCTGCTGAAGATGAGAACCCTCTTCCAGGCTATCATGATCACCGACTTTCCAACACTCATCCGATGCCGCAACATTTAAGTTCTATGGAACGGGCCAAATATGCCCCTTAACTCGCCAAGCTCTGGGCCTTTATGGCCAACGGTTTAACAGGCATTGATTTTGTGCGTTGCTGGATATCTTGGAGCGTCTTGCCACTAAGCCGCCGCCCCTGTTTAATGTGTGAGTACACCAGTGAATTACAAGACCCCCAACGCTACATCAACATTCAGGTAACCGATGAAGAGGTCACTGAAAGCGACAAGAAAATTTTGAATGAACTGGAATCAGTCTGTCGGTCAAACCGGCTTGAACCCCTTCTACACTCAAAATAAACCGCCTGCTGTAAGCACCATGCTTCCTTTTTATCTTTGATATCTTTAAATTGTTCAACTTGTAAACTTCCTTCTGTTTGTGTATAAATAGGGTGATGATCCCTTCTGGAAGCGGAAATCCGCAGATAAAGTGGCAAAGACATCCTGTCCCAAAACCAAAGCCGTCAAGCAAACCTCAAAGCGGAAAACAGCTGAACATATCAACATGGAACTTGATGAAGATGCAGAGGAACCAGAAGTTGAGGAACCAGAATTACCCTTTCTTCCGGTTCAGACTCTATGCCAACACAAAAAACCCATCAAACGGTCCGGAAAGTAAGCTTTTCTCATCCTGTTGCTTACTTGGATCCAACATTTATTTTGAAGACGCAGCATCATGAAGCTCGCCGAACAACCCGGCACAGCGGCTAATAGGTCACTTCGGCCGGTTTACCTGATACCCCGGTTCGAAAGCACCGATCTCAGGTCTCCCCCACTTCTGACAATTCTTATCCCAAGGAAGGTTATTTTAGACAACCTCTTAATCCGTCCGATTCAAATTATCAGGTGACACCTCCCTCATCTTCTGGTGAGTCAACAGCAACCCAACTCCCTCCTCTTAAAACTGTAGCTGGGTAAGAATTCAAACCCTTTCTTAAAATGCATTGAAAATCTTGAATAAGATGCTAAACCTCTTTTAATTTCATTTGCAGAGACAAAGCCAGACCCAGTAAGAAAGCTCGGGTCAACAATCCGTCAGAAGACCAGGTGGTTTTTGAAGAAGAGCAAATAGGTGATCCGGACCAAACTCGTGAACCGGAGGGTCCTCATCCTGAAGCTACCTTTGATGAACCGCCCCTTCAAGACGAGAATATTGATGAGCAACCAGAAGCTAATCCTGCTGTGCCTGACACTAAACCGGAAGCTCCATACCGGTCTAGTCCGGTGAGAGGTACTGATACTCCATCATCACCCGCAAAAACTACTGAAGGCCAAGGAGATGATGTTATCATTACTGGAATGGGCCACAGCTCTCCTGGCCATCCTGTAATCTTGGCACAACATAGTGCCAAAGAAGAGCGTGCTGCCAGGGAAAAGGGTAAATGGAGCACTGACTTATCAAGCTATGCTCATCTCAGTGCTGAAGAACTTCACTCCGGTTTTTTTAAACCGTCTGCACTCAAACCGTGACTATGAAGCCGGTTTGGTGAAACTGATGAAGGAACGCTACGAGGTATTTTCATCTCTCTTTATTTCTTGATTTCCAAAGTTGAAACACTAGCCCAAGTAGCCCCCAAGGGCCGTTTTATGATGTTAATCTTAAACCGGGACTTTGTAATACTTTAATCCTCTCCTGCTGATCCTCAAAATGTCAGGTCCTTAGTGAAAACAAAACCGATAATGGACCAATGTAATTATGTAGCTTTCCTCAGTGTAACCCCCAAAGGCCGGTTTAGCTTTGCGAGGTAATCCGGGTCTTGAATCCATGCGTCCGTTTTGAACAGATGTACATTAGCCCCCAAGTGTCAAGGATAATGCTTGCATTGTTCTGGAGACTTATAAAAGATGTATTGATAAGAGCAAATAGGCATTAGCCCCCAAATACGAAGTGCATAACTAGTTATACACTTAGTACTTAGAAAATACATATCCTGTTGTTGACATATCTTCGCTGTTACATGCCGAGCTAAGCAATAGAAATGCCCGAACCACAGATTTGCAAGAGAACGTGAAGTCCCAACAAGCAAAGGCTGTGAAAGCCAAGGAGGAGCTAACCAAAGCCCTGACAGCTACGAAAAAGCTAAAGGAGTCTTTTAACAAGGAACGTGCTGACTGGGAAACCGAAAAGGCCGGTTTAACCAAAAGAGCTGAGGATGCCGAAGCAGCCCTGAAGCCAGTTGTAGATGAACTAACTGGTTTGAAGTGGCAAATAAACGCCATGATGTCCGCTGTATTTGGTAAGTATCTCCTTATGCTATTTGTCCAAGTCATGAGATCTTATTGTTTACCGGTTGGGCTGATATTAAACCATGACAGGCACTCGCATTACTCATTTGGGCGTTGATATGCGGATGAATCTTAAAGCGGCTTACACCTTAATAGAACAGCTTTACTCCGGATCCCAGCATGCTATATGCACTGCATCCTACAATAAACCGGCACCAACACTAATAAAAGAGACCCTTGAGAAGCTGGCCATGCTACCAGCCCGGATTACTGAACTGAAGAAGGCAGCCGCAAGAGCAGGAGCGCTGACCGCACTAATCCGGGCCAAAGCATGGATTCCGGATCTTGAAGCGGATGACATCATTAAAGGATATCCAGGTGTGAAGGAGGACGGTTCAAACTTTGGCAATGATGATCTCCGAAGGCTGACAAAGGATATGCGGCCAATAGCCAGCAAACTAGCAGAAGACACAGATTTATCTCATTTCCAGCCGGCTTACGACACTTAAGGGAAGAGACAGCCTGCCGAAATCCATGAAGTCGAAGAACTTGTGCCTTCAATCCGTAAGCATACTTACGCTCCTGACATTAACCCCTCCAGCCTTATCCATGAAGAAGCCGTGTTTGAAGCTTTAACCGGAATCGATTGGTCAACGGTTGATTTCCAGCGTCTGGGAGGGCTCAAGAAGAAGTGATTGCACCAAATGATCCTCAACCGTCAAGCCGTCTAGACGAAGCATCTTAAACCGGCCGCCGGTTTACCAGCTATTGTGTGCCACTGCTTAGAAACAATTATTCAATTGGAGCCGTTTTGAAGCTTCTAGTAATAGGATAGCAAAACCCCTTTTGTCATGCCATCGAGCATGTTTTGTGGTGCTTTGACATTGTGAGAACTTGCTCGACTTTTGGAATTCATGTATGCATAATCCTTTATGTTCCTGCATATGAAAACTAAAAAGCATCCTAGTGGTTTACCACTAGAAGGGTTATGATGCCCAAAAGCCATACACAACTTGGATGGATAACCAAAGTTTGTAGTAATCCGATACCCGTGATATACATCGTTGGCTGACCAACTGCTTGTATGGTAGAGGTAAAACATTAATCCGGAGTGTTAATAACTCCTGGCCCTCTTGCCGGTTCATGTAGAAATCATACTGGGCTAAAAGCTGTTGATTTGTCCGTATAAGGTTGGTGACATCTAGTCAAGACTAGTCCGGAGCAATTCGCTACCAGTTTAGAATCTGATCATGTACTAACAACGAAGCGCTGGAAGTCATGCCGGTTTGTAATGAACACCGGTTTGTCAGAAAAAATGTTTATAAATCCCTTATTAAAAGATGTTAAAACAACAAATACAAAAGAAGTATGCAAGGCTTTTCATGGGCTGCCAGGCCCTAAATCGAGGCTTTTCATGGGCTGCCAGGCTGCTGAGTAAAACCATTTTGCAAAGCCTTTTTAAGATGGACCTCAATCTTTAACCAATCACCGATTTAACTTTGACAAGTTCAGGGTCCATGGGATTGACTTGTCAAACGTTCGATGGGTCATACCAGGTTTACCTGGATGGAGTGACTTACTTAAAGAGGCAGGATAACCCGGAGTTTTAGGTGAATACACCTGGCTTCCAAGCCTGGCTTGATAGCCTATTACAAGGGTTCAAACTCATTATTCTTTGAGAAGCAAAGAGCCCCCAGGTAATATGTGAGCTGTGCTCGGTGGTTACCTATGTTTGAACTGTGCTTAATGCAACAGACTCTCTTTGGCTCCACATAATTTCCTTTTTGGCTTAACGCCTATCAAGAGGTGTAGCTATGGTGTGATAACAACCAAGCCCCTAGTGATATCCCTTTGTGGTGTTTAAACCGATAAGAGGTGTAGCTATGGTTCAGATATGACCAAGCCCCCTAGTGATTTTCTTTATATCCATGCGGCTGCAGAGACCGGTTTAACAAAACTCCGCTTTGTCAGTACAAACTCTTGTAAGCACACACATGATGTAAAAAGAACAGAGACCCCGCTTTATTCGAGGCTCCGGTTTATTATATAATATATACATTGTCATAAATATGTACATATGAAGAGCCTGTGGCTCAAGTATAGTAAGGCCGAAGAAGAGCTATATTCCACGGCCGCTTGGTCTCCTCCTCCGATTTACGTGAGTCTTTGTGCTTTGGAACATCAATGAGGTAGTATGACCCGTTGTGCAGATTCTTGCTAACCACAAAAGGTCCTTCCCAAGGTGGGGATAATTTGTGCATATCAGTCTGATCCTGGATGAGCCGGAGCACCAGATCGCCCTCTTGAAAAGTTCTGGTCTTAACCCGGCGGCTGTGATAACGTTGGAGATCTTGTTCATAAATCGCCGAAGGTTCTGCTGCAAGATCACGCTTCTCATCTAACAGGTCTAGGGAATCCTGACGTGCTTTCTCATTATCAGCTTCAACATAAGCTGCCACACGGGGCGAGTCGTGACGGATGTCACTAGGAAGAACTGCCTCTGCTCCATAAACCATGAAGAAAGGCGTGTAACCCGTAGATCTATTGGGTGTGGTGTTGATGCTCCATAACACAGAAGGTAACTCCTCAACCCAACAACCCGGTGTCCGCTTCAAAGGAACCATAAACCGGGGTTTAATACCTCTCAAAATTTCTTGATTTGCCCTCTCCGCTTGACCAATAGATTGGGGGTGAGCCACCGATGCTATATCAAGCCGGATATGCTCACGTTGGCAAAATTCCTCCATCTCTCCCTTTGACAGATTAGTACCATTATCAGTTATAATATTGTGTGGAAAGCCAAACCAGAATATCACCTTTTTGATGAACTGAACCGCCATGGCCGCATCACACTTACTAACTGGCTCTGCTTCCACCCATTTGGTGAATTTGTCAACTGCCACTAATAAGTGGGTCTTTTTGTCCTTGGATCGCTTGAAGGGTCCAACCATATCAAGCCCCCAAGTTGCAAATGGCCAAGTTATTGGAATCATCCTCAACTCCTGATCCGGAATATGAGCACGACGTGCGAATTTTTGACAACCGTCACATCTTTTGACTAAATTCTCCGCATCAGCGTGAGCTGTTAACCAATAAAAACTATGGCAAAAAGCTTTAGCTACCAAAGACTTTGAACCAGTGTGGTGACCACAATCCCCTTCATGGATTTCTCGCAAAATCTCACAACCCTCTTGTGGAGAGACACAACGCTGAATTGCCCTTGAGACGCTGTAACGATGTAACTCTTCGTTGAGTATGGTTATCGACTTAGAACGCCGGATTATCTGCCGGGCCGAGGTTTCATCCTCCAGTAACTCGCCCCGGTTCATGTAAGCCAGGTATGGGATTGTCCAATCCGGTATGACATGCAAAGCTGCCACCAATTGAGCCTCCGGATCAGGAATAGCCAACTCCTCCTCTGTTGGTACCTTGACCGACGGATTATGCAGCACGTCAAAAAATACATTTGGTGGGACCGGTTTACGCTAAGAACCAAGGCGGCTTAAAGCGTCCGCCGCTTCGTTCTTTCGTCGGTCTATATGTTCCACCTGATAACCCTTGAAGTGACTAGCCATTGTGTCCACCTCTCGTCGATATGCAGCCATGAGTGGGTCTTTAGAATCCCATGTGCCAGACACCTGCTGAGCCACCAGATCTAAATCCCCAAAGCACTTAACCCGGCTTAAGTTTATCTCCTTAGCCATCCGAAGACCATGGAGTAAGGCCTCATACTCAGCTGCATTGTTAGTACAAGGGAACACTAAACGGAGGACATAACAAAACTTATCACCTCGTGGGGAAGTTAGTATGACTCCAGCCCCCGAGCCCTCCAACTGTCTGGATCCATCAAAATGAATAGTCCAATACGTGTTATCTGGCTTTTCCTCTCGTGCCTGCAACTCTGTCCAATCATTGATGAAATCCACAAGCGCATGGGATTTAATTGATGTGCGAGGTGTGTATTTGAGCCCGTGAGGTCCAAGCTCAATAGCCCACTTAGCAATCCGTCCAGTTGCTTCTCTGTTTTGAATGATATCTCCCAGAGGGGCTGAACTGGCCACTGTGATAGGATGACCCTGAAAATAATGTTTGATCTTCCGGCTTGCCAAAAACACTCCATACACCAGCTTCTGCCAATGTGGATACCTCTGCTTTGATTCAATGAGCACCTCACTGATATAATAAACCGGCCGTTGAACCAGATATTCCTTTCCAGCTTCCTTGCGCTCCACCACAATAGCCACGCTAACAGCTCGGGCATTAGCAGCCACATACAGCAATAACGACTCTTTATCGATCGGGGCTGCAAGCACAGGCGGTTCAGCTAACAGCCTCTTTAGATCCTCAAATGCTTTATCAGCCGCCTCACTCCAGACAAAATCATCTGTTTTCTTGTGCATCTGATATAGAGGGATAGCCTTCTCCCCAAGACGACTGATAAACCGGCTCAAACCCGCAATCCGGCCGGCTAAACATTGAACGTCATTGATACATGTTGGTTTAGACAAAGATGTAATTGCTGAGATTTTTTTCCGGATTAGCCTCAATGCCTCTGTTTGACACCAGAAAACCCAAGAGTTTGCCTGCTGGGACACCAAAGACACACTTGTCCGGATTGAACATCATCTTGTAAACCCGGAGGTTGTCAAAGGTTTCTCTCAAATCATCTATCAATGTTTCCTCCTTCCCGGACTTTATCACAATATCATCTACATATGCATGACCATTGCGCCCAATCTTCTTATGAAGACAATTCTGAACACAGCGTTGATAAGTCACCTGGGCACTCTTGAGCCCAAAAGGCATGGAGATATAGCAGAAGGCTCCAAAGGGAGTTATAAAAGTCGTCTTCTCCTAGTCCTTAACTGCCATTTTGATCTGATGATAGCCAGAATAAGCGTCCAAAAAACACAAACGGTCACAACCCGCTGTAGCATCAATAATCTGATCAATACGAGGGAGGGCAAAGGGATCTGCAGGGCAAGCCTTGTTCAAGTCTGTGTAATCTACACACATACGCCAAGTGCCATTTTTCTTAAGAACTAGCACCGGATTAGCCAACCACTCCGGGTGAAAGACCTCCATGATAAACCCTGCGGCCAACAACCGAGCTACCTCTTCACCAATAGCCTTGCGCCTTTCTTCATTGAAGCGGCGGAGAAACTGCCGGACCGGTTTAAACTTAGGATCAATGTTAAGTGTGTGCTCAGCGAGTTCCCTCGGTACACCTGGCATGTCAAAAGGTTTCCATGCAAAGATGTCCCGGTTCTCACAGATGAACTCGATGAGCGCGCTTTCCTATTTGGGATCCAGGTTAGCGCTGATGCTGAACTTCTTGGATGAATCACCAGGAACAAAATCAACCATCTTAGTATCTGTGGCCGATTTAAATTTCAACACCGGGTCGTGTTCCATAGTTGGCTTTTTCAAAGAAGTCATATCTGCCGGATCAACTTGGTCTTTATAAAACTTCAGCTCCTCCGTGGCACAAACCGACTCAGCATATGCCGCATCACCTTCCTCACATTCCAAAGCGATCTTCCTGCTCTCGTGTACTGTGATGGTCCCGTTATGACCTGGCATCTTAAGCTGTAGATAAACATAACATGACCTCTCCATGAACTTAGCATAAGTAGGCCGCCCAAACAAAGCGTGATACAGACTTTTGATTTTCACCACCTCAAAAGTCAATGTTTCTGATCTTCAATCATGGTCATCTCCAAAAGCCACCTCTCCCACTGGATATGCAGACTTACCAGGCACCACACCATGAAAAACGGTGTTTGACGGTTTAAGATTCTTATTTGTCAACCCCATACGACGGAAGGTATCACAATATAGAATGTTGATACTACTTCCCCCATCCATGAGTACCTTAGTGAACTTATATCCCCCAACTTGAGGGGCCACCACTAAGTCCAGATGACCCGGATTGTCAACCCGGGGCGGGTGATCCTCTCTACTCCATAAAATGGGTTGCTCAGACCAGCGCAAATACTGAGGCACCGCCGGTTCAATAGAGTTCACAACCCTCTTGTGAAGCTTCTGATCACGCTTGCACAAGCTAGTGGTGAAGACATGATATTGCCCATTATTTAACTGCTTAGGATTGCTCTGATAACCCGACTGCTGCTACTGCTACTGGTTCCCCTGATGATTGTAACCTCCCTGGTTGCCCTGATTTCCTTGATTGTTGTGTCCGGTTTGATTGCCCTGAAATCCTGAACCGGAGCTGCCTCCTTCGTAACCCGGCCTGTGGAAACCACCTCCTGAACCGCCGGGCGGGCCATTATCATACTAAAACATATTGGAGTTCTTGAAATCTTGCATGATATAACAATCCTTCCAAAGATGTGATGCTGACTTCTCCTTTGATCCATGCTTTGGACAGGGTTAATTTAACAGGTGCTCAAAACTGGAGCCTGAACCTCCGCCTCTCTGGGGCTTCTTGAACTTACGGCGCTAACCATTCTCCTGAGCATTGGTGTTAGCCACAAAGTCCAAACTATTGTCGGCCTTACGCTTACCATTGTTCCCACGGCCTGCCGGATTATGCTGCTTACCCTTGGTGTTGTCGTTCTTTTTCCCTTTCCCCGGTTTGTCCTCCTTTGAGTCAGGGTCTTTGGTATTATCTGAATCGGTGTATTTGACCAAAGCGGCCATAAGCGTTGACATATCATTGCAGTGACGTTTGAGCCTTCCTAACTTCTATTTGAGAGACAGAAAATGGCAATTGCCCTCCAATGTTAGTACTGCGGTATCTGCATTGATACGATCCGATGAATGCAAAACAGCTGAGACCCGCTTTACCCAATGGGTCGTGGACTCCCCATCCTCTTGGAAACAAGCAGCCAGATCCATAATTGACATGGGCTGCTTACAAGCATCTTTGAAGTTCTGGATAAACCGGTGCTTCAATTCGGCCCATGATCAGACAGAGTTAGTTGGTAAGCTCTTCAACCAAGTACGAGCTGTTCCTTCCAACATCATGGTGAAGTATTTAGCACATACCGCTTCATCCACATCTACATCTCCATTGCCATCTCGTAACTTTCAACCCATGCCTCTGGTTGCAGATCGGCGGTGTAATTGGGTACCTTACGAGGTCCTTTGAAATACTTGGGCAGTCGCACATTACGCAAAGCGGGGGTGAGACACGCCACCCCTAAGGAACTGAATACCACACCTGGCTCTACTGAAGCGGTAGGGTGAACCGGCGTGGGTTGACGGGCTCCGTGCAGAGCTGCTAACTCGGCCTCTCGACGTGCGTGACCATGATCCACCACATCCTGCGCATTAGCACCTCCCCTTGCCGGGTTGTGCCCTCGCGGCGAGTTACGGCGACGTGCACTGCTTGACACGGCCAGTTCATCCTCAACGTGCCTGTTGTAGCTCCGGCTTGGACGGGGGGTGGAATGAATCCTCTCACGACTGTGCGAATATGCCTACTGCTGGTTTCGAGCTATTTGAAGGAGATCTCTGGCCTGTCGTGCCTCAACCGCAACTGGTGATTCGCCGTCGGTTGGGAGGGCTGCCAACCGTGAAGCGGCGGCCACAATGTTGTTCAACGGGTTGGAGTAATGCCCGGGGGGTGTTGGAACATACTGTGGCACAAGGTTGTTCTGACGAGGCGGGTCCATCATGCGCGGCTGAACCGGCGCTCCTGTTCCTGGTGCCTCCGTCCGGTTTAATATTGGCTGGTTACTCGTTCCTGCTCCTGGTGTATTGAAGAGATTTCTTGGCTCATAACTCGGCGGGAGATGCGATCGGTATCTTCTTCTCATGACTTCTTCTAAAGCATTCTAATCCAGCCTAAACCGGTAGGCCTGAGCTTCCAACTCGGCCCGTTCTGTAGCCATCCTAGCGTTCTCTGCTGCTAGGTCCGCTTTAGCCTGAGTTATCCGATCTTTTACCTTTGCGATATCCGCGTTGTGCTGATCCCGGGCTGTTGCATCCACCTCCGCGGCCATCGATGTTGCCAAAGCATCGAACAAATTAGAAAGAACTTGAGCCGGAGGTGGCGCAAAGCTCCCTGCTCCCGCCAGCGTGGCTGTTGCTGAACCAGAGAGCATTGCTGCGGCGGTTGATGAGTGGGGCGCTGATTGTGTACCGACCATGAAGATAGCGGCCCGGTTTGGCAGATCAGGGGAGTCCGGAATACTGTGGCCCTCGGAACCTCCACTAATCCGGCCATCCTTCAACTGATAGAGCGATTCGGTCTCTCCAGAAGACTCGTCATCGGAGCAGACAACGGTTTCTCCATCGGATGCCGATCCGTCCTCATATTCTACTCCATGGATGACACCTACGAAAACAGGCTTTGCCATGGGCTGAACCAGGGAAGGGCTTGCACGCTGAGCCGTCTCGATGATGTCGGTGCAGGTGTCCGGCTCAGGGCCTGGTTCGCCAATCTTGCCGATGAAGACGTGAATCCCACCAAAGGGGACCCGGTACCCGTATTCGATTGAATCGGCCTCGGGGTCCCGTCCTGCGTTGTCGATGTAGAGCTTGCCGCGATGACTCTTCGTCATCCGGCCCAAAGTGTATCCCTTGAATCCATCAAAGCTTCCCTTTAAGAACTCGAAACAATTGTGCGGTAACCCCACGGTGGGCGCCAACTGTCATGGGTTTGTCACGGTAGATGTCCTTGTGAAAGGACTTAGTCGTGGAGCCATCGCAACGGGTTAGCTTAAAGGGGTTAAACCGGACAAGGGGACACGGGGAGTTTATACTAGTTCGGCCCCTTCGATCAAGGTAAAAGCCTATGTCTAGTTGTGATTGGTATTGCTAGGGTTTCGATGACCAGGGAGCGAATCCGCTTTGACTGGCTCTCGAGTTGTTGTCCGTTCTCAAACCATGGCCGGGTCGTCCCTTTATATACATAGGTTGATGCCCGCCGGTTTACAGAGTCCCGAGGCCGGATCATAAGGCGTCCGGCTCGGTCTCTATTCCTCTAACTTACAATACAAGTTTACATGATAAAGTCGGTTCACAACTACAGGCTTTAATCCGTCTTTGGGCCTTGGGCCTTCTTAAAGCGCCAGTATCTTGCCATCTTCATGGGCTTCAATCTTCATGGAGCTAATCTGGCCATGCCTAGCCGGTTTACCTCCAGTAACTATATCACCAACACAAGTCCTCAGCGAGAGGCGTCGCAATGCACTTGGAAATCCTTGCATATATCCGGCAGAATCAGCACTGGGGCTGTAACCAAGCATTTCTTCAACTCCTGGAAACTTGCCTCACATTCATCTGTCCATTTAAACTTAGTGTCCTTCTTCAACAACTCCGTCATAGGCTTCGCAATCTTAGAGATATTCTCAATGAATCTCCGATAATATCCCTCGAGTCCAAGAAAGCTGCAGATTTCTCCAACTGAGGTGGGTACCAACCACTCAGTGACTGACTAAACCTTAGTAGGGTCTACTGCTATACCTTCTCCTAATATAACATGTCCAATGAATCCAACTTCTTTCAACCAAAACTCACATTTGCTGAATTTGGCATATAACTGATGTTCCCTCAGCTTCTCGAGAACTAATCGCAAATGCTCCTTGTGTTCCTCTTCATTCTTTGAGTACACCAAAATGTTATCAATGAACACCAAGTCAAATTTATCCAAGAACTCCATGAACACCTTATTCATCATACTCATGAAATAGGCAGGGGCGTTTGTTCATCCAAATGACATAACCGTGTACTCATACAGCCCGTACCTTGTGGTGAAGGCTGTCTTAGGTATATCCTGTTCTCGGATCTTCAGTTGGTGGTATCCTGATTGAAGATCAATTTTGGAAAATACTTTAGCTCCTTGCAGCTAGTCAAACAAATCATTGATCATCGGCAGTGGGTACTTGTTCTTGATCGTCACTTAATTCAATGCACGATAATCAACCACCATTCTCAAAGATTTATCCTTCTTCTCAACCAAGAGCACTGTGGCACCCCATGGTGATGAGCTTCGTCGAATGTAACCTTTCTGCAATAACTCCTTAATCTGTTTCTTAATCTCCTCCAGATCTTTCACGGGCATCCGATATGGTCTCTTTGATATTGGTCCGGTGCCTGGCAACAGCTCTATCAAAAACGCAATGTCTCGATCTGGCGGCATGCTTGGTAGTTCCTCTGGAAATACATCCGGATAATACTTCACTACATGCACTTCCTCCTGAACAACTCCCGTGAGGGAATTTACGTGAGTCCTTTGATATGTCTCCAACGTATCTATAATTTTTGATTCCTCCATGCTATATTATCTACTGTTTTGGACTATATTGGGCTTTATTTTCCACTTTTATATTATTTTTGGGACTAACCTATTAACCGGAGGCCCAGCCCAGAATTGTTGTTTTTTGCCTATTTCAGTGTTTCAGATAAACGAAATATCAAATGGAGTCCAAACGGAATAAAATCTTCGGGAATGTGATTTTCTGACCGAACATGATCCAGGAGACTTGGACCCTGCTCCAAGGAACAAAAGAGGCGGTCACGAGGGTGGGGGGCGCCCCCTGCCTCGTGGGCCCCTCGTTGCTCTTCCGGCGTACTTCTTCCTCCTATATATACACACATACCCCCAAACGATCAAAACAGGAGCCAAAAACCTAATTCCACTGCCGCAACTTTCTGTATCCATGAGATCCCATCTTGGGGCCTGTTCCGGAGCTCCGCCGGAAGAGGGCCGTCATCATGGAGGGCTTCTACATCATCATAGCCTCTCCGATGAAGTGTGAGTAGTTTACCTCAGACCTTCGGGTCCATAGTTAGTAGCTAGATGGCTTCTTCTCTCTTTGAATCTCAATACAAAGTTCTCCCCCTCTCTTGTGGAGATCTATTCGATGTAATCTTCTTTTTGCGGTGTGTTTGTTGAGACCGATGAATTGTGGGTTTATGATCAAGTCTATCTATGAATAATATTTGAATCTTCTCTGAATTCTTTTATGTATGATTGGTTATCTTTGCAAGTCTCTTCGAATTATCCGTTTGGTTTGGCCAACTAGATTGGTAGTTCTTGCCATGGGAGAAGTGCTTAGCTTTGGGTTCGATCTTGCGGTGTCCTTACCCAGTGACAGAAGGGGCAGCAAGGCACGTATTGTATCGTTTCCATCGAGGATAACAAGATGGGGTTTATTTCATATTGCATGAATTTATATCTCTACATCATGTCATCTTGCTTAAGGCGTTACTCTGTTTTTAACTTAATACTCTAGATGCATGCTGGATAGCGGTCGATGAGTGGAGTAATAGTAGTAGATGCAGAATCGTTTCGATCTACTTGTCACGGACGTGATGCCTATATACATGATCATGCCTAGATATTCTCATAACTATGCTCAATTCTTTCAATTGCTCAACAGTAATTTGTTCACCCACCGTAGAATACTTATGCTCTTGAGAGAAGCCACTAGTGAAACCTATGGCCCCCGGGTCTATTCTCATCATATCAATCTCCATTAATTTAATCTTGCTTTTCTTTCTATTTGCTTTTACTTTTTACTTTGCATCTTTATAACAAAAATACCAAAAATATTATATCTATCAGATCTCACTCTCGTAATTGACCGTGAAGGGATTGACAACCCTTAATCGCGTTGGTTGCGAGTAGCTATCGCTTTGTGCAGGTACGAGGGACTTGAGCGTGGCCTCCTACTGGATTGATACCTTGGTTCTCAAAAACTGAGGGAAATACTTACGCTACTCTGCTGCATCATCCCTTCCTCTTCGGGGAAAACCAATGCAAGCTCAAGACGTAGCAAGAAGGATTTATGGCGCTGTTGTCGGGGTGTCTACGCAAAAAGTCAACATACCAAGTACCCATCACAATCCCTATCTCTCGCATTACATTATTTCTATTTGCCTCTCGTTTTCCTCTCCCCCCAATTCACCCTTGCCGTTTTATTCGCCCTCTCTCCCTATCCTCCCTCTCTATTTGCCTCTTTTGCCCGTTTGCTCTTCTTTGCTTGTGTGCTAGTTTGTTTGCTTGTCGTCATGACTAGTCTCATATCTTCTCCATTGCGTCCCGAGAGTGAAGTTCTAAATTTTAAACAAAGGGAGGGAGAAAATCTAAAAGATGTTTGTTATAGAATTTGCAATGCTCAAAATAGATCTACCAGAAAACAATCTACCTTCGTTCTTCTCCGCAATTTTTATGTAGGTGTTAATCCTTGGTATAGATATATCCTCGATACCATTACTGGAGGGAACTTATTGGGTAGCCATACTTTTGATTCTTATAATGCTATGCTAAATTTATTTGGCTCACCACCTCTTTTGGTTAATGGAACAATGTTAACTTTGTAACATGTTATGCAAACACTTGAAATTATTGAAAATAAAGTTGCTACTATTGAATCAATTGAAAATCTATATAAAAAGATCCACAATCAAATTACTCAATATGGATCTAAGGTAGGAATGACTTTGACAAATATTAAGGAAAAAGAACCCATAGTTAATGAGAAAATGAACTTAGACTCTACTAGAATTGATAAACTTGAGGGTATCATTACAAACTTGGGAACCACTTTTTCTTCCGTAAAAAATACTTCAGGTCCTCCTACTAAAATTGCCAAACTTATGCATGTTCCTAAAATAAGGGTGAATCATCTAAGGAAACTGCGGATCTTAAATATATAAGCATTCATCCCAATCTTTTTGATATCATTAAGGAACCATTCGCTACACATGAATTTTTTGATATTGTGCCTAAAAGTTTACTAATCACTAGAAATAAAGAAATTCCTAAGGGAAACAGATGCCTACTCGAAGAACTGCCTACCAAAGATGGCAATACCTAGATCTATCCTCGCTTTTATGCCTAGCTAGGGGCGTTAAACGATAGCGCTTGTTGGGAGGCAACCCAATTTTATTTTTATTCCTTGCTTTTTGCTCCTGCTTAGTAATAAATAAATTATTTAGCCTCTGTTTTGGTTGTGTTTTTGTGTTTAATTAGTGTTTGTGCCAGGTACAACCGTTGGGAAGACTTGGGGAAAGTCTTGTTGAATTTGCTGTAAAAAACAGAAACTTTAGCGCTCACGAGAACTTCTGTCATTTTTATTTGAAGAGAGATATTTAGTTAATTCTTTTTGTAGATGATTAATAGCTAAATTCCTCACGTCCAGAAGTTTATTTTAGAATTTTTGGGGTTCTAGATTTTGCTCTAGCTACAGATTACTACAGACTGTTCTGTTTTTGACAGATTCTGTTTTTCGTGTGTTGTTTGCTTCTTTTGATGAATCTATGGCTAGTAAAATAGTTTATAATCCATAGAGAAGTTGGAATACAGTAGGTTTAACACCAATATAAATAAATAATGAGTTCATTACAGTACCTTGAAGTGGTCTTTTGTTTTCTTTCGCTAACGGAGCTCACGAGTTTTTTATTTTGAGTTTTGTGTTGTGAAGTTTTCAAGTTTTGGGTGAATTCTTTTGATGGATCATGGAACAAGGAGTGGAAAGAGCCTAAGATTAGGGATGCCCATGTCACCCCCAAGATAATCCAAGGAAACCAAAAAGTCAAAGCTTGGGGATGCCCCGGAAGGCATCCCCTCTTTCGTCCACTTCCATCGGTAATTTACTTGGAGCTATATTTTTATTCACCAATATGATATGTGTTTTGCTTGGAGCGTCTTGTATTATTTGTGTCTTTGTGTCTTAGTATGCCACAATCATCCTTGCTGTACACACCTTTTGAGAGAGCCATACATTAATTAAAATTTGATAGAATACTCTATGTGCTTCACTTATATCTTTTGAGCATAGTAGTTTTGCTCTATGTGCTTCACTTATATCTTTTTGAGCTAGATAATTTTGCTCTATGTTCTTCACTTAGATCTTTTAGAGCACGGTGGTGGATTTGTTTTAAAGAAACTATTGATCTTTCATGCTTCACTTAAATTATTTTGAGAGTCTCTTAATAGCATGGTAATTTGCTTAATAATAATATGCTTGGTATTCAAGATTTGTGAAACTTTCTTTTGAGTGTGTTGAATACTAAGAAAAGATTGAAGGATGATAATTGTTTTGAGATATGGAGGTGATAATATTAAAGTCATGATAGTTGAGTAGTTGTGAATTTAAAGAATACTTGTGTTAAAGTTTGTGATTTCCGTAGCATGCACGTATGGTGAACCGTTATGTAACGAAGTCGGAGCATGATTTATTTATTGATTGCCTTCCTTATGAGTGGCGGTCGGGGATGAGCGATGGTCTTTTCCTACCAATCTATCCCCCTAGGAGCATGCGCGTAATACTTTGCTTTGATAACTTCTAGATTTTTGCAATAAGTATATGAGTTCTTTATGACTAATGTTGAGTCCATGGATTATACGCACTCTCAGCCTTCCACCTTTGCTAGCCTCTCTAATACCGCGCACCTTTCGCCGGTATCATACACCTACCATATACCTTCCTCAAAACAGCCACCATACCTACCTATTATGGCATTTCCATAGCCATTCCAAGATATATTGACATGCAACTTTTGACCATCTAGTTCATCATGACACATTCATCATTGTCATATTGCTTAGCATGATCATGTAGTTGACATAGTATTTGTGGCAAAGCCAGCGTTCATAATTTCTTCATACTTGTCACTCTTGATTCATTGCATATCCCGGTACACCGCCGGAGGCATCCATATATAGTCATACTTTGTTTTAGAATCGAGTTGTAATCATTGAGTTGTAAATAAATAAAAGTGTGATGATCATCATTCAATAAAGCATTGTCCCAAAAAAAAGGAGAAAGGCCAAAGAAAAAAGAGGCCAAAAGATAAAAAGGGGCAATGCTACTATCCTTTTTCCACACTTGTGCTTCAAAGTAGCACCATGTTCTTCATATAGAGAGTCTCATATGTTGTCACTTTCATATACTAGTGGGAATTTTACATTATAGAACTTGGCTTGTATATTCCAATGATGGGCTTACTCAAAATTGCCCTAGGTCTTCGTGAGCAAGCAAGTTGGATGCACACCCACTAGTTTCTTTTGCTGAGCTTTCATACATTTATAGCTCTAGTGCATCCGTTGCATGGCAATCCCTACTCACTCACATTGATATCTATTGATGGGCATCTCCATAGCCCGTTGATACGCCTAGTTGATGTGAGACTATCTTCTCATTTTTGTCTTCTCCACAACCACCATTCTATTCCACCTATAGTGCTATATCCATGGCTCACGCTCATGTATTGCGTGAAGATTGAAAAAGATTTGAAAAATTTAGAGTATGAAACAATTGCTTGGCTTGTCATCGGGTTTGTGCATGATTTAAATACTTTGCATGGTGAAGATGGAGCATAGCCAGACTATATGATTTTGTAGGGATAACTTTCTTTGGCCATGTTATTTTGAGAAGACATAATTGCTTTCTTAGTATGCTTGAAGTATTATTATTTTTATGTCAATATAAACTTTTGTCTTGAATCTTTCTAATCTGAATATTCATACCACAATTAAGAAGATTTGCATTGAAATTATGCCAAGTAGCACTCCGCATCAAAAAATTTCTTTTTATCATTTACCTACTTGAGGACGAGCAGGAATTAAGCTTGGGGATGCCTGATACGTCTCCAACGTATCTATAATTTTTGATAGCTCCATGCTATATTATCTACTGTTTTGGACTATATTGGGCTTTATTTTCCACTTTTATATTATTTTTGGGACTAACCAATTAACCGGAGGCCCAGCCCAGAATTGCTGTTTTTTTGCCTATTTCAGGGTTTCGGATAAACCGAATATCAAACGGAGTCCAAACGGAATAAAATCTTCGGGAACGTGATTTTCTCACCAAACGTGATCCAGGAGACTTGGACCCTGCTCCAAGGAACAAAAGAGGCGGTCACGAGGGTGGGGGGCGCCCCCTACCTCGTGGGCCCCTCGTTGCTCCTCCGGCGTACTTCTTCCACCTATATATACACACGTACCCCCAAACAATCAGAACATGAGCCAAAAACCTAATTCCACCGCCGCAACTTTCTGTATCCATGAGATCCCATCTTGGGGCCTGTTCCAGAGCTCCGCCGGAAGAGTGCCGTCATCATGGAGGGCATCTACATCATCATAGCCTCTCCGATGAAGTGTGAGTAGTTTACCTCAGACCTTCGGGTCCATAGTTAGCAGCTAGATGGCTTCTTCTCTCTCTTTCAATCTCAATACAAAGTTCTACCCCTCTCTTGTGGAGATCTATTCGATGTAATCTTCTTTTTGTGGTGTGTTTGTTGAGACCGATGAATTGTGGGTTTATGATCAAGTCTATCTATGAATAATATTTGAATCTTCTCTGAATTCTTTTATGTATGATTGGTTATCTTTGCAAGTCTCTTCGAATTATCCGTTTGATTTGGCCAACTAGATTGGTAGTTCTTGCCATGGGAGAAGTGCTTAGCTTTGGGTTCGATCTTGCGGTGTCCTTACCTAGTGACAGAAGGGGCAGCAAGGCACGTATTGTATCATTGCCATCGAGGATAACAAGATGGGGTTTATTTCATATTGCATGAATTTCTCTCTCTACATCATGTCATCTTGCTTAAGCCGTTACTCTGTTTTTAACTTAATTCTCTAGATGCATGCTGGATAGCGGTCGATGAGTGGAGTAATAGTAGTAGATGTAGAATCGTTTCGATCTACTTGTCACGGACGTGATGCCTATATACATGATCATGCCTAGATATTCTCATAACTATGCTCAATTCTGTCAATTGCTCAACAGTAATTTGTTCACCCACCGTAGAATACTTATGCTCTTGAGAGAAGTCACTAGTGAACCTATGGCCCGCGGGTCTATTCTCATAATATCAATATCCATTACTTTAATCTTGCTTTGCTTTTTTACTTTGCTTTTACTTTTTACTTTGCATCTTTATACCAAAAATATTATATCTATCAGATCTCACTCTCGTAAGTGACCGTGAAGGGATTGACAACCCCTAATCGCGTTGGTTGCGAGTACCTATCGTTTTGTGCAGGTACGAGCGACTTGAGCATGGCCTCCTACTGGATTGATACCTTGGTTCTCAAAAACTGAGGGAAACACTTACGCTACTCTGCTGCATCATCCCTTCCTCTTCGGGGAAAACCAACGCAAGCTCAAGACGTAGCATGCTTTTTGGGGTATGCTTGGATACATACTTAATCCTTTTTCCCTCCGGGGTGGTGAGTAGAATGGACCTACTAGCGCAGTCAATATTTCCTCCATATTTCGATAGCCGATCCATACCCAGTATCACATCCAATCCTTGTGACTCCAGAATTATTAGGTCTGAGGGGAAAATATGGTTTCCAATGTTTAAGGGTATCCAGTCGCACCATCGGTTGGCCATATACTCTGCTCATGGTGAGCTTACTAACAAGGGTGTCCTAAAGGCTAAGGTTGGTAACTTAAACTTGTCCAAAAATCCCCTTGAAATGTATGAATGTGATGCACCAGTATCGAAAAGAACGAGAGCGGTAAAGGACTTAACCAGAAACTTACCGATAACTGCATCTGGCTGCCCGTCAACTCCTCCACGTTCACGTGGTTCACTTGGCCCTTATTGAAAGGGTTGGGCTTCTTTCCAGAGCTTCCATTTCCATTTCCATTCTTGAGTTCAGGACACTCATTGGCATAGTGTCCAGTCTTCCCGCACTTCAAACAAGTAATGTGACTTTGGTCCTTCTTGGCGGGTGCATCTGGGTTAGAGTGGTTCTGACTGCTTGCTCCGTTCCCATTTCCATTCCTAGAGCCATTGTGGTTATGCGAACTTCCTCCATTGTGGTTATGGCCTCCATGGTTAGGGTATATCCTCCTGAGTTCTGGGTAAAACATGGCTTCTGCTGAGCTCCTGAATTGTACTTCACTTGTCCATTCTTCCTTTTGCAGCTCTCAATTTGCTGCTGCTTTCCTTCAACCATAAGAGCCTTATCTACCAACTCCTCGTAGTTGTTAAATGTTGCCACCATCAACTGCACACTCATCTCATCGTTCAGCCCTTCCATAAATTTCTCTTGCTTCACGGCATCTGTGGCCACATCATCCGGGGCATAGCGAGCTAACTTGCTAAAATCCTCCATGTACTGCCCCACAGTACGGTTGCCCTGGAATAAGTTGCAAAACTCACACTTTTTCATGCTCATAGCTCTAGTTGAGACATGAGCAGTGCGGAATGCTTGCTGAAACTGCTCCCAAGTGACATTGGCTATGGGGAAAGTGGCTGTGTAATTCTCCCACCATGAGGTTGCAGGTCCATCCAATTGGTGTGCGACAAAACGCACCTTCTCAGCATCTGTCCAACCTACAATGGTTAACTCCCTTCCAATCCTGTGTAGCCAGTCATCCGCAACTATGGGCTTGGTGCTACTGGAAAACACCGACGGTTGTAACCTTAGAAAACAGGATAAGTTGTTAACTGGAGGTTGTGGCGGTGGGTTGTTGTTATTGTTGTTGTTGTTGCCTTGATTCTGAACTAGCAACTGCATCAGTGTATTCTGTTGTTGGATCAACTGAGTGAGCTCCGGTGGGAAAGCAAATCCGGGGTCACATCTCAGAGGCATCTGATGGGTTTTAGAGGGAAGAGATTAGTATATAATGAGGTCTAGTGAGAAAACACTACCCATATGCACATGAGACAAACACAATCAATATCACTCCCAAAACAATATCAAACAAGGGCACACAATCAATCTAACTATTGTTATAGTGCTCGGACTACTAATATATACATGGGGGAAATACTACTATTAGTATGGTGGTCTACTAGAAATTTTGATTGGTAGAAGACTCCATGATATCTGCTCTAGCTTCGTCTACATAATCATCATCACTGGGGTCGGAGTCGGTGTCGTCGATGATGATATAGTCCTTGGGGTGGTCATCATATCCTCCTGGTGCAAGGCCTCCGATGAATACTCCTAGCTTCCTTGTCAGGTCGTCATTCATCTCCACTAGTACGGTGATTTCCTCCTTGTATCCGTCATGTGTAGACTTGAGTTCCTGTTCGAGCTCCAAGTTCCTAGTCATCAACTTCTTCAGATCTATCATGCTTGCGCACATTTGGTTCTCCTGGCGTCATATGTGCTGGTTTAACTCCTGGATATAAGCTGCAATGGACCTGTCCTTCCTGGTGCTGACCATCTCCCATTGCTCATCTCCGCGCCCACATATCTGATAGATGGTGTCCTTAAGATCCTTGTGATAAACTTCGCCAATGCATCCTATGGTAATATGGGCTGCCATGCTTTCTCCTAGACTCCAGGTTGGTGCATCAAAGGAAAACTCTATGGGCTCAGTTACTGGTGTGAATGTTCTTCCTAGAACTTGAACTCGAATCATCCAATGTTCCTCTTCTAGTAAAGTGGTGGTCTGGGTCTCGGTGAAGCTTGCTATTCCAATGTTCAGGTACCTAGTGACTTCCTTCAAGTGTCGTCCAAAAGGTGTGCCTTCATCCGGCTGTGCAAACTTGTTCCTCGTGTCTGCCATCCTATATAGTAGAAAATGGAGAGAAGTCAAAATGAGTATAGAAGAGTGACCTATGGCTCATCATAGTGGTCGTGTCCTACATTCAGCGTGTGCTCTAATACCATCTTGTAGCGATCCGACCTCAAACGGCCAAATCTCTATGCATAAGTGATATCCCTGGATCGGTAATGCTGACACACATAGTACTTCGAAGGATTTATAGCATAGTGGCAATCACACACTTATTACATCGAATGTCTCCAAAAGAGAACTTATTACAATAAATATGGCTTAAGGCCATCTAATTACGATAACAGCGGAAGGCTTGGAAGATAAAGTGAGTCCATCAACTCCAATGGCATAGCTGAGTGCACGACAACGACCTAGTGCACCTTACTGTTCGTCTGAAAAGTCTACAACATGATATGTTACGGCCCGAAACGGGTCGGCACATGGAATATGCTGGCAAGATAACACAGTAGAGAAATGAACAAGTAAAAGCTATCACTACATGCATATATGGCTAGTGGAGGCTCTATGGTTATAATGTTTTTGCGAAAAGCCAATTTTTTCCTACAACAAAGGAATATATTTTATTTAACTATCATGGTAGTTGAAAAACATTGAGAATGGTATAACCCCATGTCAATCCCAATTAAAAGTAATTACCATCCCAACAAATTAATTTAGGGTGATGAGATCCACATGATAATCCAAGAACCAGATACTCAAGTTGTCCATAACCGGGGACACGGCTAACCATGATTAGTTTGTACACTCTACAGAGGTTTGCAGTTTTTCCCCACAAGACTTGATCAGCTCCGTTGGTTTTCTCGCACTACAAGGTGTTTGAGAAATGGATGACCGAGACACATTTTTTTAGAAGTATTAACTCTAACCCCGGGTAGACAGTACCAACCTACATCCCCTACATCTGCTAGCCTACCACTTGAAGAGGTCATGCAACTTACTCCACTATGCTAGAGCCCATAATAGCTTGTGGCTGCACATGGAAGTTTCTAGCATGAATAATCTTATGATCCCTTTGAGCCTAGGTGGCAAACCAAAAAGGACGGCACTGGTATATCCCTAGGTGCCCGCAACCAATCCACCTAGATGTGTGTTTAAGTAGCCACCTTAAGTAGACCATTAATTAATAATCTCACATCTTTCATGGATACACTCAAACCCAATCCACGTCTACGAGCATAGCATGGCAATATAAGCATAACGTAGAAGTAACTCCCAGAGTTTTTAATAAAAGGGCAATAGGTTCTACCTCATCAACTACTTCCCAAAACCCACATGTTAAGAGATCCTACTCATGCAATGTTTGAGGGTTATAGCTAATGCATAAAACTGGGTAATAAAGGGGTATGATCAATGTGTTACTTGCCTTGCTGATGATCCGCAAAACCTCGTGACTCGTAGTAGCACGCTGCGCACTCTGGGAATTATATCGCAAACAAACAATAGCAGACATAAGCACTCAAGCAAATATGCAAGGGTAAAACTTCAAATAAGAAGATCCAAACTGAAAGTTCAACTAAAGAGGTTCAATTTGCAAAAAGAAACGAGCAAAACGGAGGTACGGAACTGAAACTACGGTCAAAAGAACTTCGTAGACAAATCTGCTTGCAACAAAATTTTAAATTTGTTAAAACCTTTTTCAAGTTGTTCTAATAGATAGAGGGGTTCGAGACGAAGATTTTGGCATTGGTTTCACTGGATTTGGACAAACGGTTATGAAACGGCGAGGGTTTGAAGATCAAGGGCTAATCTGCGATAAAAATAATCACGGATAGGTCCCTGGCCGAAAATAAAAATAAAAAGACTAACGAACGAACGTTCGCTGTCTTTACCTAACCGGTGAACAACGTGCATTAAAACGAACGAACTGACGAACGTCCGCTAAATAAATAAACCAACGAAAACCGAGAAAAAAATGCATCTAGGGTTTTTCAATTTTACCTAAAAACCCCAAAAAACGGGCGGATCAGATCGGATCGGCGGCGGCTCTGGCGGCGTGCGGCGACTCCGGCGAGGCGGCAGCGGGCGGCGTGGGCGGTGGCGGCGGCGGGGTTAGGGTTCGGGCCGCGGGCTCTAGTGGCTGGGGACGTGGCCTCGGCCGGCTTTTAAATCCTGGCCAGACGGAGTCCAGCTCGGGCACGGCCCGTTAGGTCAGTTTGTTTTTTTAAACGGTTCCGTTGAGAAAAATCCTAATTAATTAAATAAAAATCTAAAAATGCCAAAACAAATTTTCACCATCTAAATAAAATATTTAAAACAAAGTGAACATTTTTCTCGCCTAAGAATGCAATTTTGAAAAATGCAGATTTTTTCTAATTCAAATAAAATAGCAATAAAATCCAAATAAAATATTTATTTGAATTTAATATTTTTCCTCCAATATTTCATTTATTTTGGAGGTCATATTATCCCCTCTGATATATTTTTAATATGAAATATTTTCGGAGAGAAAAATAATAAAACCAAAATGATCCACTTTTCAATATTTGAGGAAAATTCAAATATGAAAATAATAAAATCCCCAACTCTCTCCGTGGGTCCTTGAGTTGCTTAGGATTTTGAGATCACAAAGCCAAATGCAATTAAAAATATGATATGCATATGATGTCTATGTATTACATTCTAAATTGGAAATTTGGGATGTTACATGTATCTGCTTGTTGCGCATGCTGCACTTGCAAGCTGCAACTGTCCATTTGCGCAAGCTCGATGCCATGCCCGTGCTGCCGCTGCTGCCTCCCACACAGGCTACACCCAGGGTTGGATCCTCATCTTCTTGTCCTTCCATTCGCTTGAAGGCCGACGACCGCCCTCCAATGAGGGCGCGAGGAAGTGTTGTGTCAGTCTGTCCAGCGACGGCTAGGTTAGGAGAGAACCAGACTGGACGCTGGAGCGAACGAATTGGGATTTTTCCCGCTGTTGATCAATATGGGAGGCGCTTGGTTGGGCCGGAGCCTGCTGTAGGGACTGCCTTGCACTTACATTATTGGCCCATCCAAATTGAAACATTTTTCTTCATTTTTTACATTGCCTGCTCGTGCGTTGGGACAAACAAAACTAGCCTGGACCAACCTGGACGACTCAAACTAGGTGCACAATTTCCAGCCACCCAAGGCGGCCGTCCATAACAGCCCCTACGGTGGTGTCACCCCTTTTGCGTGTATGATTGTGGTAGTGAAAAATATTCCAGTGGCTCTTTTGATTTACCCATAGAATGGTTGAATTGCTTGTTTCTATGAACTGAGTTCGCCAATAATGTGAAGGATGCAAGTCTTTTCATCCTAATGTAGATTGCTTAGATCTCAATATGCCAAATGTAATTGCATGAAATATATAGTAAAAGCCAGTTTGATGTGTGTGGCTACAACTAGTCTGACAACCCGTCCTCATATAACATATCAAGGACGCGCCCTCTTATCAGATTGATCATTCGACTTACCAATGCAGTGTGGGAAGAAAGAAGTATTGGGACTACGTATCCAAGAAATTGATGCCATGGACTCCTGCGTAGAACCTTGGAAGCGAAAAAGAAGTTGAAGTGTGCCTGTACAAAGAGCTAGCGTAAGTTCAGTTACCTGCTTCTCGGAATTTTAGTTAGCCACTTATTGAAAAATTGTTCAATTACTTTTCTTGGCTTGATTTAGTTTGCTACTGATTACATAATGCCATAGTCTGTTAATCCTATTATAGACTATGCCTATCTATGTGTTTGATACTTACTGTTAAGAATTACCTGTTTGCGTGAACTTAAATAGCTACTTAAGCACGTAGATATCTGGTCATATGTATTTCTAGGGTGCAGCAGAATTCACGTGTAATTTACGTTCTGATACCCTATTTGTTTAAATGGTTTGTTATTATCACTTCTAGCACTAGTGATGTTTGCATGTTCAAAGATAGACAACTGTCAGGTTTATATGAGGGACACCGTCTTTTTAACTTATATATATATATATATATATATATATATATATATATATATATATATATATATATATCTGTGTGTGTGTGTGCGTTGGAATCATTTTTCTTACATCAAAGAAATTTACAGACGCCTGTGTTGCTGGTAAACGGTATAGACCTGTTACTTTAATACGTTGCCAAGAACTTGTTAGTTTTACTAGTTCATGTGTAATTAAATACATTGCCAAAACTGGTTAGTTTTACTAGTTTCATGTTAGTTTCTTATGACTCATCCAACACTTTAATTATGATTGCTAACATTCAAGTTTGCAGGATCCAACTGAAACTCCATTGGCACAATAGGTATGTTTTCAGAAACTTCCTTGTTTACCTGGTTTGCTGCTGTAACTTGTTGCTGTAATCATCTTTACCAACTTCAAGTTTTCAGGATCCAATTGGAAGTCCAATTGCATAGCAGGTACATTTTCAAAAATATATTTGTGTAACACGTTTGCTGCTGTAACTTGTTACTCTAATCAAGATACTGACTACTCAACTTTTCAGGATCCAAGAGAAACTCTGATGCCACAATAGGTTCCTTTTGCAAAACTTGTTTCTTTAACTGCTTTGCTGCTGCAACCAGTTGCTCTAATCACGTTACTGGCTACTCAACTTTTCAGGATCCAAGAGAAACTCCAATGCCACAATAGGTACCTTTTGCAAAACTTTTTTGTTTAACTACTTTGTTGCTGCAACCGGTTATAACTCTTTATTTCCTTGTTTGTTTAACTGGTTTGCTGTTATAACTCCCAGTTGAGATGTTTTGCTAACTTCAACTTTTCAGAATCCAATCGAAACTTTAATGGCAAAACAGGTTAGCCCAATATCAATGAGTGAGGTCCCCATGGACGGTGTATCATCCCACAGCAGTGGCACCTACCCAATCATGCATCATGAATTGCCAACTCTTGATGCTCTAGAGGCTAAACTATTGGTAGAAAGAGATTATGCTTCTACACTTAGAGATGAAGTTAACATGTTGAGGAAGCAAACAACACAGTCACAAGCAGTACTCAAGACAACCATTAAATATTTGGTGGATTTCAAAACAAGGGAAGCTAAGATTAACCGCATTGTTAAGGTCCTGAAGGAAAAAAGGAAATTAAGTTCCCACTTGGTAAATCATAGGTGAAATGTTCTTTCCATCGTTCAATAACCTTTGTGTTGTTTTTCATGTAATCGATCAAACCATTTGTTTTAGAGATCATGTAATAATTGTTTTTTTGTTTGTAATTTTTTTAGTACAAGTCTGTATTAATTGATAAGACTCTGGGACTTTTCATTTTGATTGTTGTGCGAGACCTACAAATATACCAATCAAGCTAAATGTGCATTCAACAATAATAGTAGTATAGATGGATCTTAAGTGGCACGCATCAGAAAAGGCCAAGACGTTGTACTAGTTTCGCTAAAAAGAGGATCCTCTTCTAGCCAAAAAAAAGTACAGCGGCCTGGCTTAGGTATGTTAGTTGATATTATTGATCCATATACTCTATAAGTGTTTATATGTCTGTTAGTTTTGTACATTATTGGTTGATTGACTCGGTATTTGAATCTTGATACATCGCTTGTGTACATATCTAAATGGGAGTACACATTATGCTCCGTGTGACACTTGAGTTGGACAAAAAGTGGTTTCAAATATTCGAATTCACCTTAAACTGGATTCTAGCTTCTGAATTCGAGAATCAGCATTTGTAAATCATATTCATATATGACAGTGGAATACATCCTTGTCGTGCTTTTGAAGATATATAAAAACACATAGAATGATTTATAAAGATTCGTATAGGAATACAAAATGTATTCACATTTAGTTGCCAGGGTAAACATGGATGCTTATTATCCCAAAATTCGAAAGAAGCGGCAAAATGTCCACTCCCACATTGGCTGCCCGATGCCAAGTGTTTGGAAGATGGAAATTACTGTCTACCTCTTACACGGACAATCCATCCGTCCGATTTCCACTTCTCTCAATAGGTTTAGGTTAGAAAGACGTGACACGACCGCCTCTGAGCCCATTCCAACACGGTGGGTGCCAAACATGGGCGGCAAAACACATTTGATTCAAGCTCGTCCGAAAGACCTACGTCTCTCCATCCATTTCCCCATTCATACACGGTCGGCGGCAAAACAAACTCGACTCGGCCGAAATTGATGTAGGCAAATATGTTCAATAGTGGCAGGTTTGTAACTTCACTCAGACGTGAAACAACCGCCCTACCTGTCAGCCCCGTTCATACACCGTGGGCGCCTAAACACCCTCTCCTCACCCGAAATCGCTATGGGCAAATATTGGCGGACGCGAGATTACCGTCCTATCCCCAACCGACGAGACGTCCAAATTTTAAACGAGGGCTAAGTTCATAACTTTCCCATATTTCAGACAGACGCGTCCCAAAAGCATAGTTCCCCGTACCTCTCCATCCACTTTCCCATTCATACACCATCCGCGCTAGAATACCGTCCCCACACCAGCCTCCTCTATCCGCCACCCCATCCATCGCCGCCGTCCTCCACCCCATCCATCGCCACCATCCTCCACCTTGCCAGAGCGCCTACCAAGACCGCGTCGTCCACTGCTAGAGATGGACGTTTCACATCCACGATGATGGACCAAGAGCCTTGCATCGCGTCCTCTCGCTTCATCGGCGCCATCGTCCTCTTTGCCGAGGACGCTCACACGACCTTCTCGTCCACTTCAACGGGACTTATCTCGAGATGCACCCGTCTACCGTCGTATATCTGCTTCAACACCACTGACAGCCATCGCACCCCCGATGCATACACGGCGTCGCAAGAGAGGTAGCACTTCATATCTCCTCAACTTTTTGATCTCAACCAGAAAATAGATCGTAACTTGGTTACTGTACTTTCTTTTCAGATCTTAGAATTTAGTTCTTAGTTCGAAGCAAACAATGGATGCTAAATAGCATTTCTGCGGTTTGCAGCTTTAAATCTACCATGACACAGTCATAATAGGGTCTAATTATTAATGTTGGTTCCGTGGTGGTTTATTTAATAGAAATCAGAGGGGAAACCCTCTTTTGCTAAACTTTTTTTTTGCTTAGGGTTTCCCCTTTTATGATCACTATACGATCAGCATACGTGCTTCGTGTCATAATAGCACTGCTCCACCAATCAAGCTAAACAAGCTTAGTAGTTCAAATACAAATCTTATATTATTAAAACAGAGTCGCTTATTTGGTCAGCTAAATGCTCCTAATTTAGTTTTGAAAATGCATGTTCGCCGTTTGTGTGTGTATCTCTACAGGGTGCCCATGGTGGGCTGTGGCTCACCCTGGGATTTTGGGTCGGCCCAGGCCCCGATTCCCCTCTGTTCTGCTGCGCTTCCGATCTCTACTCGCCCCAAGCTGCCTGCCTCGCCGGCGACTTGTCGTCCCCGGACGGCATGACTCTAGGAGGAGACGCTGGACTAATAGGAGGTCAGGAGCCGCTCGCCCAACAGCGTCACCGCTGCCCAGGCGCGCCGCCGTGCCTACCTTCCCAGTCCTTGCAGGGCTCAGGTGTGCAACAGCCACTAAGCCAACCCGATTTATCCTGAGATACGTCCTCGACACTCAGCAGCCACTCCTCATCACCCATTTTCTAATTGATTCATTACTCATTAGGCAGGACTATCATTAGGGTTTGTTGTGTACTGAGTGCTACCTACACTTAATGGTTCAGATGTATTTCAGTAATCTTTAGTACATGTAAATTTCACAGGGTTTGAAAATTCTGGCCCTAGGAACAGACACTACATTTTGGATTGTTGGTCATAGTGACATTGACCCAGATTACTACCGTTGGCCAGGTTTGTTGAAAATTTTACTTCTCTTTCTTACTCATTCGATATGATATCCATTTATTCAAGTCAATTAGTTGCAAACAATCAGTGCTAGACCAACTTCTTGATTCAGATTTTGGATGGTCTCTTATTGTAGTTACAATTATGCATACTTTTCCTAGTAAGCTCACAAGTAATGATTGATTCACTACATCTATGCTTGCCTTGTCATATTTGTTGTCAATATTCTTTTAGGGTGGACCACCCTGTTTCAAAATACTGGAACCGCGGACATGAGTGAATAGTATTTCTCTGTGTGATCTCTTCCATCATGTGTGGGCAACAAACACTGTATTGTATAGAAAGAAAGTGTCATTTCCACTTTTTACATAGACTATGATCTTTTACATGGAATACAATCTGCCTACTTGATTTGTGTCGCACTACCAGCACTCCACCCTTGAACATAAACATTATGCCACTCATAATTCCTTAGTTTATTTGTTCAAATACGAATTTGATATGATTCTAATGTTCCTACTTCAGCTTTGAAATGTGTGTCTGCCTGTTATGGAGACATAAGAGGTTTGTATTTTTGTGTGTGGTCTGATCAGCACGGTTCGGGGTGAACTTTGCATATGTAGGGGTTTATAGGGAGACACTCTTCGAGTTAAATCCACAATGCATTCCATAGATAATCTGACTACTTTTTATGTTTTCATGAATCTCAGATACCGAACAACGTCATAATGATCATGAGCTTGCGCGCATGAAAAGAATAAAGCAGAACAATGCCATGGCTGTTAAACTTGGCATTAAGGGACTGGAATCAAGTCTGGATGTAATGCAATGCAAACGCTCTCCACCTACAGATTCATGCTCAGAATATGATCCTAACAGTGATTCTGAGATAGAGGGAGACGTAAGTCAATGTAGCTCCCTAGTGGAGGATTCAGAGGCAGATGCCCTATCTTATTCACCCATCAAAGTGCTTGCTCTAACTTTCCAAGGTTATATTGGTTGCACATATCTTGCAATTGATTCTTTGCATTGCTTCTACTTTGTTGCACCACTATTACCTTAGTTTACACATCGTGTATGTGAATACGCCCTGCCTATCCATTTTCAGTACATATTCCATCTGTCATCATACCATATTTATCCATTCAAATGTTGTTCTTGTGTATCATATGTTCAAAAGGAAGAGCGCGATTGTTGATCGCAGAGGAGCACGTGCAAAGTATTTGGAAAAGGTAGTGACACCTGATAAATCAAATAGCACATTAGGTGTAGTTGCAATATCACCTGACCCACAAAACACGGCCCCAACTCTAGCAGACTCAAGCCCTACTACACTGGTCATCTCTGATGCCCCAACTCAATAGACCCCAACTGCAGCAAACAATATGATGATGCTAGATGACATAGCACCAGCTCTATGATGCAAAACCCCCATTCCAGCAAAGAGTACACCAAATCCAGTTGCCAAATCTCTTTTCGAACAAGAGAGAGCCCCAATTGCAGCAAATAGGACCCCTGTTCCATTTGCTCCCAGTTTAGAAGACGAAGCTTATATTGTTGTCAGGAACTTTGTGCGCATCTTTCCTTCATGGAAAGATTATAACGCAGATACAAAACAGTTTCCAGTCTTCCTCCACAACTTATGCGTAAGTAATGTACTAATGTTATTCATGGTAATTACTGCATATGTTTCTGCTGACAGAAGACACACGATTTCATTCTTTTAAATAGGTGAGGACGAAACTGGATTGTCAAGACAAGCAAGGGTTGGTTGCGCTTTTCAATCACTCATTGATGAAGTATCATTCCTACCTGAGGCAAGCGCACTTCGATGGCAAGCCTCTAAACAAAATTTCTGTAAAGTCTCCGGTGCTACATTTATCAGACAGTGACTGGAACAATCTAGTTACACATTGGTCTCGTCTGCAGCATAAGGTACTGTCTATGATATCACATCACAATTTGAACTACATTTTTGCATGTGCCTTAATGTCTCACTTATATGAAAACTGTTTGCAGAAGAACATTCATTATCAAGGGACCACATAATCTCGCAACTATACTGCACACTGCATTGCTCTTGTGAGTACCTCTTGCCCTGTATGGACATACTTACTTTCATAGTTGGTTGATTATGTAGCATCACAGCACATGTTAGCCTCGTTCGTCCACTTGGTGGACATTACCAGATCCGTATGGACTCCTCCATAAATTTAGAATCAACCCAATGCTTTTGAAGAGGCTGAGCTCTGCAGTTCTCTTGTAAGTTCTGAACACCGTCTATCACTGTACTTACATTAATAGCTACTCCCTCCGTCCCATAATATAAGAACGTTTTGTACAGTACACCAATGTTCAAAACACTCTTATATTATGGGAACAGGGATTGGTTCATTGTGTAGCATTCTGCATCTTATCTCCCTCGCCCACCATTTACTAAAAAATATCAGATCCATATTTAATCTTACCAAAAAGTTGAATACACAAACAATGTCAGTGCAGAAGTGTAGCCCATTGCTCTTGTCAGTACATTTTGACCTGTAACGCTTGTACTTCCAGGGATTGGTAGTTGATTATGTAGCATCAATCTGCATCTTATCTTCATTATACTCTACCCCTTCCTGTATTATAATATCTATAATTACTCTCTACAAAATGTAGAGTACAGGCAATGCTTATGAAGAATATTCTGTGCTGAAATTCTTGAGTTATCCTTCCCTTGACATGGAGAAGGGCATTATAAAGCCAGTGTTAAATGTTAATGTAAGTCAGTCCTTCTAAAGCCTTTATCCTCAACTACTGTTTAATTAGCTCATACTCCCTATCATTAACTGCTGCTTAGTTGTTGTTTCTATCAAAATCCATGTTCACAACAACCATAAGTTCCAAGTTTTACTTGTAAAACCAAATTATTTATTCATACCATGCACATTACTCAATACTCCCTATATGTATGCTTGTTTTTTGTGGATCTATAATCCAGTGTGTGGTGAAGCAGCGCACATTTGCACCTTGTCATCTCCTGTTTTATCTTACTGATTTGGCTCATGATATGAACAACATGCCATGCACATTAACCAAAATAGATGCAATTATTGTCTTTGCCCTTCATCTATGCTTGTTATGTTGACATGGTAATCTACTAGTTTGGTGAAGCTCCCCACATTATGAACAATGCCAAATTATGCTATTGATATTTTCAAATTACTCTTTATTTTCTAATTTTAAATTGGATGGAATTGACAAAACAGTTATCATCTTTGTTTATACACATGCAAAACAAGTCATCTCTCTGCTTGTTTCAGGGTGATATGCCTGATGGCTGTGAGACAAACTCAACATATATTGCAGCAAAGAAGGCAAAACATCTTGAAGATAGCAAGATAACCCCAAAGTCTTGTCTTGATGCAGTGTTGAAGTTACTTGAGACTAGCAGTCAGACAAGCTCACAGAATTCGCTGTCTGAATCAGTTCGACTTCTTCAGTCCCAAGTTCTAGAAGAAAGGCATTCTGCAACTCAACCTCGACTTGAAGTCCTATCTCTAAGAAAGATTGTGGAGAACACCAATGAGAACCTCATTGCTAAACAGCTACACCTGGAAGCTATGATCGACATGCTAGGCCGGTCTCACAACCTTGCTCAGCTGCTTGCCTAGCAGTTCCTGATATGTCCATTTTGCATCATGCTTTTATATCGACATTTATTGCATTATGGGCTGTTATTACACTTTATGTCACAATACTTATGCCTATTCTCTCTTATTTTACAAGGTTTACATGAAGAGGCAGAATGCCGGCAGTTGGGATTCTCGGCTAGAAAAGGAGCAAATATTAGAAACCTATTCTGCACAGCTCCAAAAGTCCTGAAACTTCACGGAAGCTATTTCCAGAATATATATAAAATACTGAGCGCAAGAAGTTCCAGAGGGGGGACACACCCTGGCCACGAGGGTGGGGGCACGCCGTACCCCCCTGGGTGCGCCCCCTGCCTCGTGGGCCCCCTGATGGCCCTCCGATGCTAATCTTCTGCTATATGGAGTCCTTTGTCGAGGAAAAAATCATAAGCAAGCTTTCGGACGAGACTCCGCCGCCACGAGACGGAACCTTGGTGAAACCAATCTAGGGCTCTGACGGAGCTGTTCTGCTGGGGAAACTTTCCTCCGGGAGGGGGAAATCATCACCATCGTCGTCACCGTCGATCCTGTCATCGAGAGGGCGTCAATCTCCATCAACATCTTCACTAGCACCATCTCATCACAAACCGTAGTTCATCTATTGTATCCAATCTTTGTATCCAAACCTCTGATTGGTACCTGTGGGTTGCTAGTAGTGTTGATTACTCCTTGTAGTTGATGCTAGTTAGTTTACTTGGTGGAAGATCATATGTTCAGATCCATTATGCATATTAATACCCCTCTGATTGTGAACATGAATATGCTTTGTGATTAGTTACGTTTGTTCCTGAGGACATGGGAGAAGTCTTGCTATTAGTAGTCATGTGAATTTGGTATTCGTTCGATATTTTGATGAGATGTATGTTGTCATCCCTCTAGTTGTGTCATGTGAACGTCGACTACATGACACTTCACCATTGTTTGGGCCTAGAGGGAGGCATTGGGAAGTAATAAGTAGATGATGGGTTGCTGATACGTCTCCAACGTATCTATAATTTTTGATTGCTCCATCCTATATTATCTACTGTTTTGGACATTATTGGGCTTTGTTATCCACTTTTATATTATTTTTGGGACTAACCTATTAACTGGGGGCCCAGCCCAGAATTGTTGTTTTTTGCCTGTTTTAGGGTTTCGAAGAAAAGGAATATCAAGCGGAGTCCAAACGGAATGAAACCTTCGGGAACGTGATTTTCTCAACGAACAAGACTCGGGAGACTTGGACCCTACGTCAAGACACAAAAGACGAGGCCATGAGGTAGGGGGCGCGCCCACCCCCACCAGGCGCGCCCTCCACCCTCGTGGCCCCCTGTTGCTCCACCGACGTACTCCTTCCTCCTATATATACCTATGTACCCCCAAACGATCAGATACGGAGCCAAAAACCTAATTCCACCGCCGCAAATTTTTGTATCCATGAGATCCCATCGTGGGGCCTGTTCCGGAGCTCCGCCGGAGGGGGCATCGATCACGGAGGGCTTCCACATCAACACCATAGCCCCTCCAATGAAGTGTGAGTAGTTTACCTTAGACCTACGGGTCCATAGTTAGTAGCTAGATGGTTCTTCTCTCTTTTTGGATCTCAATACAATGTTCTCCCCCTCTCTTGTGGAGAACTATTCGATGTAATCTTCTTTTCGCGGTGTGTTTGTTGAGATCGATGAATTGTGGGTTTATGATCAAGTCTATCTATGAATAATATTTGAATCTTCTCTGAATTCTTTTATGTATGATTGGTTATCTTTGCAAGTCTCTTCGAATTATTAGTTTGGTTTGGCCTACTAGATTGATCTTTCTTGCAATGGGAGAAGTGCTTAGCTTTGGGTTCAATCTTGCGGTGTCCTTTCCCAGTGATAGTAGGGGCAGCAAGGCACGTATTGTATTGTTGACATCGAGGATAATAAGATGGGGTTTTCTTCATATTTCATGAATCTATCCCTCTACATCATGTCATCTTGCTTAAGGCATTACTCTGTTCTTAACTTAATACTCTAGATTCATGCTGGATAGCGATCGATAAGTGGAGTAATAATAGTAGATGTAGGTAGGAGTCGGTCTACTTGTCTCGGATGTGATGCCTATATACATGATCATACCTAGATATTCTCATAACTATGCTCAATTCTGTCAATTGCTCAACAGTAATTTGTTCACCCACCGTAGAATACTTATGCTCTCGAGGGAAGCCACTAGTGAAACCTATGGCCCCCGGGTCTATCTTCATCATATTAATCTCCTACTACTTAGTTATTTCCTTTGCTATTTACTTTGCCTTTATTTTACTTTGCATCTTTATCATAAAAATACCAAAAATATTATCTTATCATATCTATCAGATCTCACTCTCGTAAGTGGCCTTATAGGGATTGACAACCCCTATTTCCGTTGGTTGCGAGGATTTAGTTGTTTTGTGCAGGTACGAGGGACTCGCGCGTAGCCTCCTACTGGATTGATACCTTGGTTCTCAAAAACTGAGGGAAATACTTACGCTAATTTGCTGCAACATCCCTTCCTCTTCGGGGAAAACCAACGCAGTGCTCAAGAGGTAGCAAGAAGGATTTCTGGCGCCGTTGCCGGGGAGGTCTACGCAAAAGTCAACATACCAAGTGTTGGGGAACATAGTAATTTCAAAAAAATGCTACGCACACGCAAGATCATGGTGATGGATAGCAACGAGAGGGGAGAGTGTTTCCATGTACCCTCGTAGACCGAAAGTGGAAGCGTTAGCACAACGCAGTTAATGTAGTCGTACGTCTTCACGATCTGACTGATCAAGTACCAAACGTACGACACCTCTAACTTCAGCACACGTTCAGCCCGACGACGTCCCTCGAACTCCGATCCAGCCGAGTGTTGAGGGAGAGTTTCGTCAGCACCACGGCGTGGTGATGATGTTGATGTTCTACCGACGCAGGGCTTTGCCTAAGCACCGCTACAATATTATCGAGGTGGACTATGGTGGAGGGGGGCACCGCACACGGCTAAGAGATCTATGATCAATTGTTGTGTCTCTAGGGTGCTCCCCTGCCCCCGTATATAAAGGAGCAAGGGGGGGTGTGGCCGACCAAGGGAGAGGGCGCGCCAGGAAGAGTCCTACTCCCACTCCATGTCCTATTCGGACTAGGGGGGAGGGCCGCGCGGCCAGCCCTTGCCTCCTCTCCTCTCTTCCACCTAGGCCCACTAAGGCCCATTTGATTCCGGGGGGTTTTGGTAACCTCCCGGTACTCTGGTAAAATCCCGATTTTACCCGGAACACTTCCGATATCCAAACATAGCCTTCCAATATATCAATCTTCATGTCTCGACCATTTCGAGACTCCTCGTCATGTCCGTGATTACATCCGGGACTCCGAAAAACCTTCGGTACATCAAAACATATAAACTCATAATATAACTGTCATCGTAACGTTAAGCGTGCGGACCCTACGGGTTCGAGAACTATGTAGACATGACCAAGACACATCTCCGGTCAATAACCAATAGCGGAACCTGGATGCTCTTATTGGCTCCTACATATTCTACGAAGATCTTTATCAGTCAGACCGCATAACAACATACGTTGTTCCCTTTTGTCATCGGTATGTTACTTGCCCGAGATTCGATCATCGGTATCTCAATACCTAGTTCAATCTCATTACCAGCAAGTCTCTTTACTCGTTCCGTAATACATCATCCTGCAACTAACTCATTAGTTGCAATGCTTGTAAGGCTTAAGTGATGTGCATTACCGAGAGGGCCCAGAGATACCTCTCCGACAATCGGAGTGGCAAACCCTAATCTCGAAATACGCCAACCCAACAAGTACCTTCGGAGACACCTATAGAGCACCTTTATAATCACCCAGTTACATTGTGATGTTTGGTAGCACACAAAGTGTTCCTCCGGTAAACGGGAGTTGCACAATCTCATACTCATAGGAACATGTATAAGTCACGAAGAAAGCAATAACAACATACTAAACGATCATGTGCTAAGCTAACGGAATGGGTCATGTCAATCACATCATTCTCCTAATGATGTGATCCTGTTAATCAAATGACAACCCATGTCAATGGCTAGGAAACTTAACCATCCTTGATCAACGAGCTAGTCAAGTAGAGGCATACTAGTGACACTCTGTTTGTCCATGTATTCACACATGTATTATGTTTCAGGTTAATACAATTCTAGCATGAATAATAAATATTTATCATTATATAAGGAAATATAATAACTTTATTATTGCCTCTAGGGCGTATTTCCTTCAGTCTCCCACTTGCACTAGAGTCAATAATCTAGATTACATAGTAATGATTCTAACACCCATGGAGCCTTGGTGTTGATCATGTTTTGCTCGTGGAAGTGGCTTAGTCAACGGGTCTGCAACATTCAGATCCGTATGTATCTTGCAAATTTCTATGTCTCCTACCTGGACTAGATCCCGGATGGAATTGAAGCATCTCTTGATGTACTTGGTTTTCTTGTGAAATTTGGATTCCTTCGCTAAGGCAATTGCTCCAGTATTGTCACAAAAGATTTTCATTGGACCCGATGCACTAGTTATGACACCTAGATCGGATATGAACTCCTTCATCCAGACTCCTTCATTTGCTGCTTCCGAAGCAGCTATGTACCCCGCTTCACATGTAGATCCCGCCATGACGCTTTGTTTAGAACTGCACCAACTGACAGCTGCACCGTTCAATGTAAACACGTATCCGGTTTGCGATTTAGAATTGTCTGGATCAGTGTCAAAGCTTGCATCAACGTAACCATTTACGATGAGTTCTTTGTCACCTCCATAAACGAGAAACATATCCTTAGTCCTTTTCAGGTACTTCGGGATGTTCTTGACTGTTGTCCAGTGATCCACTCCTGGATTACTTTGGTACCTCCCTGCTAGACTTATAGCAAGGCACACATCAGGTCTGGTACACAGCATTGCATACATGATAGAGCCTATGGCTGAAGCATAAGGAACATCTTTCATTTTCTCTCTATCTTCTACAGTGGTCGGCCATTGAGTCTTACTCAACTTCACACCTTGTAACACAGGCAAGAACCCTTTGTTTGCTTGATCCATTTTGAACTTCTTCAAGGTATGTGCTTTGTGAAAGTCCAATTAAGCGTGTTGATCTATCTCTATAGATCTTAATGCCCAATATATAAGCAGCTTCACAAAGGTCTTACATTGAAAAACTCTTAATCAAGTATCCCTTTATGTTATCCAGAAATTCTATATCATTTCCAATCAGCAATATGTCATCCACATATAATATCAGAAATGCTACAGAGCTCCCACTCACTTTCATGTAAATAGAGGCTTCTCCAAAAGTCTGTATAAAACCAAATGCTTTGATCACACTATCAAAGCATTTATTCCAACTCCGAGAGGCTTGCACCAGTCCATAAATGCATCGCTGGAGCTTGCACACTTTGTTAGCTCCCTTTGGATCGACAAAACCTTCCGGTTGCATCATATACAACTCTTCTTCCAGAAATCCATTCAAGAATGCAGTTTTGACATCCATCTGCCATAATTCATAATCATAAAACGCGGCAATTGCTAACATGATTCGGACAGACTTAAGCATCGCTACGGGTGAGAAGGTCTCATCGTAGTCAATACCTTGAACTTGTCGAAAACCTTTCGCAACAAGTCGAGCTTTGTACACAGTAACATTACCGTCAGCGTCGGTCTTCTTCTTGGAGATCCATTTATTCTCAATTGCTTGTCGATCAATGGGCAAGTCAACCAAAGTCCACACTTTGTTCTCATACATGGATCCCATCTCAGATTTCATGGCTTCAAGCCATTTTGCGGAATATGGGCTCACCATCGCTTCTTCATAGTTCGTAGGTTCTTCATGATCTAATAGCATGACTTCCAGAACAGGATTACCGTACCACTCTGGTGCGGACCTTACTCTGGTTGATCTACGAAGATCAGTAGCAACTTGATATGACGTTTCATGATCATCATCATTATTAACTTCCTCACTATTTGGTGTAGGTGTCACAGAAACCGATTTTTGTGATGTACTACTTTCCAATAAGGGAGCAGGTACAATTACCTCATCAAGTTCTACTTTCCTCCCACTCACTTCTTTCGAGAGAAACTTCTTCTCTATAAAAGATCCATTCTTGGCAACGAATGTCTTGCCTTCGGATCTGTGATAGAAGGTCTACCCAACAGTCTCCTTTGGGTATCCTCACTAGTAGAAAAAGGGTCAAACGTGAAGCACATTAGTGCCGGTTTGTATTTGAGCCGGCACTAATGTAGACATTAGTGCCGGTTCCAACGGCTAGCCGGGCCGCTTTCATTAGTACCGGTTCGTGGCAAACCTTTAGCACCGGTTCGTGCCACGAACCGGTACTAATGAGAGTGGTGGTAGGATGTTGTCAGACTGGGGCCCCTCCAGCCCCTTTAGTACCGGTTCTTGGCATGAACCGGTACTAAAGGTCATCCTACATAAACCCTTCGTCCACCCGAGCTCGCTCTGTTCTTCCCCTTTCCCCTCTCCTCTCTCTGTTCTTCCCCTCTTCCTCTCGAGCTCATCACACATTTTGCCCAAAATTTGTCCAGATTTGAAGGCCCCCATCCATTCAAATGATCACAAAGGTTAGCAACTTTGTCCTTTCATCTCTCATTTCTAGATTAGCTCTTGCAATGCTTTATATAGTGATTAATTTGTGAGTTTAGTAATTTGGGAGGATATATATATGTGCTAGTATTTGATTTATATGCAATTTTTTCTAGGAGGTATGTGAACCGGAAATTCCAACCGACCCAATTGCCGAGAGGTTAAATTTAGTTGAAAGAGAAAACGAGTACTTGAAAGAAAAATTGAAAAGAATTGAGGGGGAGAAGATGGAATTGGAGTTGCATGTTACCGATGTCGTCGATGATCACAAGGTCAAGATGGAGAAAATGCGCTTGAAGATTAGAAAGATTAGAAAATATGCCATCGATAGTGAGGCTTGGTATCATTATGCTGTTGGATCCATTGTTACCTTAGTTGCGATCTTGATCGTATTTGTTGTTGCATTTAAATGCTTTAGCTAGAGAGTTATTTGTTTGTTGCATTTAAGTGTTGTATGAACTTTATGTATGAACTTGTATTAATTTGGTCTATTCGGTGTTGTGTAATGAAGATGAGCCGGCAATGGATGTACGATGACCGATGCTCTCCCCAGTTTGTTGAGGGCGTGCATGTTTTTCTGCTTGCGGCTGAGGCAAACAAGCGGGCGGATGGTTTTATGCCTTGTCCATGTGCTCGCTGTAAGAATGGTCACAATTACTCTACGTCAAGAACCATTCACGTCCACCTGTTTAAGTCTGGTTTCATGCCCCACTATAATGTTTGGACCAAGCACGGAGAAAGAGGGGTTATGATGGAAGACAATGAAGAAGAAGAGGACGACGACAGCTATCCTGGCCATGGGTTCCCTGAATACGATGATACAACAATGGGGGAAGAAGCTAAGCCGGTAATGCGGGAAGAAGCTGAGCCGGCAATGCGGGAAGAAGCTGAAGAAGAGGCATCAGATGAGGCCGTTGATGATCTAGGTCGGGCCATTGCCGATGCAAAGAGAAACTGCGCAAGTGATTTGGAGAAGAAGAAGTTGCAGCGCATGTTAGAGGATCACAAAAAATAGTTGTAACCGAATTGCGTAGGTGATAAGAAAAAGCTGCGCACCACACTGGAATTGCTGCGATGGAAGGCAGAGAATGGTGTATCTGACAAGGGATTTGGAAAGTTGCTGGTAATGATAAAGGATATGCTTCCAAAGGACAACGAATTGCCTGAGAGTACGTACGAAGCAAATAAGGTTGTCTGCCCTCTAGGGTTAGAGGTGCAGAAGATACATGCATGCCCTAATGATTGCATCCTCTACCGCGGTGAGTACGAGGATTTGAACGCTTGCCCGGTATGTGGTGCATTGCGCTATAAGATCAGCCGCGATGACCCTGGTGATGTCGAGGGCGAGCGCCCCAGGAAGAAGATTCCTGCCAAGGTGATGTGGTATGCTCCTATAATACCACGGTTGAAACGTTTGTTCCAAGACAAAGAGCATGCCAAGGCGATGCGATGGCACATAGAAGACCGTAAGAAAGACGGAAAGTTGAGAGTACCCGCTGACGGGTCGCAGTGGAGAAAAATCAAAAGAAAGTACAGGAAGGAGTTTGCAGATGACGCAAGGAGCGTATGGTTTGGCCTAAGCGCAGATGGCATTAATCCTTTTGGGGAGCAGAGCAGCAACCATAGCACCTGGCCTGTGACTCTATGTTTGTATAACCTTCCTCCTTGGTTGTGCATGAAGCGGAAGTTCATTATGATGCCAGTGCTCATCCAAGGCCCTAAGCAACCCGGCAACGACATTGATGTGTACCTAAGGCCATTAGTTGAAGAACTCTTACAACTGTTGAATGGAACAGGTGTACATGCATGGGATGAGCACATGGGGGAAGAATTTGACCTAAAGGCGTTGTTGTTCGTGACCATCAATGATTGGCCTGCTCTCAGTAACCTTTCGGGACAGACAAACAAGGGATACTGCGCATGCACGCACTGTTTGGACGATACCGACAGTATACATTTGGCTAATTGTAAGAAGAATGTGTACCTGGGACATCGTCGATTTCTTCAAAGCAGGCATCCCGTAAGAAAGAAAGGCAAGCATTTCAAAGGTGAGGCAGATCACCGGACAAAGCCTCGCCACCGTACTAGTGCTGATGTACATGATATGGTCAAGGATTTGAAGGTGGTCTTTGGAAAGGGTCTTGGTGGACAACCTGTTCCCAATGACGCTGACGGACGCGCACCCATGTGGAAGAAGAAATCTATATTTTGGGACCTGCCCTATTGGAAAGACCTAGAGGTCCGCTCCGCAATCGACGTGATGCACGTGATGAAGAATCTTTGTGTGACCCTGCTTGGCTTCTTGGGCGTGTATGGGAAGACAAAAGATACACCTGAGGCACGAGAGGACCAGCAACGTATGCACGGAAAAGACGGCATACATCAGGGTCATCAAGCTACGCTCTTACGAAAGAAGAGAAGGAAATCTTCTTTGAATGCCTGCTCAGTATTAAGGGACCGTCTGGCTTCTCGTCGAGTATAAAGGGAATAAAAAACATGGCAAAGAAAAAGTTCCAGAACCTAAAGTCTCATGACTGCCACGTGATTATGACACAACTGCTTCCGGTTGCATTGAGGGGGCTTCTACAGGAAAACGTTCGATTAGCCATTGTGAAGCTATGTGCATTTCTCAATGCAATCTCTCAGAAGGTAATCGATCCAGAAATCATACCAAGGTTAGAGAATGATTTGGTATAATGTCCTGTCAGTTTCGAGTTGGTGTTCCCACCATCCTTCTTCAACATCATGACGCACGTCCTAGTTCACCTATGCGAAGAGATTAACGTTTTGGGTCCTGTATTTCTACACAATATGTTCCCCTTTGAGAGGTTCATGGGTGTCTTAAAGAAATATGTTCATAACCGTGCTAGGCCAGAAGGAAGCGTCTCCAAGGGCCGTCAAAATGAGGAGGTCATTGAGTTTTGTATTGACTTTATTCTTGACCTTAAGCAGATTGGTGTTCTTGAATCGCGGCATAAGGGCAGATTGGATGGAAAAGGCACGCTAGGAGGGGAACAAATAATATGTATGGACGGACATTCTCTCACTGAAGCACACTACACAGTTCTACAGAATGCCGCCTTGGTGGCTCCGTATATGGATGAACACAAGAATTTGCTACGCTCCAAACACCCGGAGCGGTCTGATGACTGGATTACACGTGAACAAACCAGGAGTTTCGCCAGCTGGTTGCAGACACGTACCATGCATGACACCTCTATTGAAGATGACCTGTACTTGCTGTCCCAGTTACCATCTTCGAATATAATGACTTTCGAAGGGTACGAGATAAATGGTAATACATTTTACACGATCGCCCAAGATAAGAAGAGCACCAACCAAAACAGTGGTGTCTGCTTTGATGCAGAAACCAAGACGGGAAAGGAAACATATTATGGTTATATACAGGACATATGGGAACTTGACTATCGACGTGGTTTGAAGGTCCCTTTGTTTCGGTGCAAATGGGTCAATATGACACGAGGCGGGGTAACGGAAGACCCGCAGTACGGAATGACAACAGTGGATCTCAACAATCTTGCGTATGCAGACGAACCATTTGTCCTAGCCAATGATGTGGCACAGGTTTTCTATGTGAAGGACATGTCAACCAAGCCAAGAAAAAGAAAAGATAAGGAAGCGAATGCATCGTATGATGAGCCAAAGCGGCACATAGTTCTTTCTGGGAAGAGAAACATCGTGGGAGTGGATGACAAGACAGACAAGTCAGAAGATTATGAAAAGTTTGATGAAATTGCTCCATTCACAGTGAATATTGACCCAAGCATCCCGTTAAATGATGAAGATTTTCCATGGTTACGACGCAAAGGGACACACGCGAAGAAAAAGTTTCACACCCAAAGATCTGGGATGTGATCGGCTTCACTATCATCACTTTCTTCTGTGTTTCACACCCAGAAGGGAATCTCTGTAATAGTTAGGGTAGTTAATTATGTATTTTGGCATTTGAAACGCGAAGAAATTTTATGTGCAAACAAATTCTTTCATGCCTTTACTGATTTTTAAAGTTAAGCTATTCACAAACTAGTGATTCACACTAATTTCAAATAATTCAAAATTTAAACTATTCAAATTTGAAAACTACGGGCACTAACAGAAAGTTTGTAATTTTTTGTACCTAAAGCAAAAATATTCACAAAGAAACTCTAAATACACAAAAAAACAACTCAAAAATAAATAAAGCAAAAAAAATAAAAAAAAGCCCGCCTACTAGGCCAGAGCGGCCTGCATACGACTAGAAACCCAACCTGTTGTTGGGCCAGGATGCAGGCCCGCAAAGGCCCAATAGGCCAACAGGGCAGCACAGAACATGTAGGCCCAGTAGGCCTGCTTTGGAGAGGACCTCGAGAGAGCTACCGCACGGGGGTTTATAAACCAGTGCGGTCGCCCCTCGGCTAGCGAGGTGGGACTAAACTTGCGCACCACACCTGGGCCAGCACACCCCCTTTAGTACCGGTTCGTGGCACCAACTGGTACTAAAGGGGGGCCTTTAGTACCGGTTGGAGCCACCAACCGGTACTAAAGGGGGTGCGGTTCCCACCGCTTGGCCTGGCCAAAACAGGCCTTTAGTACCGGTTGGTGGCTCCAACCGGTACTAAAGGTGCCTTCTATATATACAACACTTACGAAAATTTCATTCTCCCTCTGTTTCTTCCTCTGTTTCCCCATTGAAGCACCGCCCGCGCGCCCCGATCGATCGACGCCGTCGCCGTCACCGCCCCCGTCCCCGTCGCCGCCCCCGTCCCCGTCACTGCCCTCGTCTCCGTCGCCGCCCCGGGCCTGTCCCCGTCGTGCCGTCCCCGCGTCGCCGCCCCCGCGTCACGCCCCGGCCTGTCGCCGCCCCCGGCCGTCGCCTCGCCGTCGCCCCGCTGTGAGCTCTCCCCCGGCCCTCTAACCCCTCTCCCTCGCCCCCAGCGGCCACCATGGGCGCCGCCCCTCCCCAAGCCCATACACACACACACAAGCATGATGAACACACACACACACACGTACATATGTATGAATTAATGCATGTATATATTAGTATATACGTATTTTGTATGTTTAATTAGTTTAGATTTTTTAGATTATTATTTTTTCACTAGTATATATGTATGAATGCATGTTAGATGGATATAATTAGTGTTTAATTATTATGGAAATTTTTTATATAATGTTGTTTTTCAGATTTTTAATGGATGTATAAAAGTTGTGTTTTCTGTTTTTAGTGTTAGATGCTTAATTAGTATGAAATAGCATATAGAATTTTGACATATGCAATGATAGCATAATTAGTGTTATATAGAAACGTTAGAAATTTTAGTTATCAAAATCCAATCATTAAAAAAATTTACTTTTTGCGGGCATATAGCTAGTATTTGTTCTCGACGATGCCCGGCCCGCATCCTCGCCGTCGACCCGTCCGCGACGACGTCCGACTGACCCATGTCCGGGACTGGGCTCCGCCGGGCTGGCACTGGGAGGTGCTGCCTGGAGGGGGAGCCACTTGATGAGGAACCCGGCCCCGGGTCCTGTCATCGACCCTGATCTTATTTGGTGGCGTTCGCGTGGGCTAGTTTCGGTGTGGAGGGAGCCGGCCCCGCCGGAGGTGGTACGTCGCCGTGTTAGGGAGGAGGACGAGCACGTCCATTGCTACATGATCCAGCATTGGATACCACCGCCCCATCCATGCCGAGAAGCAGCGTGGGTTCCGCCCCATTTGACGCAATGCTGGATAGATACCCCGTGGATGACATCGTGGAGAACACTAACTGCGAGCTACACTTCAAAATTAAGAACATATCCTTGAAGGTGGCGGACGGCGTTGCTTATACAAATTCCCCCGATGCAACCTTCCATTGCAACCCGATTCCAGCAGGCTATGCTCGTGTCATGGTTGATGAGGTGGTGGACCAATATTCGGGGCTAGAGCTTGACATTCCTGGAGGTGACAAGGAGCACACACTCGGAGATGCCAAACATCGTATCATCCTATGGAGAAAGGATTGCATCATCTTTTGAAGGCCACCGACACCGCGTCACCCGACTCCTCGTCGAAGTCCGCCACCGAGTCAGTAGACTCCCGCTCCTCCAAGTCCACCAACGCGTGAGGCCACTCCTCCTCCTCCAAGTCCGGCAAAGTGTCAGGCCACTCCTCCTCCAAGTCCGACATAGCGTCAGACGTCCACTCCTCCTCCAAGTCCGGCACAACCTCAGGCCACTGCAAGTCCGGCACAGCTTCAGGCCACTCCTCCTCGTCCAACTCAGCCCCGTCAGCCGTCTCCGCCGCCTCAGCAATCGCAGAAGAGACACCCTGCAGCTATGGTGCATAGCGGTACGAGTCGAGGTCATAGTACAGGAAGTACAGGCGGAGGCAAGCAATATAAATATGGTCCAAACCTCACTACTCACAGGACCGAGGAGCAAACCAATGCCATAGTGCGGGCAGAAGTCGACAGCCATTTTGGACCGAAACCGCCACCGCCGCCAAGGGAGAAAGTGCCTGTGGAAGTAGTTGACCACTTCATTCGTATGGCTCAACCACCAACTCCTAAGCCTGTTGACACAGACTATGAGCGCCACATCAGGAAGTTACATCGACAACGTCTACAGAAGGAGGCGAGCTCGAGCTCGAGCAAACAACAAGAAGCTGTCAAAAAATGCGGGAAAACCGTTGCCCAGCTGGGAGAACAGGCGGCGCAATTGATCCCCCCGCTTGTTGTGCCGCCAACAACACGTGACAGTACGCGCGCCCAATATTATTGTGGCCAAACAGTTTACGTTCCCGAGGTGGGCGATGTGGTAATAACCCACGAGCATATAATGCAGGCTGAAACTCTCAAAATTACTGTTGGACAACTCCTCGAGATCGAGGACATGCTTGTGCTTACAGAGGAGGAAATAAAACGGAAATATGCCCGGGGCCAACCTTTGGTCAAGCCAGAAGAGGTCAAGAAGCTCCCAACGAGAATGCATGAATTGCATCAATGGTACATGGACATTACCAAGAGATCTGATCGAGGGTCCCTCATGGTGCAAGTCAAGAAGGATCATTACTACCATGAGAAACCTGTGACCGTTGAGTATTCTGAATTGTTTCAGTTATACAATCAAGACACACTCGACAAATCTGTCGTCAGTTGCTATTGTCTGTAAGTGATTTCTTTCTATAATTTAAGTCTCAAGCTAGCTGTAGTGATCCTTTTGATCAATCATTACCTATAATTATCCTCACTATATTCTTTTCTATGGTATTATGCAGGATGAAGATGTATGAAATGAGAAAAGGTGGACGCTATGGCATTGGGTTCATTGACCCAAACACCGTTAATGAATACACATGGAAAATAAACAAGCATCATGAAAAGCAGGTAGAGGACAGCATGCTAGAGTTCTTGAAGCGCCTCAAATACAATGAAGATATACTACTTCCTTGCAACTTCCAGTGAGTCACACTTTCTTGTACTACAAATTCTTTGTTTTTGCCTACTAGCTAGCTACATGTTTTTGCTTACATATGCCCGCTTAATTAAGACATGCAAACGTGTGTGCATGCAGATTTCACTGGATCTTGTGTATCATTAAAGTTGACGCCGGAACAGTTCAAATACTGGACTCACTACTCAAAGCAAATAGTGACTATAACATCTTGTTTGGGATAGTCAACAGGTAATTTCAATCATTATTAACTATATATCTCGGCCTATTTAGTTCGTCATTTCATGATATGAACTATTTAATAACCCCTTTATTCATTTTCTTTGTCAGCGGGCAGGGCTTGGGCAAGGTTCATCAGCGTCACGGAAGGCGAATGGAAACGACAGCTGAAATGGTTTCGACCCAAGGTAAGTAATTAAGTAGTACTAGCTAGCTAGCTGCCGTCTCTTTAATTATCATGCTTGATTAATTATTATCTGATCAAATTAAATTCCATTCTTGTAATAAAGGCCCTGAAGCAGGCGCAGGGGACTGATCTGTGTGCATTCTGCGTTTGCGAGAACATTCGCATGATGGCGTCCGAAAGGAGCAGATCTCAAAGACAGGAATGGGTACGCTTGTCAGAACAGTATTCACAATTTTTACACCATTATCGATATCTAGTCACACAACTAATACACATGCATATTGATCTCCTTCTTAACAGTTCAAAGAGGTACGGGACAAGCTCCTAGAAATGGAGCGCGTAGAAGCACTTCAAGAGGAAATAGCGGGATTTTTGCTCGACCAGGTCATAAATCCGAAGGGAGAATACTATTACCTGCTACCGCCCCCATCGACCAAGTCATGAACCACTTCCAATTGTCATCATGCTCCGAAGGCACCAATTAGGCTAATGCCACTGGCTCCAAAGGCAACATGCATATGTAGGAGAAATTGTATATAGCTATACATGTGTGTATGTGTGAATTAATATGGTGGTTTGTGAGACATTGATGATATATATATGATTGGTTCTACTAGAAATTCTATATATATATATATATGCATAACGTGTACAATGTGTAGTATCGTAAAATACCAGCAAACGAAAAAGAATTAAAATGGAAAACACAAAATTAAATGAAAAAGAAATCATAAAACCAAAAAAAACCCCAAACATTTTAGTACCGGTTGGTGTTACCAACTGGTACTAAAGGGCTCCCGGCCCCCGGAGCTGGCTCGTGCCACGTGGTTGCCCTTTAGCACCGGTTCGTGCTGAACCGGTACTAAAGTGGGGGGGCCTTTAGTGACCACACTTTAGTGCCGGTTATGGAACCGGCACTAAAGGGCCTTACGAACCGTTGCTATTGCCTGGTTCTGCACTAGTGCCTATGAAGACACATTTCTCTGATTTGGGTTCGAGCTTATCAGGTTGAAGCTTTTTCACATAAGCATCGCAGCCCCAAACTTTCAGAAACAACAACTTTGGTTTCTTGCCAAAACATAGTTCATAAGGCATCGTCTCGACGGATTTTGATGGTGCCCTATTTAACGTGAATGCGGGCATCTCTAAAGCATAACCCCAAAACGATAGCGGTAAATCTGTAAGAGACATCATAGATCGCACCATATCTAGTAAAGTACGATTACGACGTTCGGATACACCATTATGCTGTGGTGTTTCGGTTGGCGTGAGTTGCGAAACTATTCAGCATTGTTTCAAATGTACACCAAACTCGTAACTCAAATATTCTCCTCCACGATCAGTATCGTAGAAACTTTATTTTCTTGTTACGATGATTTTCAACTTCACTCTAAAATTCTTTGAACTTTTCAAATGTTTCAGACTTATGCTTCATCAAGTAGATATACCCATATCTGCTTAAATCATCTGTGAAGGTGAGAAAATAACAATATCTGCCACGAGCCTCAGCATTCATCACACCACATACATCTGTATGTATGATTTCCAACAAATCGGTTGCTCTCTCCATAGTACCGGAGAACGGCGTTTTAGTCATCTTGCCCATGAGGCACGGTTCGCAAGTACCAAGTGATTCATAATCAAGTGGTTCCAAAAGTCCATCAGTATGGAGTTTCTTCATGCGCTTTATACCGATATGACCCAAACGGCAGTGCCACAAATAAGTTGCATCATCATTATCAACTCTGCATCTTTTGGCTTCAACATTATGAATATGTGTATCACTACTATCGAGATTCATAAAAATAGACCACTCTTCAAGGGTGCATGACCATAAAAGATATTACTCTTATAAATAGAACAACCATTATTCTCTGATTTAAATAAAGAGTCAATTACACCACAAGTGTCTAAACTTGGCAAGAAAGTTCAGTTTGGTGCTGAAACTTGCAGCATACAGATATATGGTGACAAAACTTGGCTTCGGCGTGCAAATACGGTCAAAATCTTGTTTGGATACGAACTGGGCGCTGACGAGGCCTGCCAGCGTGGCGCAGGACCCATTGTCAGTGGCTGGACTGTGCGGGCGCGGGCGTGTGGCCCTGGTTTTCGCAAAACCCCCTGGAATTTATTTATTTCTCACAAAAAAGCCCCTGCAGAGGTGGGAGAGGTGTGGCACGTAAGTTGTGCGCATATGACCCCGCATATGGCTGGATTAGTGTACCAAAACCCTGCCTCTTTGACTGCCTCGCCTCGAGTTCTCCTCTTGTGTCTCCGGATTGCCATGCAACGGATGCACTAGAGCTATAAGTATATGAAAGCTCAAAAAGAAACTAAGTGGGTGTGCATCCAACTTGCTTGCTCATGAAGACCTAGGGCATTTTGAGGAAGCCCATCATTAGAATATACAAGCCAAGTTCTATAATGAAAGATTCCCACTAGTATATGAAATTGATAACATGAGAGACTCTCTACTATGCAGATCATGGTGCTAATTTGAAGCACAAGTGTGGTAAAAGGATAGTAACATTGTCCCTTCTCTCTTTTTCTCTCATTTTTTTATTTGGGCCTTTTCTCTTTTTTTATGGCCTCTTTTCTTTCTCTTTTTTTTTTTTTTCATCCGGAGTCTCATCCCGACTTGTGGGAGAATCATAGTCTCCATCATCCTTTCCTCACTGGGACAATGCTCTAATAATGATGATCATCACACTTTTATTTTTCTTACAACTCAACAATTACAACTCGATACTTAGAACAAAATATGACTCTATATGAATGCCTCCGGTGGTTTACCGGGATATGCAATGAATCAAGAGTGACACGTATGAAAGAATTATGAATGGTGGCTTTGCCACAAATATGATGTCAACTACATGATCATGCTAAGCAATATGACAATGATGGAGTGTGTCATAATAAACGGAACGGTGGAAAGTTGCATGACAATATATCTCGGAATGGCTATGGAAATGCCATAATAGGTAGGTATGGTGGCTGTTTTGAGGAAGGTATATGGTGGGTGTGTGATACCGGCGATAGGTGCGCGGTATTAGAGAGGCTAGCAAAGGTGGAAGGGTGAGAGTGCATATAATCCATAGACTCAACATTAGTCATAAAGAACTCATATACTTATTGCAAAAATCTACAACTTATCAAAGCAAAGTATTACGCGCATGCTCCTAGGGGGATAGATTGGTAGGAAAATACCATTGCTCGTCCCCGACCGCCACTCATAAGGCAATCAAAAAATAAATCATGCTCTGACTTCATCACATAATGGTTCACCATACGTGCATCCTACGGAAATCACAAGCTTCAACACAAGTATTTCTCAAATTCACAACTACTCAACTAGCATGACTTTAATATCACCATCTCCATATCTCAAAACAATTATCAAGTATCAAACTTATCATAGTATTCAACACACTCATAAGAGAATTTTTTTTATTCTTGAATACCTAGCATATTAGGATTTAAAGCAAATTACCATGCTATTAAGACTCTCAGAATAACCTAAGTGAGGCATGAGAGATCAATAGTTCTATAAAACAAATCCACCACCCTGCTCTAAAAGATATAAGTGAAGTACTAGACCAAAATTATATAACTCAAAAGATATAAGCGGAGCACATAGAGTATTCTAACAAATTCTAAATCATGTATGGCTCTCTAAAAAGGTGTGTACAGAAAGGATGATTGTGGTAAAATAACAAGCAAAGACTCAAATAATACAAGACGCTCCAAGCAAAACACATATCATGTGGCGAATAAAAAAATAGCTCCAAGTAAAGTTACCGATAGAAGTAGACAAAAGAGGGGATGCCTTCCGGGGCATACCCAAGATTTGGATTTTAGGTGTCCTTAGATTATATTGGGGGTGGCATGGGCATCCCCAGGCTTAGGCTCTTGCCACTCCTTGTTCCATAATCCATCAAATCTTTACCCAAAACTTGGAAACTTCACAACACAAAACTTAAAGTAGAAAATCTCGTGAGCTCCGTTAGCGAAAGAGAATAAAAGACCACTTCAAGGTACTGTAATGAACTCATTATTTATTTATATTTGTGTTATACCTACTGTATTCCAACTTCTCTATGGTATATAAACTATTTTACTAGCCATAGATTCATCAAAATAAGCAAACAACACATGAAAAAACAGAATCTGTCAAAAACAGAACAGTCTGTAGTAATCTGTAGCTAGCGCAAGATCTGTAACTCCAAAAATTCTAAAATAAATTGCTGGACGAGAGTAATTTATCTATTAATCATCTGCAAAAATAATTAACTAAATAGCACTTTCTAAATAAAAATGACAGCAGTTCTCGTGAGCACTAAGGTTTCTGTTTTTTACAGCAAGTTCAACAAGACATTCCCCAATTCTTCCCAACGGTTCTACATGGCACAAATAATAATTAAAAACAAAAAACACAACCAAAACATAGGCTAGATAAATTATTTATTACTAAACAGGAGCAAAAATAAAGAAATAAAAATAAAATTGGGTTGCCTCCCAACAAGCGCTATCGTTTAACACCCCTAGCTAGGCATAACAAGCAAGGATAGATCTAGGTATTGCCATCTTTGGTAGGCAATCCATAAGTGGCTATCATAATAGATTCATAAGGTAATTTAATTTTATTTCTAGGAAAGTGTTTCATGTCTTTCCTTAATGTAAATTGGAATCTAATATTTCCTTCTTTCATATCAATAATTTCACCAATCGTTCTAAGGAAAGGTCTACCAAGAATAATAGGACATGAAGGATTGCAATCTATGTCAAGAACAATAAAATCTACGGGCACATAATTCATATTTGCAACAATAAGAACATCATTAATTCTTCCCATAGGTTTCTTAATAGTTGAATCCGCAAGGTGCAAGTTTAAAGAGCAATCATCAAAATCACTGAAATCTAGCAAATCACACAAAGTCTTTGGAATCATGGAAACACTAGCACCCAAATCACACAAAGCATAGAATTCATGATCTTTAATTTTAATTTTAATAGTAGGTTCCCACTCATCATAAAGTTCTCTAGGGATATAAACTTCCAATTCAAGTTTTTCTTCATAAGATTGCATCAAGGCATCAACAGTATGTTTAGTAAACGCTTTATTTTGACTATAAGAATGAGGAGAATTTAGCACGGATTGCAACAAGGAAATACAATCAATCAAAGATCAATTTTCATAGTTAAATTCCTTGAAATCCATAATAGTGGGTTTAGCAACATCTAGGGTTTTAATTTCTTCAATCCCACTTTTATTAAATTTAGCATCAAGATCAACAAATTCCAAATTCTTGGAACACCTTCTAGGTAAAGGCGGATCATATTCAGTCCCGTCATTATCAAGATTCATATTGCAAAACAAACATTTAATAGGGGACACATCAATAACTTTTAGATCTTCATCTTTATTTTCATAGGAACTAGAAGAGCACGCTCTTATAAAGGCATCTTTCTTAGCATGCATCCTAGCGGTTCTTTCTTTGCACTCATCAATGGAAATTATCATGGCTTTGAGAGACTCATTGATATCATTCTTAGGTGGAATAGATCTAAGTTTCAAAGAATCAACATCAAGAGAAATTCTATCAACGTTCCTAGCCAAATCATCAATATTAAGCAATTTTTCTTCAATCATAGCATTAAAATTCTTTTGCGAAGTAATAAATTCTTTAATATTAGATTCAAAATCAGAGGGCATCTTATTATAATTTCCATAAGAATTGTTCTAGGAATTACCATAATTATTAGAGGAATTACTAGGATAAGGCCTAGGGTTGAAATTTCCTCTATACGCGTTGTTACCAAAATTGTTCCTACCAACAAAATTCACATCCATAGATTCATTATTATTCTCAATCAAAGTAGACAAGGGCATATCATTAGGATCAGAAGAAACACTCTTATTAGCAAATAATTTCATAAGTTCATCCATCTTTCCACTCAAAACATTAATTTCTTCTATCGCATGCACCTTTTTATTAGTAGATCTTTCAGTATGCCATTGAGAATAATAAACCATAATATTATCTAGGAGTTTAGAAGCTTATCCTAAAGTGATCTCCATAAAAGTGCCTCCCGCGGCCGAATCTAAAAGATTTCTAGAAGCAAAATTCAATCCAACATAAAAGTTTTGAACAATCATCCACAATTTTAAACCATGAGTCATGCAATTATGTATCATTAATTTCATTCTCTCCCAATCTTGTGCAACATGTTCATGATCAAGTTGCTTAAAATTCATAATATCGTTTCTAAGAGAGATGATCTTAGCGGGAGGAAAATACTTAGAGATAAAAGCATCTTTGCACTTGTTCCTTGAATCAATACTATTTTTAGGCAAAGACGAAAA